>NW_003852456.1:9738217-9757830 GCF_000181295.1 Otolemur garnettii
TGTGCCCACTGGACTCTGCACAGCCCCCTGACACACGCCTGCACTCCCGGACTGTGCCCACTGGACTCTGCACAGCCCCCTGACACACCCCTGCCCTCCCGGACTGTGCCCACTGGACTCTGCACAGCCCCCTGACACACCCCTGCCCTCCCAGACTCTGCCTGCTGCACTCTGGCTGCCCCATCCCTGTTGCTGCTGCCACCCTGAGTAGCACTTGTCCATCTTCCTGCCCAGCACCTGTTCTTTCAAGATTCCAACTCCCTGGCCACCTTTACACTTGCTGGATCACAGGTGCAGCATGGGTGAGGGAGGGGGAGGGAAGGATGTGGAATCCAGGACTTGAGACCCCTCCCGCACCCAGAGATTCCTAAACTTGCAAATGGCATTCTGTGCTGTGCAAGCACTGACACGTATCCCTGGGACCAACTCTTGTCTTGGAGGCATTCCCCACACTAGATTCAGAAATAATAATAAAAATAATAAGGGGGTGCATTGAATATTCTCCCCTCCTGCTCAATTCTGCCTCAGTATTGGCCCTTAAGACCCATGGAGAAGAGTGTTGATAATGATGATAATTACAGAGGCGGCTCACGCTCCGTTTGCATATTACCAGGAGTCAGTAAACCCCAGGAAGGTGGTTTTTTAGCTGCTCAGGATTGATTATCCAATCAGTAAATCCTCCTTTCCTCACTTGCCTTGCTGTCATTAATCTGGTGATTTTTCTGGTAGAATTGCCTTGATCAGAGGGAGGTGGAACAGAATGGGGAAAAAAGTTCAATTTCATGTTGAGTAAATACTGCTCCTGTTTATCAGCAGTGGGGTGGGAACGGGCTAGGAGTTGAAAATATAGGCTTGTCCCAAAGCCTTTTTCTTTGATTTTTACCATTCAATAGATATTTATGGAATGACTTCTCTATGTACATAAGGAAATATATTTTGAGGTTATCTCATTTTTATTTTCTCCCTTATAGACTCTCATTTTTGTATTTTTCATTGAGTTTTCCTCTCTTTCATTATAATTTTTTCACTTTAATGTTTTTAGGTAAAATAATATAAAATAGCAACAATAACCCTTAGATTATCAAAGTCACAAACGGCCTATGAAAGAAGTACCAGTTGGTGACCTGAAGCAAACAATTGCTGTGAAGGGTGGACTAGCCAGGGTGTTGGTGCCCAGCTTCCCAAGGGGAGCACCTCAGAGGGCACTGTAGGGATATTCAGCAATGGCGTGTGTAGCACTTTTTCTTTTTTATTTTATTTTATTTTTTATTTCAGATTAATATGAAGGTACAAATTTAGGTTACAATGCTTGCATTTGTTAGGTAGTGTCCCACACCCAGGAGGTGTGCCATGTACCCACACATTGTGCCCATTAGGGGGGGCTCACCCATCTCCCTCCCACCTCCCTCCTCCTCTTCGCCCCTTCCCTCATTCTTCCACTCCTCCAACTTGAATTGGATTGAGTTTCTCTCTTATATGGGCTTTCATCTACTGGCTTCATATTGGTATTGAGTACATTGGATATTTGCTTTTCCATTCTTGTGATACTTTACTAAAGAGAATGTTCTCCAACTCCATCCAGGTAAGTACAAAAGATATAAAGTTTCCATCTTTTTTCATGGCTGAATAGTATCCCATAGTGTACACATACCACAGCTTGCTAATCCATTCCTTGGGTTGTTTTCACATCTTGGTGATTGTAAATTAAGCTGTGATAAAAAAGCCAGTGTAAATGTTTTTATGATAAAATAGTTTTTTTTCCTTCTGGGTAGAAGCCTAGTAATTGGGTTATAGGATCAAATGAAAGGTGTATTTTGAGTTCTTTAAGGATTCTCTATACTTCTTTCCAAAGAGGCTGTATCAAGTTTCATACTTTGTTGTTTCGTCCCAATAAGTTTCATACTTTTCCTAGGATGAGATTGTAAACTTTAATTGTCAAGCCTCATAGAGAGCTGAGGCTATTGTAAAATTTTATATTCTTTTAATGAAAAAGTACAGTGTAATGATTTTCTTTTTTCCCTATGTGTTGATGATTGGTAAAAGTCTTTTGCACAAGGGTAACTTCCTCAGGTAAAGTAATCAAGGCCCATGATTTGATAATTGATGCTCAGGGAAGTGCTTTAATGAATTATTGAAATGCTTGGCTCAGGTGTCTCCGAGGGACAGAATACAGAATTACCATTTAGCAATTAGACCATCAATGTTCCTTTGCCCAGTTGGCCATAATTAAAATAATTTTATTCTTGGTTTGATACTGGGAATTAAAACTCACATCTCCATTACCTGGTAAAAGGTTTTCAAGGCTAATGGCATGAGACGTGAGCATTTTCAAATGCCAACCTGTGTTCTTCTTCTAAATATAGAATTCCTCAGTCGTTCATGTCTGATTAAAGTTGTATTTGGCTAATTGGTAATGACTTTTCAATTAGGTAGAAGCATATTTTATTTAGAAATTACATTCATTTGCATTGATTTTTCTCCTCTTCAGGACGTCTGGGCTTCCATATCCAGTTTGATCTAAAAGCCACAACTGGCAGAAAGCCCTTACAAGGGTGACTGGCAGTCATCACCCTCCCCCACACCAGGCTGGTAAAAATCAGAATTTGGAGAAAGGCACTGCATAAAATATCAGCTTTGAAGAATCTGTGGGTCACTACAAAGGTTTGGAGACAGACTGTGTCATGGCCCACCGTTTTGCTTCTGAGAGACACAGTGGGCAGCGACCGTTCTGACTCACCTGTGCAAGTTTCGCTCACTCCGCTCATCCGAGCGCTGGGAGGGCTTCATTTGTTTCTGTCCGTGCAGATTTTACATTTCTTGATTTTTGTATATATCAAAATTTTCATACTGACCTGCATATTGAGAAACTTCTCCATTACACATGGACAGTTTCTGGGGTATGAAGAAGAGGAATGAAGGCCGCCAGCTTGTGATATTGTACTCTTTTCTGATTAAGTGGCCATCAGAGTTTACGCAGGTGGGAAAACCTCCCAGGAACGTTCATTTTGGCTGCATCTGCTTTCCTCCCGTTATCGCAGAAGTAAGGAATGAGACGGGCAGATTGATGGGCTGAGGCAGCCATCGCTGTCTCCCTGGTCAGGGCTGAAACAGCGATGTACAGACGCTCCCTGGTTCTTCTGGGAATTGGGGAGGAGGCACCGCCAGGCAGCAGAGGGGGCCGCCCCTGTGACCCGAGGACACAGGGCCCCATCTGCTGAGGTGTCACCATTAGCAGCTGACTCTGCGTTGACTCAGCTGAGCTCAGAGAGGGTCTAGACTTTTCTTTCCTCTGCTGCTCATTGGAAGAGTAAGAGCCGTCTTGGGCCACACATCAAACACGTGACCACTCATGAGAGCAGATGAGCAAAAGCAAAGGTCGGTGCAGCGCATGCTTTCCCAGATATCTGACACCACAGACAAGCATGCGGCCCACGGTCACAGGTTGGACACTCCTGCTGCTGGCATTTTGGGAGCTCTCTCTTGGTTTCCCTAAGAAATGGGGCAATTTCCGTAGGTGTCAGCAATCCCAGCTCCAGAGAGGTGTGGCCGGTCCTGTCTACCTGACTCACATCCTCACTCCGTCTTCACTTTCTCTGTTTCTGGAACCACAGTCGCAATTTCACGTCTCAGAGCTTACGTCCTGAGCAGTCTAAGTGAGTTCGGTTTCCCTCTGTGCTAGCTATTCTGGACAAGTGTTCCCTGTCACCAGAGTTATTTTCTGAAAACACAGACACAATTATATATTCTACCACTCCCATGGTTTTATTTTTAAGATCCAATTCCAGCGTGCCATATGTGGACTCCACACTGTATTTTTGGTTTTAACACTGACAGCAGCTCCCCACAGAGCCAAGACTCTGTCCAAACTAGGTCACCGCACTGCCCAGACCTGCCTCTGGGGCTGTGCTCATGCTGTCTCAGTCTGGAATGGCGTCATGTCTCTCCTCCTTCCCAAAATCTCCTCATCTTTCCAGGTCTGCCCAGGGATGTCCACCCTGTAGGCCATGTTGGAAGGAGAAGCATTATCTTGGGCCACACATTAAATACACAGATGCAGGAGCTGGTGAACAAAAACAAAAGAAGATGTGTGTGTGCATGAGGTTTGTGATATCTAACACCACAGGTAGGCAAAAAAAAAAAAAAAAAAAAAAATCCTCATATCATCTGCATGCGGCCAGGGGCCTCAGGCTGGACACCTCTGGATGAAGTGTCCTCAATTCCCAGCCGGAGTTTTCTAGCCAAAGGTCACGGGAAGGGGCTGTCATCACGTGAGCAGTCTTTGTTGATCTCTGTTGATCAAATGCTTCCTGTTCTTTCATTATTTATTTTATTTTTCTGAGACAGACTCTTACTCTGTCACCTAGGTTAGAGTGCTATGGCATCACAGCTCACAGCAACCTCAAAATCTTGGGCTCAAGTGATCCTCCTGCCTCAGTCTCCTGAGTAGCTGGGATTACAGGTGCCTGCCACCATGCCTAGATGGTTTTTCTATTTTTAGTAGAGATGGGGTCTCACTCTTGCTCAGGCTGGTCTGGAAGTCCTGAGCTCAAGGGATCCACCTGCATTGGCCTCCCATTGGCTGGGATCATAGGTGCGAGCCACTGCGCCTGGCTGTTTCCCGTTCTTTTAACAAGAGAATCATTTCATGACATGGTGAAGGATGGACACTAAGCTTGGGCAGCTCGTGGCCTCCTGTGGCTGTGGCAGGGCACAGGCAGAACTGCTTTCATGTCCCTGGTCACCTCCTCCAGCCCTTTCTGTCTGTGTGTCTTCCCCTGCTCCTGGTGGTGTCCTGAGCAGACCCCATAGCTGCAAGATGAATCCAGCCAGAACTGTTTCTTCCTCAAAAGTCACAAAACCCTCACTCTGTCAAAGTATAAGCTTCTATTTTCATCCAGCCTTGAACTTCTACCTGCCTCCCGCTCAACACAGGTATGTGCCTCGCTGCTGTGGAGTGCGCTGTGCAGAAGGGCGGGTGCTATCTTGTCCTTCCACCTTCTCTGCCCGCTTTCTTTCTGTTGCCCCAGGGCTGCAGAAGGGGGATTGGAGGAACGAGGCTGGGGGCCACTTCCCAGAGCTGGCGCTCTGCCTAGACCTCGCCTGGCTATTGAATTCTCAGGTCATGGCAGGTATACAGTCTCAGGGGTGACATCGCCACCTGCTCTAGCTGGCTGGTCCCCTGCTGCCACCACCCTCCCCTCCTTCCCTGGAAGGCAACACCTCATTTTCTTTCCTTGGCAGGCAGTTGTCTGGGACAGAGTCCTTCAGAGAAATTGCGAAGGTTGCTCTCCACGCGATTGACCTTGGGGGAAACCTCCCTTTTCAGTCCCAGCAGGTGGCATGAGTGACCAGACAACCGGCCTCTCCCTCAGCTGCCCATGCTTACCTCGCTGTCCTGGACAGCTTCTTCCTTTTCTTCACTGCTGCCTTTGTGGGAGGCTCTCGCCATATGGGTTTTACTGCCCGTTCTGGGCTGGGTTCGTGCTTTCCTGTAGCCCAGCAGATGCCAGCTGGGGGGGTGGACACCTGTCCTCTCATGAGCCCTTCCCTTGGACCTTTCCAGGAGACCTCTGGGAGTCTGATCTTATCACTGGGGAATCGAGAAACAGACTCCTCCCCTCTGGGCACTGAACGTCTCATAGCAGGAAGAAGTGTCTATTACCCACTGACTTCAGTTTTGAGACTGTAAGTGTAATTCTAGGAGAATGTCAGGAGAAGCCCTTTACAGTTCTGTGACTGCAGCCTCAGTTAGGGCCAGCAGCTCCCTCCAGGAGAGAGAATGAGGAGCTCAGGTCACACTGACTATTAAGTCACTGGTACTCGGCCAAACCAGCCCTCACTTCTGATCCTGATGGGTGCTGAGGGTGAGGGACCAGGGGCCAGCAGAGGACAGAGGATGCCCAAAGTGTCAGAGGGGTCACAAGGCACATCCCACCTACTTCTATCCCATCTGATACCCTCCACAGGGTGATGCGACAAAGCCTTCTTCAGTCAGCCTCTCTTCAACTTACAGCCTCTCTGGTGTCTGCCAACAGCCATGTTTCCAAAATCACCAAAGGTTCTAATTTCTCTTCTGGAGCACAGTTTTCCTGCAAACCAACAACATAGGTTTCCAGGATCATGGAGAAGAGAAAATATGGGGCATATTGGTTTAAAATTTTGGTTAAGATGTGGAAACAACCTAAATGCCCACCGACACAGGACTAGATTAACAGACTGTGCTATATGTCCACCTTGGGACACTATTCAGCCATAAGAAAAGATGGAGACTCTACATCTTTTGTATTAACCTGGATGGAATTGAAACACATTCTTCTGAGTTATCTCAAGAACAGAAAAGCAAGTATCCAATGTACTCAATACTAATATGAAGCCAGTAGCCACTCTAATACACACCCATGCAAGGGAAAATTCAATTCAATTTGGGGGGGGGAGGGAGGAGGAAGGAAAGAGAGAGGAGAGAGTGGGATTGGTGAGCTCCTACCTAATGGAAACAATGTGAGGGTACGTGGCACAGCTCCTGGGGGCAGGACACAACTACCACAGGGACTCTACCTAACAAATGCAAACATTGTAACCTAATTGTCTATACCCTCATACTCATCTGAAAAAAATAAATAATAAAATTAAACTTTGGTTGCCTAAAGAGTTTGTATAATCCAGACGCTCTATATCTGGCGTAGGGTCTGGCCTTGTGGGCAAAGGGCATTTATTATTATTGTGTGAGCCCAGAAGAGCGTGCCTGTCCTTGCAGATGATGCTCCTTTTCCCCCACATATGGTTCTGTGGGGCTGCCAATCACAGCTCCTTGCCCTGTGGCCAGAGTGACGGGGCAGAAGCAGTTATAGGGTGTATTGGGAGAAGGGAAATTTTTCCTTCATGTGGGGACTGCTGACCACAGAGAAGCACCTCCTGTGGCCATGATTCTCCCCTGTCTTGTGAAAACCTCTGGGCTGGGAGGAGACGCCATGCAGACAAGAGAAACAGAGAGGAAAGATGCTGTCCAGACTGCATTCAAGCTGCATGGGCCCTCTCTGCAGCCCTCATGGGACCAGCCCAAGGTCACTTCTGCTCTGCAAATGGAAGCTCTTTGGAGAGGAACTTTGCAGCTTAGATAGTGGCAGTGAAGCTAAGCTCTGTGTGTTTTCATCACACACAGACTGTTAAATCCGAGTCTGTTCCCAGTAGAGATAATAAAAAGTGTTAAACCAAAAAGGACTTTAGAGTTCCCCAAATCATTAAGATGGCTCCCCCAAATTTAACATATTTTAGTCTGCTAGTCATAAACTGTATGTCAACTGGTGGGATAATGGACATTCCCTCTCTGTTTAAAATCCTGGTTCAGCTCTGTTTACAATTTCAGGAATAAGTAATCTACTTCCCACAGCTCCATGGCTTCCTCTGAAATAGGCAGATCTTAGCATTATTGATTTTGCATTATAGAGAAATGATTATGCATCTGAGAACTGAGTCAGAGAGATGAAGGAGTGAATCTCGGTTGGTTTTGCAAATTAATTTGTTTTACTGAGGAGCCCAAGGTGTGGAGTGGACATGTGACTTTCCACCAAGATGGCAAATCTAGCTAGTGTCTAGGCTAGTGGCTATGCTGAAGGCCTGTGATGGCCTCACCACGTACCTCGGATGGGGCAGCTTATGAAGAGCAGAAATGTGTTTCTCATGGTCTGGGGGCTGGAAGTCCAAGCCTAGGGGGAGCCCCCTTGTGCCTTGAAGACTGTGGACTTTGAGTGTCCTCAAGTGGTGAAGAGAGGGGTGAGCCCTGGTCCCTGCACACCCTCAGTGAGGTCACTAATGCTATGCATGGGAGCACCCCATCATGACGTTAAGACCTCTTGAGGGCCCTAATCTCATGAATCTCATGCATGGAAGCACCCCATCAGGACCTCATGACCTCTTGAGGGCCCTAATCTCATGAATCTCATGCATGGAAGCACCCCATCAGGACCTCATGACCTCTTGAGGGCCCTAATCTAAGGTGACCAGATTTTAACATTGGTAAAGCGGGACACCATTGAGGGGGTAGGGGTAGGGGTGGGTGGACGGGGTCTGACAACAATGCAAACTTTGATAGGCAGTTCTGGATAATCAGTTCTCAACAATTATTTGTTATTATTACAGTTTAACATTATAAAATTAACAAAAATAATATAAAACTCATATTCTGGCAAAATAGCCACATGGCAGCCGAACACCGTATATTCCCTTCCTGTTCTCTCGCCCGTTCGTGCATTCTTTCCAAAAATTGGGACTTTTTAAAAATGCTGCAGGACATGGGACAAATTGTTAAAAATCGGGACCGTCCCACCAAAAGCGGGAAGTCTGGTCACTTTATGCTAATCCCATGCAAGGGAGCACCACATCATGACCTCATGACCTTTTGAAGGCTTTAATCCCAAGCATGGGAGCACCCCATCATGACCTCATGACCTCTTGAGGGCACTAATCCCATGCATGGGAGCACCCCATCATGACCTCATGACCTCTTGAGGGCACTAATCTCATGCATGGGAACACAATCATCATGACCTCATGACCTCTTGAAGGCCTCACCTCCAAAGAGCTTCATGTTGGGAATTTAGGCTTCCATACTCAATTTTTGGCTGTAGCAGGACCCCCAGACCCAGACAGAGTCATCTGTCTCTTCCCCTGGGTGCCTTTGCACACAGCATCCTACCCCTGGAAGTCACTGTTCTCCCTTCTTTCTACCCCATTCCACTCTTCTCTGTCCCAGCCCCTCTGGGCACTCACTGCAGAGTCCCTGGCTCCACCATCCCCTCCACACCTGATGACCACACGGGTTATTGAGTCATTCATCTTTGCTTCAGTCTGATTCCCTAGACAGCGCGGAGACGAGGCTTCATTTCCCCACCACGGGGCTCGGGTTCTGGGCCACAGAGTGAGCTGCAGTCCTCAAGGTGCCCATGGTCTGCACGGTTGGTGAACTGGCCCAGCCTTTGGTTCTGAATCCTCTTTCCTGTTCACATCTCCGTCAGGAGCCAGGCATTTATCTCCGCCGACCTCCCTAAACAGTCTCCCAGATCTGCCTTTTTCTTGTTCCCGTCACCTTAACACAATGGAGAAGGGAGCTCTGCGAGAGGAAATTCCAAAAAGCGGCTGTGGATTCGTCCACTCATTGATGGATAAAGCCCCAGCGGGGCTGGGCGGCGATCCCACAGTAGCATTTATCTCCTCCTTCTTCGACTCGGTAGAACTTGGGCACCGGGTGTTATTCGTCTTGATTTGCTGTGTGTGCATTACCTTTAATTTATGAATCAAAACTTCGTTTGCAAAAACAAGGATTTTGACCCTTTGTCAATGATTTCTTTTAAAATGTTTACATTTGTGTCCAGCAGGTGGAGGCAGAGCACAAAGAAAAGTTTGACCAACTTTTTTTGAGTATATTGGACTCACGTCAGCATCCTACTTAGGAATCTAACTCCGAGTTAGAAGTTTACAATAATTCTGAACCTAAAAATAGGGTTTTTCTAAAGAGTTGAGGGATCAGTCATTTTCTCACTACCAATCGTTCTCAGATCCTTTTTCAAGTAGGAAAATTCAGACCTAATTATATTTAAGAATTCTTTTATTCCTAGGCATGTCTGAGAATAAAATAAAATAGAGTTTTTAGGAAAATGCCCTTTAGTGATTATATTTTGTCATATTCACTAGTCAAGATGAGCTTGTAGTTGCTACTTTTAATTCACTATATTATGGCAGTTAAGATAAAATTATTTGGGCTACAAAGTGACCTCAGATAAGAAAATGGTCTTTCCGTGGAATGTATTTGAATGTGTGTCCTAGACATATGTATGTGTATTTATAGGAGCATTTTCTTTAAAAGAGTTATTTCAGCCTTCTGGAATTATAGTTTCATTTTCAGATTCAGCATCCTTTGCAGAATTAGATTTTGGTGATTTAGCTTCTCAAATTTCATTTCATTATCCATCACTTATAGGGAATTTCCTCAAATAAAAGTGGAAGAAAGTATTCATCAGGACAAGATGAAACATATGTCTGGGGACACAAGGAATAGTTTGCAAAATGTGCTTAGTTAAAATTTCGGATACCGAGAAGCAAAGATTAGAAACACATTAGCCCATCAACAAGTCAGAAATCTATTATTGCAAGGATTTATTTAATATATCTAATATATCTTCTTTTCTGAAAAGAATGCTCGATTCTGATTAATAAATAGCTCCAGTTTGCATCATTACCTTTTACTTGTATGTAGGTAGTCACATCACAAGCTAGAAAAGAGGAAGCAGGTGCAAACACCAAGCAGGGGGAGAGCTGAGAGTAGCAGGAGAAAAGTGGGGTCTGCACCTCCCAGAACACCAGCAGCAGGTCAGGCTATGTTCCTCCTGTCCTGTGCACAGCCAACCTCTCTCACCAATCCCACATATTTAAAAGAGTAATGAGCACAAGCTTGCTGAGTAACTTTCCTTGGCTTAACACTGCTCTAAGAATTAAAGTTTAACTTTCCATAGTAATAGAAATCACTTCATAGATGATGATTCTAGTGTATGGGGCAGGCTGTAAATATCCTGTTCCAACTCGAGTGTGCATAAGCAGACTTCCTTTATCTTTCTCTACAACTGGACCCTAGGGAGCTGGGGAGTGGATGCCTCTTTCAGTGGGGAGGCTGAGATCTCATCTCCTTTCAAAATAGCATATATAGGGCCAGGTGTGGTGGTTCACACCTGTACCCCCAGGACTCTGGAAGGCTGAAGTGGGAAGATCCCTTGAGCTCAGGAGTATGAGACCAGCCTGAGCAAGAATGAGGCCCCATCTCTACTAAAAGTAGAAAAACTAGACAGGTGTGGTGGCAGGTGCCTGTAATCCCAGCTACTTGGGAGGCTGAGACAGGACGGTTGCTTGGGCCCTGGAGTTTGAGGTTGCTGTGAGTGAGGCTGCAGCCATAGCACTCTACCCAGGGTAACTGAGTGAGAATCTGTCTCAAAACCAATTATAATAATAATAAATAGGTTACCTAGCATAGGCCTCTTGTCATTGAATGTACCTTAAAGGTAACAGTGACAGAAAAAAGAAAGTCTGAAGTCAAAACACATGGAAACCAGAGAAAGGGGGGCATGAGCACCCCCAGAACTCACAGATCTCAAGCACCTGGGACAAGCTAACTAAGCAGGGAGCCACCACCAGAATAGCTGCAGTGACTAGTAATTCAGGAATTAAATGGTTATTTCAGAGCCCACAAGGGAAAAGAGATTGTCGGGAACCCCATACTGAGTATCTCCCCAGCAAGTATGATTTCCTCAGGCGACTGCAGGCCCAGGGCGTCCCCGTCCCATCCCCGTCCCTGGAACCCCAAGAGCCAAGGCTGGGGAGGGCCTTCAGCAGGAGAGCTGGGAAACAGACACATGCTAGGGAGCATCTCAGTCCACCTTACAGCATCTTATTTTACATTAAAAAGAAAACCCCAGTGTGTGTGTGGGAGGTGGTGGTGGTTCATTCTGAGCTTTCAAGGGGGATTGATTTTATTCCGAGTTGTTTAGTCACCTGAGTCATTTCTGCTCCTTTAGCTTCACTCTTTGCAAGCTGGGACACTATTTAGAAGTTTGACAGCATTTCTCCCCTAAACATTTTGTCCTTTTGCAGTTGTCAAATATTGAATCAGATCTTGTTATAAACAGACCAGAAGCCGGCATTGTTGACATTTACCCTTCATTAGTGAGTAACTGAAAGCTGACATTTTCAACCTATCCACTCAGAGTTTGGTCTAAGGGGTGAGAACACAGGACAGGGAACCAGGCAACAAGCCCATCTGTTCTCCTTTCTGCTCTCACTGAGGACTCGCTATGAAACGTTCATTGACAAACCTACTTCACTTAATGGCTGCCTAAACTTCTCTTCTAAGGGAGAGGAAGAGGAAATTATTGATTAACCCAGGCTCTAAAGCTTGAATGAATTAAAGAAAACATCGATTTGAGTCCTAGCAGATTATTGATTACACACCTGCGATTTGAAATCTGCATGAACGAATGAATGAATGAAGACCTTTCTTTCCTAACTCAGACTGTCGAAGGTCATCACTCTTAGTTCAGGAAGTTGGTAGATACTGAACTCCTGTGTAGTCTGTACTAAGAGATATGGTTATACCAGCACCCAGGAACCTCTACATAGCCTTATAACTGAAATTGAGTATTTGAGTTGAGTATAGCTACCCCACTGATAAAATACTCTGAAATTTTCAATTTGATTCAATTCATGAGCAATGAAAAATACTGTCCAGGCCTCATTAATGTCACATGATTTTCAGGCTGAAAAGCACTGCTTTAATCAATAGTCACCGAAAAACTCGGATTAACAGCAGAACAAATGAGAGAATCCAGATCTTCTCACAGAACACATCTGGCAAACTTGCAACAGAAGGGTAATTTTTGCATGTGCGTTCTGCAGAAAGGCTTGGGATTTGCAGTATATTTATACAGTATGTCTCTTATTCTTTTCTTCCTATTTTTTTTTTTTTTTTTTGGCCAGGGCTGGGTTTGAACCCACCACCTCCAGTATATGGGGCCGGAGCCCTACCCCTTGAGCCATAGGCACTGCCCATTCTCCCTGTTTTTTTTCAGACCTCTTTTTCCCTTCCCTTCCCACAGAAAACCATACACTTTGGGAGCAGCCTCTCGACACATAAAAGACTAAAAGAGAGCGATCTGTAGAGGGTGCATGCACTGTGTGTCTTACGCATCACATCTAGGAAAGCACACATTTTTAGCCCAAAGTGTGTCTCTTGACAAGCAGATGCAGGTGACTGCTCCATAGTGGGATTGCTGATGCACCACTCATAGCTGTTTGGGGAACCGTTCTTTTATTATCAGGAAGGCAGATGCAGTTTTTAAGATGGGACATTTATTCTAAAAGGCTCCAATGTCTGCATTCCCAAGAACCAAAGGGATCTAAAGCAGTAAGTCAGCCACATGCCCAGAGGAAGGCAATCTGCCTGGATGGTGTGACCCGAGTAGGTGACGGAACAGGATGTGATCTGGTTTTGAGAGTTGCCAGGGGTTAATGAGCAAGGTGCTGGATGTCGAGACAGCCACAGCCAAGTTCTGCCTGACAAAATTTTCCACTGTCAGTGCAGGCAGGAAGGACAGTTTTGAAATGTTCACTATTGGAGATTCCTTTGGCAGAGTTTGATCCCAGAAAGCCCACCACTTTGCTGTCCCAGCAGAAATAACATAAAAGGTGATTATCATTGTCACGATTGCAGTATTTGGAAAGCCATTGTGGGTGAATTTGAGCCCTAAAAACAGTAACCTGAGATAGCAGAGGCCACACTGTGACCCTTCCACCCTGTGGGCAGCTGGACAGCTCTGGACAGCTGTCCTGGTCACTGAGGAATCTTTGCATTCCCTACTCCCTACATATTTTTTTATTTTTACCATTTGAAACTTTTATTTTGTTTTATTCTCTTTTCTGCTTAGCTATTTTTAAAATCAACAAATACAAATGCATCATATCTATTTGTGCGGCACATCTTTAAGATATTCACGGAATGGCTAAGTCGAGGTGGTTAATGGGAGTGTCCTCTTGAATGCTGGTTATTTGTCCCAGCTTAAGGGACAAAATCCTTTTGTCACGAGGATGTGCAAAAGTTACCCTTCAGGGAGGTCTGAAGAGGGTCTCTCACCTGGGACCCCCTCCAAATGCTTATTAGAAACTCCTTCACTGAGATCCCTAAAAAAATTTTCTGGTCGTTTTGAATATCTATGAAATTTTGGCCAAAGGATTTGGGGCAAGTAACAGAGGCATGTTATTTTATTTTATTTTTAAAAACTCTCTGATAAGTTGAGGGTCCAAAGAGGCCATACCTCCAGGAAAGTTCTGGGTATGGAATGAAGGTGCTTCCTTTTGCAAGAGAAACAAGGCTTTCCCATTTTATCAAGCTAATTCATCAACCCCTTTTGCTTCCCTGGGAGTTCAGTTTTCCAGAGACTAGAATCCAAAGAAACATTCTCCTGAGCGTTATGACATGTTTGCTGTAATTTGAACTGTCAGTGGCACAGAGGTGGTTTGGGGACTCACTAACTTCTCCATTACATTTTTGTATGGCTGATATTATTGATGAAAAGACAATATTATTTTAATGCTTTTAAATAGACTCTATATTATAGAGTTTAAAAAGCCTTGATCACAAATGTTTTCCTTGTAATAAGAAAAATATATATATACCATATAGTCTTAAAGTTATAAAGGTTTTAATGAGATCAAAGGGCATTGTATGAGGAATGGATAATAGTATGCTTTGGGCAATGTCTAGACCAGTGTTTTTTCAACTTTTTAAAAATCTCATGGCACACTTGAACTTATAGGTAAACTTCCATGGCAAATTAAAATGTTTATCGAGAGAGAGAGAGAGAGAGAGAGAGAGAGAATACCTACTGTGTTTTGAACTTCTTTCAAATATAATTTAATTACTGATCTCTCAAAATCTTCGCAGCACACTTAATATTGTCTATCTTCTCACAGCACAGCAGTTGAAAATCTCTATTCTAGTCTAACTGCTGGGAAAAGTTTGGCATCCATTCCCCGTAGAACTCCTGATAGCTTATCCGCCCGAACCATACTCCTTTCTTTTTCTTCTCTGTTCCTTGCAATGCACAATTCTCATGTCCACATTGAGAAGAAAAGGATTTAGTTTGGGAGAAATTAGTCAACAGATGAGCATTATACCTTCTCTATAGAGAATGCACTTAAATTAGAGGCCGGGCTATCAAAGATTGTCTCCACAGGATGGGTCATTTGTACTGAGCTCCCCAAGTTGAACTTAGGGGAACCCCTGCCTTCCATCAGGGGCGCAGGTAGAAGGGCTGGTTTGTGTTCTGTATCAATCACCAGTAAAAGGAAAATAAAAGAGTTAATGTTAATATGCCTCAAAGGAAAAATTAAAGAGAGCGAAGGTACGGAGGAAGCTTCTGGAAGGGAGACCGGCATCCGATCCCGTTTCCTCTGCTAATGACGGTGTGTTTTCCCAATTTTCTCACCCTGTTGCCACCTGTTATCCTATTTTCACTAGAGATAATTTTCTCATGGGGGCAGCCCAGGCTGACACAGCGGGACGAGCCACCTGCCTCCTGGGGCTCCGCGCCCGCCCCCAGCGCTACTCACTCAAAAGGGTCGCTGGGGTCCGCGCGCCGCAGCTCCGGGGGGATAGGAATTCTCTTGTAGTACATCTCCCAGTCGAAGGCTCCGCGCATGGCGTCCCCCGCTTGTGCCTCGTACCCAAAGTGATTGTGGTCAATGACATCGATCATGGGACACACGATGGTTTTGTGGTTTAGCGCAATTTGGTCTGAAAAATGAAAGCACAAAATAGGAAATGACATGCCTGCCTGGGTCATCTGTCACTTTGCAGCAGAGAGAAGCCGCCAGTCCCCTGCTAGTGCATCGCACTCGCAGCCCTAGCTCCCTGTCACTCTCCGGGCACTTTGCAGGAAATCTCTGCCTGAATGCTCCGACTTAACGCGATGGGACAGTGATTAGGTGCAATTAGGGTTGTCCTGTTTTCCTTAAGAAAGTTATGTCCCAGAGAGACTTGCGGAAGTCCATTTAGCTCTCTCTGTGTCACGTTTTTCCCTTTGACCTGTCCCCAATCTGTCATTTTATCCTGCAGTCAACGTGCACAGAGTATAAACAGGACTTGTGTTCCTTCCAGCGAGAGCAGGAGCCTGCTGAGAAAACACTGGCCTGCTTTGTGCCGGTTCAGGATGTAAATATTTAACTTCCTGTTTCTTTTCTGTTCTTTCTTTCTTTCTTTCTTTCTTTTTTTTTTTTTTTGTGGAATCTAATCTTGTAACAGCCAGGATGGCTGTTCCCCTCCTAAGCTGACAGATCATCCATGGAATTCTTTATTTTGGGGTTTGCCAGAGAATTTTGCCAAGACTTAAACGCTACTATTCTCTGAGAAAGACTGCTGATCAAAGCTATATGTTTTTTTCTTTCTTCATTGTATCAAAAAAAAATCAGGTGGTATGATACTACTGCTATTAGGCCTCCTGCTATGAAATTCTTAAGCAGTTACTAGGTAATTTATCCTCCTGGGATTTCTGATATTCCCAGCAATGCTGTCAGAGGGCTTTTACAGACAAGACCAAATTATATATGAGGAAGCTGAGCTCAGAGACGTTAAAGAGCCTGTCAAGGGCTACACAGCATGCAACCCGACTCAGTGGTCCGCTTCCAGAAACAGACCTCTCCAGCCACCCCTGTTGCTTCTCACAGAAGCAGAGAGGGGATTTCTTTTGTCAGCTTCAGCAGTTTCTTCTCCCATGGAGATTTTTTTTTCTTTTTTTGAGACTCTGTCACCCTGGGTAGAGTGCGATGGTATCATCAGAGCTCACAGCAACCTCAAACTCCTGGGGTTAAGTGATCCTCGTGTCTCAGCCTCCCATGTAACTGGGGCTACAGGTGCCCACCATGGTGCACAGCTAGTTTTTCTAGCTTTAGTAGACATGGGGTCTCACTCTTGCTCAGGCTGGTCTTGAAGTACTGAGCTCAAGGGATCCTCCTGCCTCAGTCTCCCAGAGTGCTGGGATTACAAGGCCTGAGCCACTGTACCCAGCCAAGGGTTGCAATTTTAGATGGCATTGCTCCATTAAGCCTCTGAGACCCTGAGGTGGCCTTTATCTTATTTCTACTGGTTAGTGGATAGAGAGATCCCCAACGCCATTTCCACTTAAGGACTCTCTGGCCATCTGTTTTCACCTGGGCAAGCCCCATAATGGATTTTAATCTTTATCTAAATGGTGTTTCCCCAGAGATGACATTGACATAGGAGACCAATGTTTCTGTGTCCAAAATATTTCTTCCATCACTCTTGCAGGTATTTTAGTATTAAATTTTCAGCAGACTCTCTCCTATCAGATTTAGAATCAGGCTTGATTTCCAAGTGCCGTGATCAACAAAGAGTTCCAAGGTGACCTGAAGAGAATGTGTCTGTTAAATGAACTGTCAGCTCTCCCTTAAAATTCCCTTTCAGCCCTCACCTAGCTGCACTAGCTCAGGGTAGAGGCAAGAGGACTAATATTTCATCCAAGGCTTGTGCCTACATTTCAATTTCCAGGGATCAAACAAACAGATTCTTAATGGGAAATTGAAATGCAGGTATAATCCCAAGGTGAAAAATGAACCAAGAAACAGTGGCTTCACTTTTTTTTTTTTTTTCATTTTGGATGATATGTGATGTATCAAGACACTGATAGAGGGGGATAAAAAAAAACAAAGCGATAGTGCTCCCAAGCTGGCATCGTTGCTTACCTTGCAGGCGTACAGGAAATGAAATGCTTTAATGAAAAAAACTAGGTTGTGGGTTTTCTCTTATTATCCTTTTTTGCTTTGTTTTCTGTTCTATTTTCCTCTTCTCCTGTTTGTGAGATTCTTAGTGAACAATCAGAGACTCAATAATTGGCATTTAGGGATTTTGCTTTGGTTCATAAATAAATTAGGCCTTTTACAGACTTCCTTGAGTGTATTCAAGGCAGTATTGGTCAGATTCAGTTTGCGGGAATCTCCCTGTTGCTGATGAAGCTCTAAATTGCTGTGTCCTTGGACAAGGTACTTTTAATTAAAAGCTCAGAGGAGTCTCTGGCTGCAGGAACGCTGACATGTCCCCGTGGATTAGGATGACTGGACAGTTGTCTGCATGGGGCACGTGGGTGGAGTGATTGGTGGGGGTCTTCGGTGTTATTTGTTTCCTTTTAAAAATCCTATGCACTTCCCATCGATCCCCCCGCCCTGCCCCTGCTGCACATCGTTTACTAATGGAGCTTTGCTGGTCTAGCTGAAACCCTACCCAGCAGTCAATAGCAAATCATTCTTTTGCAGGCAGCTATTGTGAAGGCAGTTGTTGGTGGCTGCAGTTCCAAGGCCAGGGATATATTTACAATCAAGGCTGATTTATCGAAATCTGGAAAAATAGGAAGGAGGACAGAATTCGTACAACACAGGAACTTTTTAAAAAGAGATTTATTTAAATCTCTTTTAAAAAACTTCCTGGGCTCACAATTTATTACTTATCCACAACTGGATTTCTTATGGGACTTCACTGTCAAATAAAAAACAAAAACAATGAATCTTGATGTGAGACACACATGTGTCTTGAAGCTTCAATTACTTTCAATTCCTTGTGTTCGTAGCAGTTCAAGTGCAGCGTGACATGGTTCCCTTCTCCTGGCCTTCGTCATACTGTGAGCATATAATTCCCGTCAGCAGGAAGGCAGCCCTGCGGGGGCAGGGGGTGGTGGGGGATCTATGGCAAATGGGGAGGTTCAGCTATGTATTTAGGGTTAGAGTCTGGTGCCAGAAGGGAAAGGAATAACCCAAAGAAACGGAATTATACATCTGAGAAAATGTCAAGCTGTTCACACTTTAACTGTATTCTAGTGCAGAATAATTCCCTAGCTTCATATCTTAACAATTATGTAGTACCTGTTTATTTATTTATATTTTCTTTTTGAGGGAAAGTCTCACTCTTTCCCTGAGTGCTGAGTGCAGTGGCATCATCATAGCTCACAACCACCACAAACTCCTGGGTTCAGGCTGCTGGCTAGCTGGGACTACATGGCCTGCTTGCTCTTTGCTCTTTCTCTTTGCTCTTTGCTCTTTCTAAATGCCAGCTCTTTTTAGAGATCGCATCTCACTTTTGCTCAGGCTGGTCTCAGACTCCTGAGCTCAAGGGATCCTCTGGCCTTGGCCTCTCAGAGGCATCACCCCCAGCCCAGATCTTCATTATCAAAAGGAACAGATTGAGGCCCAGAGATGTGTTCCTGAGAGCCAGAACTAGAGTCAGAACTGATATTTCACTCCTTTTGAACCTTTTGAGAGAGATTGAATAGCTTTCCTTTATTCTGTTTTTTATAGAAATGGAGTCTTGCTATATTGCCCCACTGGTCTCGAACTCTTGAGCTCAAGGGATCCTCCCCCTCAGTCTAGCCGAGTGCTGGGATTACAGGTGTGAGCCACTGTGCCTGGCCTCATGTAGTGCTGATTACAAGTGCAAGTGTGTGTACATATATTTTAATCTTACCATAGTTAACAGGACAACCTATAAAAACAAATCTGGGAATACGTTTTTCCTGTAGAGCTAACCCGCTGGGTAAGATGGTGGTGAGGCAGCAAGACTTTCTAACCCTCAACTGCACTTGACCGACTGTACCTAAAATGCCAGTTGGAATAGTTTTTCCTATTGACTAGTCTGTCCTCAGCCATGATGAAAATATTCTAGTTCTAATAACTTTCATTCTAAACTCAGAACATCCATGGGAAAAATTGTAGATGGGCTCCCGCTTTGTTGATTGCAAACTAAACATAAGCAAGTGCACACAACCCACAACCACAAACCTACCCTAACCCAACCCTAACCCTAACCCTAACCACAAACCTACCCTTACCCTAACCGTAACCCTAACACAAACCCTAACCCTAACCCAACCCTAACACAAACCCCAAACTCAAACCTACCCTAATCCTAACTGTAACCCTAACACAAACCCTAACCACAAACCTACCCTAACCCTAAACGTAACCTGAAACCCAACTCCAGCTCTAACTCCACCCTAACCCTACACCCAACCCCA
>NW_003852456.1:9758205-9780978 GCF_000181295.1 Otolemur garnettii
ACCCAACCCCAGCTCTAACTCCACACTAACCCTACACCCAACCCCAGCTCTAACTCCAACCCTGACCCTACACCCAACCCCAGCTCTAACTCCAATCCTAACCCTAAACCCAACCCCAGCTCTAACTCCAACCCTAACCCTAAACCCTAAAACCCCAGCTCTAGCTCCAACCTAAGCCCAACACTTATCCCACACTGATCATAACAATAATCCCCACCTATCTAACCCCATCCACAACCTTAACTCCAACTCTAACCCTAACCATCACCCCAACCCTAACCACAACCCTAATACTAAACTTTATTCCAACCCCAGCCCTAACCATAAACCTAACCTTAATCCTACCTAACCCCAATCCCAACCCCAACCCCAACCCTGACCCCGACTCTTGAAGGGCTGCACAGGGCAGGAACTCACTGAGCAGTGGGGGCAGCCAGTTCACGTTGACCTCACAGTGGGAGTCGAGGAAGGTCAGTACCTCCCCTCTGGCCATTGACGCACCCAGCAGTCGGGTCCGGATGAGCCCTTCCCTTTTCTTGGTGCGAACGATCCTCACTTGGGAAAACCGGGCCATGTATTCTTCTAACTTATCCTTTAAGTGGTCTAGGAAGGAAGAGAGAGGGTACAGAGCATGAGCAGCTGCAGAATTACCCAGCCATGGTCGCTGGTGCTGGGCAGGGAATGTAAATGACAGATATCAGCGCGGTGTTTTCAAAGTCCCCGTCTTTCCCTCCTGCATCTAGAAGGGAAGTGCTGATAAGAAGATGTTACATCCGGAGGTTTTTAGGCCTCAGGCTTCCTCAAATGCTTCCTATGCTGCAAACATTGCCTTTGGTTTGAACACAGGATAAATCACTGAAGCCCCCGAGCTCCACGAGGCAGGGGCCGCTGGCCCCCAGCCACCTGTTCAACTCCAGCCTGCTCTGCAAGGCGGGCTCCCCTCACCCCTGCCTGCTGGCCAAAGTCAGGCTTTGCCTCATATTCTGAGTGCTGGAGACGCTGCATGTGAAACAACAGGGGAGAAAAATAGCTGTCAAATCCACAAGAAGCACACAGATTTTCAACCCCACCAGGTCACAGCAAGCTGTAAGGAAGTTCAGCATCTGGCTTCTTTCAAAGTGGTAAAGGAGGCTGACTCAGAGTTGGGCAGACACAGCCAGGGGAGGCAGGTGCAATATGAATGCCATACTGTCGTTTCAAACTTAGGTATTCAAGGTTTGGAAATATTTCTTAGCTATTTAAATTCGGAAATGTTTCCCTCCCTAATTGAAAATAAACAGTGGGGACAAAATATAATTAGATAACTTACAAAATAAAACATTTCCTACAGGCTGTGATCAAATGCCTCAATCTCTCTGTTCATTTTATGCCAAGTAAGACCATTTGGTAGCTTTCTGTGGGACATGCACTTGGTTTTTTTTTGTCATTGTTGTTGTTAAGACAGAATCTCACTCTGTCACCCTGGGTAGAGTGTCATGGTGTCATAGCTCACAGCAACCTCAAACTCCTGGCTCAAGCGATCCTCCTGTCTCAGCCTCCCAAGTAGCTGAGACTACAGCTTTTAGTAGCTGTGCAGTTTCACTCTTGCTCAGGTTGGTCTCACACTCCTGACCTCAAGTGATCCTACTGCCCCAGCCTCCCAGAGTGTGGGATCCCAGGCCTGAGTAGCCCTCGAGGCCTGGAATAGGCTCTTGCATATGTCACATCTTTTGCTATCTGCTTTCACTCTTCTCGTGTCTAAGAGTGATGAGGCTTCATTGGAATTTCTGACAGGTGTAACCTACTAACCCAAGTTAACAGATGTCAGAGTTACTTTGTATTGGAGTTTCTCTGTACTTATGGGTTTATTCTTATTTCTTATTTTCAATGTAGTTAAAAAATCTTAATTTCCAGTTTTTTCTTGATGTCTCTATAACTATGTTTTACAAATGTGTCATTTGCAATAATATCTGGCTTTCTAATTTTCAACTAACAAAGCATACAGGTGGAATTTTTCACAAGGGTGTTTTAGCTAAAAATAAGTTCCCTTCTATTTTGTGCTTTCTGTAACAAATAGACATGCAGACATTGAACTATGAAAAGCAAAGAGTCCAGGGTTTGGACTTGGCGTGGCCCTGGTGGGGAGACCTGTGACAGAGACATACGCACACAGGTCATCTAAACCCTCTGGGGACTTGGGGGATTGGCTCGTCCTCTTTTTTTTTTTTTTTTTTTTTTTGGGGGGGCCCCAAGCTATCCCCCTGGGTAGAGTGCCATGGCATCACACTCACAGCAACCTCCAACTCCTGGGCTCAAGCGAGTCTCCTGCCTCAGCCTCCCAAGTAGCTGGGACTACAGGCGCCCGCCACAACGCCTGGCCATTTTTTGGTTGCAGCCATCATTGTTGTTTGGCGGGCCCGGGCTGGGGATTCGAACCCGCCACCTTAGGTGTATGTGGCTGGTGCCTTAGCCGGTTGAGCCACAGGCGCCGAGCCGGCTCGTCCTCTTAATTAATGATTTTCAACCAGTGTCCCACGAGAGGATTTTAAGTGTGCCACAAAAATTTTAAAGATCCATTAATTCAATTCTTTTGGAAAGAAGTTCAATATATAGTAAGAATATTCTTTCTTTTATTCTTTTTTCTTTTTTTGATCAACATAATTAAGTGTGCCATGGAAGTTTAATCATAGATTCAAGGGTTGGAAAACACTGTCTTTGCGTGTGATGGACAGTCAAACTTCGATGTAGGCTTTGGTTAAAGATGTGTCAGAATCCTTCCACAAACGTTTACATACTAAATCAGTAACTGGAGACTCTAGTCAGTCACCTATACTCATGAAGAGACACAGTGTATTTTTAATCTGAAAAAATGCCTTTGAATGCTAAGCCTGAAAGACCAAAAACACAGACTTTTCTATTTCTTGGTGAAATGTTGGTACTTCATCAGGGGTCTACTAAATATAAAGACAAAAGTTTTGGGAAGCAGTAAATGAACACACACCATGGCAGCCCAACCCATCAGCTACTTCTAGGGTCTCTCTCCTTGTACTCAAACAAGTGTGCCATGCAGAAAGCCTGCTTCCTGTCTTCCCTGGGCTGCCTGCTCCTGGCTCTCTCTTGCCCAAGCTATGGAGCAGGATTCTAAAGGACTTTACCAGACAGTGTCAATGGACACACTAGCTCAATCAAAGGCATTTGATCAGTGATCAGCATGAGAATGCACTTTGTGTCCTAGCAGTATCCTGTTCTAGAAAGATTTCTCACAGCAATGAACGGTTGAGAAAATTTTATAATCTCATTACTGTAACGTATTCAGGCGCTAAGTCTTTCCACGTCACTAAAAGTACAAGGCAGGATTCTGTAGGTTCATTTGTGAATTGTTTTTTGTGGCTCACGGGAGGTATTGTCTCATGACCTGTGTCTTGACCATCACTGAGTACTAAAAGTAGGTCACAAACATTTGTTCAGTTCACCAGAGTTGTGTTCCCCCCACTTTCTTTTTTTTCCAAAAAAAATTTTGCTTTATTGTTTCAGGATCATTGAGGGTACACAGAATCAGGTTACGCTGTTTGCATCTGTTAGGTAGAGTCCCTCTTGAGCTGTGTCCCGCCCCCAACAGGTGTGCTCTACACTGTAACCCCCACCCCTCCTCCCTCTCCCTGCTCCCTTGAATTGATTTGCGTTTTTCTCTAATGTGCCAGTAGACTATCTAATACACACCACATAAGAGAAACCCCCACTTTTGTTAAGCTTTATCATTCCTTTTGTTAATCCACCATGGTCCAAGATGTGCTTACTCCTTTCCTGAAGACCAAAGGGGCCTCTCGTGGGAGAAAAGAAGAGCAATTTTTTAGAACTGCCCTCGAGGAAGCAATTCTAGAATATTCTCATTTCCTGGGTGTTCCCAGGAAGTGGTCATCTGGGAGCAGTCTTCCCAACTTCAAATGGAGACTTCTCTATTTTTGGTTTATAGAAATTCTCTGGCACTCAGCAAGGGCTGTCTCTATGTGTTTTCTTTTCCTCTTGGTCCATTTTCTGACTGTGTATTTTTCTTCTACCAAAGCCCATTCCGATGCACTAAAATGATTGTATGGTGTGAATTCACTAAGCACACCAGGAGTCTGACGGCCTGGTGGAGTCTGAGAGATGTTTAGACCAAATCCTTCAGTTTGAACTTTATGGACTGAACTTGGTGGGGTTTCTGCTCTCTTAGAGGTCCAGAGGTTAGTTACCCCTAACTCACAATGAAGGCAGCTACCAACAGCCAAATCAGCAGACTGAATGCTCAAACAAGGGAGTTGCTGGAGATGGCCTTAAATTAAAAAAAGTTTAGCTTGTCTTCTGTCTGCACAATTTTTAGATTTACTTCTAAAATATTATTGAACGTGATTTTATATTATATTTAATTTGAGTGTAGAATCTTTGAAGAACACTTTTTTTTTTCTTTTTTTTGAGACACAGTCTCACTCAGTTGTCCTGGGCAAGCGCTGTGGTGTCATAGCTCACAGCAATCTCAAACTCCTGGGCTCAAACAATCCTCCTGCCTTAGCCTCCTGAGCAGCTAGGACTATAGGTGCCTACCACCATGCCTATTTTCTATTTTTAGTAGAGAGGGGGTCTCATGCTTGCTCAGACTGTTTGAACTCCTGAACTCAAGGGATTCTCTTGCCTCAGCTTCCCATAGTGCTGGGATTACAGGCATGA
This sequence comes from Otolemur garnettii, assembly GCF_000181295.1. Lineage (NCBI taxonomy): Eukaryota > Metazoa > Chordata > Mammalia > Primates > Galagidae > Otolemur > Otolemur garnettii. Next base: position 9,762,889 of record NW_003852456.1, read on the forward strand.
GCCACTGTGTCTGGCCTGAAGACTACTTTTAAAATCATATAATAATTCTAAATTCTAAACAATACCCAAAGAACTTATGGTATTTTTATGAAACAGGCAGATTATCTAGTCAGTATGAGATATTTGTAGAACTTTTTTTTTCCTTTTCATCAGGGGTCCTAGACTATAAGTGGATGTATTACTGTTAAACCCCCCAAGTAGTGTTTCAGTAACCCAAGAAAGTGAACATAATTTCAAAAATACCAGTTTGTGCCAGGGGTTCATGTATCACTATATGGCAATAATGAAATACAAAGTTTCACTAAAATGAAATTTTGCTGTGCTGTGAGAGATACATTTAGGAGTTTTCTGTTACATATTTTTCTCTTCTTTCAGAAATTTCATTTATGCGTCATGAATTTATATGGAGACTGTACCATGTGTTGGTGAGTTTAGTGCTTAGGGTAGCAACTAAATTTTAATAACTCGCCCTTCCCTCCCAAAAAAGAAAAGAAAAAAATCACCTTTGGTGATTTACAGTTAAGAGTCAGAGACATGGGTTCTAATAACTCTCCTGCTGCCTGGCCCAGGGCTTTGGGTAGCCACTTCACACCAATTGACCTTGCTTTCCCCAGCTATAAGGTGGAGGGGATGCGATGGGTTGATCTGAGATATTCTTTCTATTTCTATGATTCTAGCAGTTCCCTTTTTAAGTTTTACTTGCCAAGTAGATCTCAGCTTATCAAATACTTAGTTTTTTGCTATAGACATCATTAATAGTTGTTATTTCAATGTTTTCCTTTGGCTATGTCTAAACACACATCACAGGTTTAGTCAAAACGCAAACTCAGAGACATTCTCCTTGGTCGGTGTGGCTCCTTCTGATCCCCTGCAGGTTGCTGCCTCTGCAATAGTCACTGATGTCAAAGTAATGACTTTGGAGTACTGTAAGTTCATCACGGAGTTACGTCTGTTCAATAATTTATGCTTATTATGTCAGGGAAATACAATAGCAGAGTGTAGAAAGCTTTCTAGCCTGCCTATGAGAAACTGACCCCAGAGAGGCAGATGAGCCTGTGACCACCGCTATTGCCGAGCCTGGCCAGGACATCCTAACAGGACCACTCACCAAAGGCCAGGAAACACACTGATGCAGGCTTAGCAGCTGATGGGGAGACCCAGAAATCTGTTGGCAAGTTTTCCCATCTCCTCTGAAATCCCGAACTTGTATCTCAAGTGGAGACAGGAGAGAGACACGAATGATCTGGACGTACCTATGGAGATGAAGTCCCTTTCATGTCTATGCTTTGGTGTTTGCAGAGTGCCTTTCTTGAGAGCACCTAGACATGCACCAGTTGTGAAGAATGATGCTTCTTACGTGTGGTGGCTCATGCCTGTGATCCCAGCTACTCGGGAGGCTGAGGTAGGTGGGTTGCTGGAGCCTAGGAGTTTGAGGCTGCTGTGAGCTATGATGACGCCATGGCAGTCTACCCGGGGTGACAGAGTGAGACTCTGTCTCAGGAAAAAAATGATGCTTCTTTGTAAGTTATGAAATGTAATAGATTATAAATACACAGAAACTGCCTCTCTCAAACTTTAGGGATCTTACCTAATGTGCACAGTGCAAGGGTATGTTTCAAAATAACTAAGTACATTTTAAATGTCTTACCACAAAAAATAGGTAAGTGAGGCAATGGTGATGTCAGTTTGATTTAAGCATTCCACATTGTATACCAAATCATCACATTATACCCCATATATGTACAGAGTTTCTGATTTTAAGTAAAAATTAAATAAAAAAATAAATTTAAAAAAACCTTTTCTGGCACACAATAGGGGCTTACTATTAAGTGTGAGTCTAAGCATTCTAAGTAATTGAGTTTTTACCCCTGTGACAAGAGCAGGTCTTGATTAAAGAATATAAGATATCCTTCCATTTATTAATCTGATTGGCAGATGTTATATGTATATTTTGACCCAAAGTAGAAATGTTAGGGACAATTGTCTATTTAACAGGGTCTGTAGGGATTTTTTTTCTTTATTTGGGTGAAACACAGATTTTAAGACTCTAATTGAATTCCAGAAAATTGTCAATTTCTTTGTGTCCTGGTTGATCACACTGTATCTGTCTCTTTGGATGGTGTTCAGATGTAGACAGTTCACATTTATCTATGGAACACAGAAAACACATCTAAGAAAGTAATAGAATTGGTGAAACCAGGTTCAGTTGCTCCTACCATCCTAGCTGGTTCCATCTCTGGATGTCCTATTCTCTGTTCTTGTAATATGCAAGGTATTTTAGGCTGCTTGAGAAGGAGCTGGGGACACCAAACTTAAATAGATGAAATACATTCCTAGACAACTATTTTAAATTGCACACATACTTTTGGCCACCCTCTATGAAAAAAAGAAAAGATAGAGTGAGTTAGAATATCACTTGTCATGAATTTATAGATCAAACCATTTATAGGCTGCTAATATCACAAAAGGAGTGACAACCAAGTTAGGTCCTCAGAACAGAGAAACACATTGCCACCTGTGAAATATTGCCAAAAGCACTGAATCCCACTGGGGTTGTTCCTTTAGATCTTACTACTGATTTACAGAAAATAAAGGCATTGAAGCATAAGTTAAATGACGCAGCAGGAACACAGTCCGCAAAACGCAAACACTGGGAAATTCCTCCAGACGGCTTGATTTCTCAATAATGAAATTATGAGGGGGCAGGGAGTAGGAGACACGGCAGCTGCTCCGATCCAGTGGGGGGACACGACGGGAATCCTGAGTCACTAAACAGCTAAGAAAGAAAAAACTAACCCCTGATGTTTGCGAGTGGGTCTGCTATCCGCGAGGTCAGGTTTCCTCCTGTGATGTGTAACAATCCCCTCTCTTTCTTTCTCAAACCCTCTACTCATTTATTCAAGGTGCTCTTGGGAACCTTTGTGAAGAGCATTGCCCTGGGTACCATCATCGTTTGCCTTTTGAAACAGGTGGGAATTTTGTTTCAGAGTGATTCCCCTGCTAAGGAACAGCTCTGGTTTGGAATCAGAGTAAACGCGACATGAAGATGCTGAAAATAGAGGCAAAGCGGGGAAAGGACAAAGTCAGTGATTCCCAAGAAAGTGATCTGGAAGTTCGATGGAAGAGAAGAGAAGCTGAGTTCAGACGCGCACGGAGCACTCCGGCGATGGCCTGCAGGCGAGTTCTGACCAGACCCACTCTTCGTCAGCAAGTCTAGAGGGCTGGGGCCGCGAGGAAAGATGAAGGTCCAGGGAAAAGCCCACAGTGGTGAGAGCCCTTCGCTTGAGTAATTGAAAGCTACCCCGGACAGAGCACTGTGAAATATAATTTGGTCCTTTTCTCCAGGGAATGGAGAAAATGATCTAAGAGGCCGTTTCCATCCCTGCTGTTTCCTGACCTCTGGCTGTTAACATCACTCCTCCTCGTTAAGTCCAAATGAATTGCCTATTTACCGCTGAACTCCAGGAAGCGGTTTCTCTCCCGGCCGCCTCGCAGGGCCACGTGCACTCCAGCAACTTCACCAGCGTCCAAGGGCCCATTTTAAATGCGTGATATTATTTCCGGGACATTTTGTTCCTTTATTTGCCAGATAATGAATGGTTTCCTTTTACCGTCAAGCCAGTGCTCCCCCAAATTTTAGGAGAGATTCCCCCAAAGAGTATAAAATGTATTTGCAAAATGAGAAGCAAAATGAAGAGATACAGCCTCTAAAGTGGCCATAACTCCGTAGGAGGGCTGTTTATCAGCCCTGGCATCTGAGCAGGCTGTGATTTTCCATGACAATAAACACTGAAAAACGCGGATTCAGGATGGCTGCATTTATTTTCTATAGTAACGCATACATTTTCTTTTCTTGGGGAAGCAGGAGGAGAAGAAGCCATTATTTAAATTTCTTATGAAGCAATATATAAATGGTGTCCTCCGGAGAGTGCACACACACAGGGGCACACACGAACACACACATAGATGTGTACACATCATTTCTGTCACTAAGAAGAAGTGATAAGATGCCTAATTTGCAATTTACAAAAAAAAAAATCATTGTTTCCTGCACAGTCTTGATTAAATGAGGCAATAAATCATACATCTACCACATGCCAAGCATCTGCCAAGGCAAAAGTTGGCTTGGAAAGTGACGAGGACAGAATTGTGGAACAGTGGGAGTTTTATAGTCTGTCACCGGCATGACAGGGATGGTAAAGGGCAGCCTTACGTCTCCTCTCCTGACACTCCGGCAGCACATTCTCCATTGTGACTCTTCTGTCTGGCCTCTTTATCTTCATTTAAATGGGCTGCATCTCTCTGAGCTGTGGCGAAGATATATATTTTCTCTGCTAATGACGTGTCTTCCCACGGTCCCAGGATTGTTTCCACGCTTGAAAAAGTTCGCCCAGGAAGGGGCCCACCATCGGTCGGCATATTGCAGATGCGGACAGACTCGGGGTGGATTTTTTCCACTCTGTGGACAGAAGTTCTGCATCACTAGTGTTGTTTTTTTTTTTTTAAACAAGGCTCTTCTCTCTCGGGAGAGATTTGTTTTTCTCAATAATTTTATAGAGATTATTCAGCCTATAAATTCGGCCCAACTCTCAAGACATGTGTGTTAAACTAGACCCCCGAGTTTGAGTCCCTTCCTATTTGCTTAAGATGAGAGAGAATAAATACACAAATATAAATGGAAAGCTATTCAAAACTAGTTAGTGAAACGGAAAACTAACAAACTGTAAGGGCCATACTAGAAATGTAATGCGACTCTGTGAACAGCCGGTGAGCAAATGAATGTCACGTGAAGCAGCGATGGAGGGAATGTTGGGGGCACAAGGTGCAGCCTCCGGGTGTGTAGTTTGCTGTGGAAGTGGGGACAGAACACTTCTAGGTAGGGCTTACTTAACGTGGGTGACAGGCGAAGATGATATATGGATTCTAAAAGGGAGGATCCTGGAACTTGAATTAGAGGAATAATATTTATGTGGGTAAAGAGGGCAGAAAGAAGTTGTGCTCTAGGGAATGAGGAATAAGCAGGCAGAGAGTGAGCCGTCCGGAGGGGCCCTTCACTACAGAGGCGGAATGAGGAACTAGACTGCGGCCAAACAACCAAACAACCAAATGACAACAATAACAAACAACAATCCCTGCGTGGACAGCCTCTTACAAAAAAAAAAAGAAAACTAAAAATGCTGAACAAGCTGTGGCTGTCTCCTATCCTCTTTCTTTCCTCTTAGTCAGTATAATTTTTAAAATGTTTTCATTTTCATTTTGATATTTTGGGAGCTAAGAAAAACATGCACAGGCAAAATATTTAATTCAAAAGCATATATTGTAAGATAAACCCCACCTCATGCTTCTAGGACTCCACTTTTCCTTACCAGACAGGAGTAACCCCGTTTTCTCATTTCTCGTCTATAGTTCTAGAAGGTTTTTGGCACATAGAATTATATATGCACATGTGAACAAATATGCACGTATATGCATATTATATACATTGGGTTTTTGCCACAATTATTTAGACTTTACAGGGCTTAAAAAACACCCTAGAAAACATCCTTCATTTATTCATGCTCATTTGTAATAAGAAATGGCTTCTGTTTTTGTTTTACAGTTCTGGTGAATTTTTATGAACTAACTGAAAACCATCACTAGAGGAGTTGTGAAATGTCTCAAATGGTTCTGATATTGTCAAGCTGTCTGGGGAGAGGCACCAACATGGAAAAGCCAAAAACGTTTTATGGTGTCATCTGGACCTGAGGACATCTAGTGTCTGAATTTCCGACCGTGGTTTTCCCTCCTCTCCTCCCTCCTCTCCTCCCTCCTCCTTGCCCTTCTGCTCTCATTCCGTTGTCTTCTCCCTGATCCTGGCTCCTCTTCTACCCAGCATGAACCCTGGTTGGCAGCTGGACCAGCATCTCCACTTCCCTGACCCCACCCCCCCGCAGGGGTTCTGGGTGTAGCTTAGATGCACGATACATGTTCAGTGAATGATCTTACCTTCTTCATATCCACAAAGCAGTCATCATCCACACCCGTGTGTGTCTAGTCTCAGAATTTGTGCCTCTGCTTCACAGAGATGATATGATGAAATTTACAGTCTAAAGTTATCAGATAAAGTTTGTAGAGTTGTCACCTGTCAGATAGGCTGAGATTTCCAGGGATATGTGTGCAACAGGGACTAAGGAAGGTCCCTGCTGGGGAACCATCAACACTTACAGAGGAAGAACATGAGGTGAGCCCCCACCACAGAATCCTCAGTGCCAGGGCGTGCTCAGCCTGCCTGTGTTCATCTTTCATCATCAGTATTTAGAGAGAGCAGCGTTGCTCAACCTTTATAACTCACAGCACACTTGAACCGACAGTTAAGATTCCATAGCACACTTAAATTATGTTGATAAAAAAAAAAGCAAAGAAACAGAATATACCTACTGTGCTTTGAACTTCTTTTGAAAATAAGTGAATGATGTTTAAACATTTTCCCGGCACACCTAAGATCCTCTCACAGCGCACCAGTGCACCATGCACCCAGAGGTTGAAAACCACGGATATAGAGCATTGCAAATTTAATGCAGTTTTTATTATAAAGAAAAAACTGTATTCAAACTGTAACATTCAATATATACCAACAACATTTGCCATCTTGTATATTCATCGTGTCTTGTTTCTCTTGTAATTTACAGAAGTCAAACGTGATTTGAGTATTATAATTTGAATACAATTTCTCCCTTTCTTAAAATGTGCATACATTTTATTTGTTTGCACCCTCTGCAATGCCAGACTTCACTTTAAGGCACAAGACCACATAGCCACTAGTTTGGGGACGGCCTATTCCAGGGCTTCTCAGTGCTTTTGCTATTTGGGGTTTGTCATGACCTGCTGTCCTGCATGGTTGGCAGTGCGCCTGAGCTTTATTCACCAGGTGTTAGAAAGAAACATTTGGGTGTTACCCAATGTCTGCAATCAGGCAGACTGCAAAATCTCCACTGGCTAAGATCTCCTGAACTCTCTGAAAGCAGCATTGTACATCATAACAATGAAAAAGAGAGGAACAGTTAATAAATTGTGGAATTGTTAGCCTCCAGAAATCAGCCCAAGTTTCAAAATAACATGATCTCCTTTTGAATGAGATCATTTTGTTCTGAAATCTGCATTTTCCCCCACTCTGTCCCCCTCATAGACATCACTATTTAGCAGGGCAATTAGGCAACAATTCCTGAAATTTAATATTTTTTTATTGATGTATTTTGTCATCCTGGGTAGAGTGCTGTGGTATCATCAGAGCTCACAGGAACCTCAATCTCTTGGGCTCAAGCAATCCTCCTGCCTCACCCTCCCAAGTAGCTGGGATTATAGGTGCCTGCTACAATGCTGGCTAGTTTTCCTAATTTTTTAATAGAGATGGGGTCCCACTCTTGCTCAAGTTGGTCTCAAAATCCTGAGCTCAAAGGATCCTCTTTCAGTGCTGGGATTATTGTTGTGAGCCACTGTGCCCAGCCAAATTTAATTATATATTTTTTCTTTGTTCTGTTATTTTCTTTCCCTGAAGAACAGGTTGAACAGGGAGTGGTGGGGATTACTGACAGCTAAGTGATCCTAGAAGAAGCTAAAGAAAACTTCTCAGGGGACAATTCAATCTCTACTTAGTCCCCTTTTTGATTCATTACTGAAACTTGATGTGGCTTGGTCCTTTATGCATAGTTAACGTGAGTACAGAAATCACTCCAGAAAATATTAGACCCTCACTAATTCTCAATTGTATTCTTCTTAGATTCAGCATAAACGTGTAAGCCTTCAGACATAGGCACGTCTTGTGAGAGTGTGCCTCCAGAATACACTTGCCAGAAGACCTCTCTCCACCTACTTTGAAATTTGCTTCTTGATGCAACAGTCATTGAGAGAAGGGGCTTGGCTGTGATGCTTTTGGAATGGATTGGTGTTTTTAGAGTGAGAACTCAAGCATGCTGGTTTAGTCTGAGTAGGCCAAAACAAATAAACAAACTAACAAAACACAAAACAAAATAATCTCAGCCACATACTTATTATATTAAAGCATCTCACATGTTAGATGTTAGAAACTACTTTCTCTTCTACACCATGATACCTAAGTAGAGTAACCAAGTCCCTAAAATACGAAGGAAGAAAATGATCCAATTCCCTGGACCATGACAATTATATCCCACCTGAAACTTGCCCCAAACTTCCATTTACAAAATCTGGAATACGTAGCCCTGGTGTAATGTGGAATGCTGGAGGTAGAGTTGAAGGGAAAGTGTTGAGCTTCCCATTTGTGAAAGATTTATGTTTTCTGACATTTCTTTTTTTCTTTCTTTCTTTCTTTCTTTTTTTTTTTTTTTTTTGAGACAGAGTCTCCAGCTGTCACCGTAGGTAGAGTGCTGTGGCGTCACAGCTCACAGCAACTTCAAAGTCTTGGACTTAAGCGATTCTCTTGCCTCAGCCTCCCAAATAGCTGGGACTACAGGTACCCACCACAATGTCCAGCTATTTTTTGGTTGTAGTTGTCATTGTTGTTTGGCTGGCTTGGGCTGGATTCGAACCCTCCAGCTCCAGTGTATGTGGCTGGTGCCCTAGCCGCTGAGCTACAAGTGCTGAGCCTTTTCTGACATTTCTTAAAGCAGCTCAGGTGTGATGGCTGGCAGATAGCCATCTGATGAGAGAAGAGTGGCATGCAGGTTTTTTTTTTTTATTAGTATCTTTACTTGCCCTATTTCAAAATCATTGGCTTTTTCTTCCTTGAAAATTCAAGGCATGCAATTCTCTCCTTTCCATCCATCTGTGGAACCGTCGACAAAGCAGTGGTGGAACGGAGGTTTCCCTTAAACGATTCTGACATTCTTCAGAAATAAGACCATTGATCACCTTTTAATCTTAATGGATTGGAACTAATTTCTGAAGACCTCTGTTTTCTCAACTGGAAAGGAAATAAATTACAAGAAACACCAACAAAAACCCACATACAGAAAACATAAGCTCCGGGGAGTAAAAGTCATGTCTTAACCACACAGATGATCGGCGATGATTAATGTCTTCTGCATAAGGTTTTGTGATAAATGTTTCTTTGGGAAACTAGTTAGAAATTCTTTTAGCATCACACAAATTCAACCTTAAAAATGCACTCTCTTTCCTCCATCACTCTGTTCCCTAACCCTGCTTAATTTTTCTTACCTCCTAGGACTAAGTTTTGGTAATTTGCTACAGTAGCAACAGAAAAAAAAATACAACAATGATCACTACTGGCATGTGTAGTTTGGGAAAAAAATTCTGATTCTATTTCTCCTGGTAGGAATTGCTGCTTTGATATTTTACTAAGAGCACTTCAAAATAATGTGCTTTCTTTTTTTTTTTTTTTAATAATGTGCTTTCTAATATTAAATATAAGAATACTGACAAGAGAAATTGTCAGACTGAGTGTTTTGTTTAAAATGGAGTCTTAACTATGAACAAAATCTAAAATATGCAGCCCTGGTGTAATATCCTGAAACTTTACTTCTGTCTTCTGTACAACTACAAGAATGATGAAATTATCCTTATACCTTAAAATTAGTCTATGTTATTGATAGACCCATAAATAATTTTTTTTTGTAATATAGGCATAGGTTTATATTGCTTAAAAGAAAATACTGGGAAAATTCCCAAAGGTACATTTATGGTAGAAATTTAAAAAAATCATCAGATGAAAATAGACCTGCCATTTGATCCTACAATTCCTTTATTAGGTATATATCCAGAAGACCAAAAATCACATTACAACAAAAATATTTGTATCAGAATGTTTATTGCAGCCCAATTCATAATTGCTAGGTCATGGAAAAAGCCCAAGTGCCCACTGATGAACAAATGGATCAATAAACTGTGGTATATGTACACCATGGAATATTATGCAGTCCTAAAGAAAGATGGAGACTTTACCTCCTTCATGTTTACATGGATGGAACTGGAAAATGTTCTTCTTAGTAAAGTATCTCAAGAATGGAAGAAAATGTATCCAATGTACACAGCCCTAATTTGAAACTAATTTATAGCTTTCATAGGAAAGATGCAACCTAATTATAGCCTTAGAATATGGGGAGGGAGGTGGGTGGAGGGAGGGTGATTGGTGAAGTCACCTCTGTGGTTTATCTTACAAGGGTACAAGTGAATCTTTTTAAAAACAGAGTATGAATGTCTTAATAACTAAGAAAATGACACAAAGGCTACATTAACCAGTTTGATTAGAGTATTTCGAATTGTATATGAAAACACCACACTGTACCCCGTGATTGCATTAATGTACACAGCTATGATTTAATAAAAAAAAAAAAGAAAGAAAAAAAATTCATCAGATGAGGAAATGCTAGCACTCTTGCAAGGTGATCTGATTTGCAACTATTTTGCCAGCTGCCAACTTTTCAGAAGTACATTTATAACCAAAGGCAAGGTTGTCTTAACATGTCAGAAGATTTGAAAGACTTTTGATACTTAGGGGCACTAAAATATAATTCTTCATAATGGCCCCATTTCTTAAGAGATCACAAAACAAGTATTTTGTCAACATGCTAAACAGGACTTATAGCTGCTAAATTGTGGAGTATGGGCTCTGAGGTGGCCAGGCCCCCACAGCCTGGGGAGATGTTCAAGGGAGGACCCCCAGATGCTTCTCCTTGAACAGCAACATCATTTTCTCCTCTGCCAGAAGCAGTCATGTCGCCCCTGTATACTTTCCCTTTTATGTTTTGCTGGGAAAGCAAGTAGCTTTTCCTCCCTGAAGTTAATCTTTACTCCATGTGCTAGGTTGATGTCAATTTCCCTCTAGTAAGCAACTTGGTTAAAATAAATGAACTTGTTCAGATACTATATAATAAAGCTCTTTTCAGGGTTCAGTACTGGCTGCAGTTGTGACTGCTCCAGACCTCCTGGTCCCATCCTTGTCTCTCATTCCCCACCTACTCTGTTTTGTTCTCTTTGGGGCTGGTTTGAGAAAGGTGGTGCCTGAACAGGGAGCAGAGTATGGGAAAGTTGCAGTGAAAAGGTGAGGGAATTGCCCATGGAACAAACAAGTGAAACTGCAGAGTTGGTTAGGACTTACCTGGGGATAATCATTGTCAGGAGTAATAAATTATGGGACAGTCATGGTCAAAAGAGCAGGAAGTCTTTATTCAAATGCTTAAATCTGTGCTTAAAACTAGAGGTGGTAAGGTCACTGCTATTCAATTAGAATGACTTTTACATTTTGTTCAGGATGTTTGTCCTTGGTTTCCCAAGGAAGTGCTGTTAACGCTGCCACTTGGGAAAAGGTGGGAGAAAAACTCCACTCTCATGGCCCGTGGGCCCTCTGCTGTCCCTATTGGCATATTGACACATTCTCACTTTAGCAACTTGTTAGAGATTGTTTGGATCCCCGTCACAGAAAGAGGCATCCTCTTTTTCATGCTAGCTCAGGTACCCCTCCTTCCGCTCTGGTGGAGGAACCCCGTCCCCCAGAATTTCAAAAAGAACTTCAGGATGAGGAGCATAAATATGAGGCAGAATGCTCTCCTTCCTCGGATGAAGACCCTGAATCCCACTTACAGCTATGGCGGGTCTTCATATTCCAAAACCAAAAGTAACTTGCCCAACCTCATCTGATTTTCTGCTGCCTTTTGCTGCACCAACAAGGGATTAAAGTTAAGTCTTCATTTACACATCTCCTTTACAAAAAACTCTTGCACAAGCTCCTGACCAAGGGGAATGTCTAGATGGCTTTTCTTGCTTCTCAGTATGAGAAAACTACCTTTTCTCAACATCCTCCATACAACTGCAGGATGGGTAGCTAATATTTTAACTACAAAAGCAGGTGACATTCAGAAAGACCTTTGGTGCCTTGCTACTGCCCTGCAGCTGATAAAAGTTACGAAACCCACCCCGGACATACTTAAAAATGGTACTCTAACTTTACATTGTTTCATGGCCTGTGTGCCACCCCCAAGACACTTGTTAATTGGAAATATTTCCATAACTAAGGCTGAACATGGATTTATTTCAAATTGTATACATTATAATTTATCTAATTGTATTAATCATTTTAATCCTTTTCATGCTATGGCTGTGATTGAACAACCTTTTGTGACATTACTTGTGAATTTATCTCAATCTTGGTATGATGAATCAGGATTGAAAACATTCATTGAACTTAACAATTATTTACAGAAACCTTTTGTATAGAAAAAAAGAGTAATAGGTATGATTATAGCAGGTATTATGGCTTTAATTGCTATAGTGGCTACTGCTGTTTCTTCAGCAATGGGCCTTACACAATCTATACAAATAGCTTGTTATGTCAAAACATTAGCCCAGAATACTTCTTTAGCATTATCCCTACAGGAAGATGTAAATAAAAGAATAGAAACAAAATTAAATGCGCTAGAGCAAGTCTCTAATTGGAGATGAAGGGTAAAGCATGACAGCACCTCTTCCTTTATGTTGTCATGCTCATTTTCAATGGATTTGTGTTACCCAGAAACCCTATAATGAATCACAGTGGAATTGGGATAAAATAAAAAATCATCTCCTAGGAATACGGTCTCATAATAATATTAGTCTTGATGTGGCAAAACTTCACCAAAAAATTCAAACTATTCACGAGTCTCATTTTGACATTTATAGTTCTGCCCAATTAGCTAAAGACATTTTTGTTTACAATCTTTCAGTCCTTTAAAAAATATTAAACATTTAATAATAGCATTGTGTCTATTACAAATATTAATACTAATTTTATATTGTAGTCTCCTAGTCTTCTGCAGAGTTGGAGTCAAGCAACTCCTCCAACTAAAATCTTCTATTCACAAATTAAAACTAAGAAATAAAAAAGGAAAAGATGTGGAGTACAGGCTGTGAGGCGGCAAGGCCTCCACAGCCTGGGGAGACGGTCAAGGAGCGACCCCCAACCGCTTCTCCTTGAACAACAACATCCTTTTCTCCTCTGCCAGAAGTCAAGTAACCCTGCATACTTTTCCTTTTATCTTTTGCTGGAAATCGTGTAGCTTTTCCTGGGTAAAGTTAATTTTTACTCCATGTGATAGATTGGTGTCAATTTCCCTCTCGTAAGCAACTTTGTTAAAATAAACGACTTTGTTTAGATAATATATAATAAAGCTGTTTTCAGGGTTCAGTGCTGGCTGCAGTTGTGACTGCTCCAGTTGTTCCGATCCCATCTTTGTCTCTTGTGTGTCTTATTTCCTCATTCCCTGTCATTCTCACTCAGGTTCATTCCCTCTTGTGGTGGTTCACAAAACTAAATAAATAGATCATTGCTAAAGGAGAAGTTTCAGCCACAAGGGGAATCTATCCATATATTGCTGTATGATAAAAGGGAGCAGGGGGTGGGGGGCAACAGGGAGAGGGGACGTCTTTTGTTTTTCTTTATTTAGATGACCAGATATAAACAAGTTCAGTAGGTATAGTTGTACACCTGTAATTGTTTCCAGACTTAGCGTGTTTCTTTGAGACACTCTGCAAATGTTTTAATGATAATGAAATAATTCAGGTGTCCAGGGAAAACTTTGATGTTATTTTAAATTTGACTTGATGGAATCATGGCTTCTTTTGGTAATTAAATGGATGATAATTTGAGTTTCTATACCTATGAAGATATACTACCGCATCTGCAAAAATACAACAGTGCTGCATTGAAGGCCAGGGTCCTCTGCTACTATTAATGCATGTCTAACTGCAAACGCTTTAAATACATCGAGACAATGTCCACTGGGGAACCATAGGATCCTTTTTCTCCAAATATAAAATTTCTTGGTCTTAAAACCAACACTTTAGGATGGACATCTGTTGGGTCTCCAACTTTTTCTTCTTTTTTCCCCCTGCTTTACTTTGGAAGAAGAAGGGTTGTCTTGGGCCACACATTAAACACACAAACACTAATGAAAGCCGATGAGCAACAACAACAACAACAACAGCAGCAGCAGAAAGGTCTGTGTTACACTGTTCATGACAAGCAAAAAGAGTCCTCACAAAAATCAGGATACAGCCTGTGGGTTGCCAGTCGGACACCCCTGCCCTAGGATGAGTCCTGATAATGCTTGTCCATGCCTTAGTCCCAGGGCCTCCCTCTGAATGTAGCTGCACTCTGCAGTTTGCTTCTAGCCAACGGACCATGGCAAAGGTAATAGATCATCACCCTCCTGGACTCCACAGATGGAAAAGTATTCTCCATAAGAGCTTGGTGAATTCAACAGTGGGGTTAAGGGAGCCCATACAGCAAGGAATTTTCTCCCACAGAAATCTGGGCTCCAAGTCCTAAGCTGGAGTAAAGTGAACTCTGCCAACAACTTGAGTGAGTGGGAAGCAGACCCACCCCCAGTCAACCTTCCAGAGGGGATGATGGAGCCCCCGGGGGCACCAATCACAGGACCCAGTTCAGCTGTGCTAACCCCTGGCTACTGGCCCTGGGAAACAGTGATACAATTAATGTGGTGCTGTTTTATACGGCTAAATTTGTGGTGATTGCTTATGAGGCAGTATGAAATGAACACAAAGATTTTAAAAATACCCAGTCAAAGAATGAATGTTTGTTAATGTTAGACTTCTGGGACTATCCTAATTTTTCTGCTCCTCTGCCTCTGCACTGTGAATGAACCCCGAGGTTGGCTAATGTGTACCCAAAATAGGAATATTAGAGGCTGCTGCCAGAGGCCTGGCATTTTTTCTAATACTCCGTAGCTTAAAAGACAAGTGTGGGGCACTGACAAGCCACATAGGGTGAAATGGAACTTGCTGGTTAGGGCTCAGCTAACATTCATTATTCAGATTTCATTTTTTTTTTTAAAAGACCATCTGCTTTCAGCAGCCTGATTCTCTAGATGTTGTTATAGAAATTTGGAAGGTTAATTTGAGAAAAACATTATGTTCAATCAAGGGAGATTTTTAAGATGTTGAGGAATTGAGTGGACACAAAAGAAAGATAAACAGGATGGTACCTGTGGCTCAAAGGAGTGGGGTGCCAGCCCCAAATGCCGGAGGTGGTGGGTTTAAACCCAGCCCTGGCCAAAAACTGCAAAAAAAAAAAAAAAAAGAAAGATGAACATGCAACCGAGGAATGTAGAGAACAACGTAAGGGCAAGAAGGAGTTCACAGATCACTCACTGCCAAGGCGCCTGCAGACTAGTTTGTGCCCTGCTGTGTGTATTTCTCACTATGTCCCTCGTTGCTTTTAACTCTTACTAGATGGGGGCTCTAAAATGTCGACTGCTACTAGTAGTCTGAAAGGTTTAGGTTTATTTCTTGCTGTCCCATCAATCTTCTCTTGAGTCTCTAGTTCTCCAATTATATGTTGTATATTTATACCCTGTGTTTTTATGTAGTGGATTGGGGTGAGAATGGAAGAGAGAATGAAGAAATCCCAGTCAAAGGGGAGCAAAGATAAAAACACCACCCTTCGCTAGTTGGCTTGTCCATTACCTCAGCTATTTGACATATTTGGTGATGAGAACATTTGAGATCTAGTCTTTTGGTTAATCTGTTTGATTAATCATTGCACATTACATTCAAAAATCACAGCTTCATTCTGAATCCCATAAATATATACACATATAATCTGTCATATATAATAAAAATGCTCTCCCCAACCATCTGGGGATATGTAGTGTGTAGTCATTACAGGCATAAGACTTGTGAACAAATAATATGTGATTTGTTGTACTTCCTTATCCTTCTAATCCCTCAAAGATTAGAAAAATCAAAGAATGATTTGAGGAACTTTTAACAGCAGTTCAAAATACAATTATTCATAGTTCATTACAAATAGGGCCATTATTCCCTCCCACCTCACCCCATTGCCTGTTTGACCTTGGATATGTCTTTTGCCTTGTCCGGGTCTGAGGTAAGGATTTGGAAACTCACTGCTGCAAAGTTGAATTGTGATTCCTTGGTGATCATAGTGCACAGCCCATTTGAAGGCTAAAACAGGACCACGTGCTCTATGTTGTGGCAGGTGCTCAGTGAGTTCATGTGATAACTCCCTTCTCCTTTCATTCCTGTGATTTCTAGTTTAAAATTTTTATCTATGATTTGATAGAGATAGCAAACACTAAACATTGTTTGAAAATGAGTAAGGACTTCCTAATAAGGAAATGAGATTTTTTCCCCCTCATATTGGAGCAATTGCATTTAACATATCTATTTACAAATGAGTCTGCCTTCCCAAACATTACAAGCCATAATTACCTCTCAGGTAATTCAGAACTGTGTGCTGTGCCACAGTGAATTCAGCTGGGCCTTTGAACCCACATGTGCCCTGGCAAATTCTCTTTATTTTCCAGGTTGTGGTGATGATAGGGTCATTTACTGTTTTCTTGTTAGTTAGTGTCTCAACTATAGGAAGCATAAGGTTGCTTTGTAATTACGTAGCAGAAAGGTGTACAGGCTGCCCACAATAGGATCTGGTACAAGGTAGCACTCGGTAAGTAGTTTATACTTTCCTAAGCATTCTGACATTAAATCTTGAATTTCATTGTAACATTAAGTTTTAAAGCATTTTTTTTAAAGATGAACAATTAAAGGACAAAGAACTGCAATGATTCATCACCAACCCATCTCTGGAATGCAACCAGGGCCAGAAACCACATTGGCTCTTTTTTTGGATACGTCTGATAGCTGAGATGCCTGTGCCACAATCAGTGTGCCTGTCATTGTTATCAAGTTTGACAGGACTTTAAATCATGTGTACATAAAATAAACAACTGTTGGTTACCTAGGTAACAATGCTCAATGTTTAGTTGAAGGCACCCCATCTTTTTATATTTAGTTGCAAAAGAATTTGCTTCCAACACCCAAACCTAAGGTGGAGAAAGAACTCCGTATCCTTATATCACTGGGGATTCTTGGGAGGCCGTTTCCTGTTATTTATCATCACAACAATATGAAGCGAAGCACAAAGCCACTGTGTAAATTATGTAGCTGAGGAGCTCAGAGAAAGGCATTCTGTAAATACAAGCTGAGATCCTCCCACACAGGGTTTCCAGCAGTAAGGGGTGCGGCCCTTGATACACTCATTGCATTGCATTCCAAGTGCAGGACTGATTATCAGTACTCGGAGAGCACTTGTTTAATAGAGATGTCTTTTGTGCATTGTGAGTCACTTACACGGTTTTAACAAATTGCCACACACATATGAATCTGTGCCCAAGGATGGGTCTCCCAAGGACACATACCATACGACAGAGAATTATTCATTCCACCTTCCATTAAGTGTTAGGAGAAGACAGTAATAAACTGCAGTGCTTGTGACTATGGAAAGTACGACTTGAGGGTTGAGCTGGAATAAGCTGCTCACAGGAGCAGTGTGCTGGTGATACATACAGGCCGGCCTGGAAATTCTGTTTGCATCAGAGGCGGTAAAGTAATGATTACAGAGAGCCAGCGTAACAGCATCTAACTGAGAGAAGCAGACTCCTGAAAGAATTTTATTTTATAGGCAGAATGAAGTGCCAATGTGCAAAATATTTCTGAACACGACTTTTGACGCCACCATGGGATGATTCAATTGATGGTGATTTGCAGCATTCTAGGAATCCAGCAGCAATATAAAAATCTAGGGGAAAAGCAACTGTTAGTACGAAATTGGACAATGTCAGTGTGTTATGGGCGCAAAACAGAACTGTTCCCAGGCACAGCAGGAACTGGCCACACCCGGTCCTGTAAGCTGTCCTCACATTTCCTCCGGGTCTCAGTTTAAATATTTGGAGACTCACCTTGTAAAACCAAACCTGCCTTTCCTGCCCAGCACCTGACAGAGCCCCTTGCTCTACAGCTTCTCATTCATCTTGCACTACTTTGCTTTTTCTCCTATATCCTTATTACCCTCACCACCCCCTCCTCTAATTGTTTACCCTACTGAAATAGGAACTTTTTTTTAAATTTCAATTTAATATGAGGTTACATTGTTTTCATTTCTAAGGTAAAGTTCAAGTTGCAGTTGAGCCTTTTGCCCAGGGGGCGTGCTGACCACCCTCACACTGTGCACATCAGGTGAGATCCTGCCCACCAAGGGGCGTGCTGAGCAGCCTCACACTGTGCACGTCAGCTGAGATCCCACCCACCACGGGGCGTGCTGACCAC
>NW_003852456.1:9781960-9804265 GCF_000181295.1 Otolemur garnettii
CAGGTGAGATCTCACCCACCAGGGGGCGTGCTGAGCACCCGCACACTGTGCACATCAGGTGAGATCTCACCCACCAGGGGGCGTGCTGAGCACCCTCACACTGTGCACATCAGGTGAGATTTCGCCCACCAGGGGGCATGCTGAGCACCCGCACACTGTGCACATCAGGTGAGATCTCACCAGTTGCTCTCCCTCCTTCCTCCTCTCCCCACCCCCTTGAGAGACTACACCTGTGTTTTTCTTTCATGTAGGGGTATAGTTGTTTGAATATTGGTTTCATATTAGTGTTGAATACATTGGATACTTGCTTTTCCATTCATGTGATACTTTACTAAGAGGAATGTGTTTCAACTCCATCCAGGTAAACATGAATGTTGTAAAGCTTCCATCTTTCTTATGGCTGAATAGTACTCCATTCCTGGATTAACAAGCTGTGGTATGTGAGCTTAACATGAGGTTTTTTCCGCATCTTGGTGATTGTGAATTGAACTTTGATAAACAATCCAGTGCAAATGTCTTTATGATAAAATGGGATTTTTTTCTTCTGGGTAGATGCCTAATAGTGGGATTGCAAGGTCAAATGGGAGGTCTAAGTTGAATTATTTGAAGATTCTCCATATTTATTTCCAAAGAGTTTGTATTAGTTTGCAGTCCCACCAGCAGTAAAAATAATGTCCTTTCTCTCCTCATCCACACCAGCATCTTCAGTTTTGAGACTTTGTGATATGGGGCATTCTCACTGGGATTAGATGATATCTCAGGGTGGTTTTGATTTTCATTTCTTTGATGGTTAGGGATGATAAGCATTTTTTCCTGTGTTCTTCAGATAAGGTTCTATTTGTGTCTCTTGCCCAGTGATAGATGGGATTGTTTACTCTTTTTTTTCTGTTGATTAATTTGAGTTCTCTGTAGATCCTAGTTATCAACCCTTTGTCAGATTTATTACATGCAAATATCTTTTCCTAGTTTGAAGGTTGTCTTTTTGCTTTCATTGTTGTGTCCTTAGCTGTACAGAAATAAACCCATTTGTTTATTTTTGTTGCTCTGATTGCCACTAAAGTCTTTATAAAATCTTTCCCCCTGCCGACACCCTCAAGAGGTTTCTACACACTTTCTTCTAGGATTTTTGTCATTTTATATCTTAGATTTAAATCTTGTACCCATCTTGAGTTAATTTTTGTAAGTGGTGAAAGGTACAGGTCCAGTTTCAGTCTTTTACATGTGGCTATCTGGTTCTCCCAGCACTATTTATTGAACAGGGATTCTTTTCCCCAGTGTATGTTCTTGTTTGGTTTATCAAAGATAAGATGGTGATAGGAAGCTGGTTTCATCTCTATTTTTTTCTATTCTGTTCCATATGTCTATGTCTCTATTTTTGTGCCACCGAAACTCTACTTTCTAACATCTGGGAGCTTCAGCTTCCTTCCCTTAGTGGCAGGCACCTGGTGCTGGCCGGAGGTGGGTGCCATCACATCATGCTCCTGGCTTCCAGCCATGTCAAGGGAGAATCTAGCAGACTGTGTGTGCCTGAAGTGACACCTGTGGACTCATTATGATCACATTCAAATGTCCCTTCCCATTAATATGAAGCAAGACATCTAATCAAGGGGAAACCCTGCAGCTCTCCATTGCCAATGCTGGAAAAGCAAGTGTACCTTTTAAATTTTTCTGGAATGGCTGCAACCATCAGACTCAGTTAGTAACAGGTTAAGGTGCTGAAATCCCCTCTGTAAAAAGGTACAATTACTAACACTTGCTGACAGCAATCATGACAAAGGAGAATGATTTTCCTAACAGTAATTCAAACAATCTTTGGAGTGGTTATTTGTGGCAGTGAAGAGTTTGTGGCTGCTGGTAGAATATATGGACTTTTTATTTTTAAATCCCTATGGCCAGGTCAACCCAAGCACATATTGAAGTTTACTTGGGAAAGGAGAAAGGGAAATGTGGGAAGAAACATCTATCTTATTAAAAAGCAACCCATTCTCTGTTCTCAAACTAATGTGCTGTGCCATTACCTCTCTGCACAATGAGTGAAATGTTGCTGCATAATTGGGCCTCACCTTATGATAGAACGAGCCATTAATCAAACAGTAATTGTAAGGGTTGTCATGGAAGGAAGGTTCAGGTTTATTCTTGGCTTTTAAAAAAAAAGGTAGAACATGGTAGGTAGTGAGGCTCTATGAAAGAGAAACATCCAATCTTAAACACCGAATCTGTGCTTTTTAACTGAAATCATATGCTTATTCATTCTTAGAAGTTGTCATTTCTGCTCGGAATTACCTCCAGGATTTTCTTTCCAGCTTCTTGTCACTGAAAGTATTTTAGTCTACTGCAAAGAAGAGATAAATTAAGTCAGGAACTTTAAGTTTTGGTTAAATCTGGTAAAAATCTGGGCACATACATTTTACCACTTTGGTTTCCTCACCCCTGTCAGGACTCACGTGAAAAGTAAATACACAGAAGTAATTTGTACGGAGCTTTAAATGATAGTTGGAAGGTTTAAAATATTTAAACTAACACAAGTTAATCTTGCTCGGAACCAAAAAAAGTGGAATTTGGCTGATTTAATTGCCTTGCACCTTAATTAAATTATTATTATTTTTGAGACAGAGTCTCACTCTGTCCCCCTGGGTAGAGTTCTGTGGCATCATAGCTCACAGCCACCTCAAACTCCTGGGCTTGAGCGATCCTCCTGTCTCAGCCTCCTCAATAGCTGGGAGTACAGGTAACCAACACCACACCCAGCTAGTTTTTCTACTTTTAGTAGAGACTGGGTTCTGTTCTTGCTCAGGCTGGTCCAAACTCCTGAGCTCTAGAAATCCTCCAGCCTTGGCCTCCCCAGAGTGCTAGGTTTATTAGTGAGAGCCACCAAACCCAGGCAATTTAAATTTAAACTTTAAATTTAAGCTGATCTGAAATTACCAAAGATAATATTGTCTAGACAATTCTCCTTGGCTATCAAGACTCAAACACTTTGTCCGTTGTGTCACTGTGGATGATTGCAACTTCTATTTCACCCAGACTGACAAAATGTCCTTTCTCTGTTCAGTCTCAGACCCAGTGTTTTTACTTCTCTGTCTCACGGCTTTTAAGAATGGATCCCCGTTGTTCACTGGGGGCTTGGAAACAACCCTTCTGTGTTTCAGGAGGCCCAGGTGGTCTTCCTGACACGTCCAGGGAGACATCTGGGCCTTGTGACTCCCCGGGCTGTGCCCAGCAAAGCAGGGGTGATTTCTTTCCACAGCACAACTACAATGCTATTCCCCCAGGACAGCTAATGATCAATAGTTACATCTTCAAAGACTTCCCATTTGTCAGTAGGAAGATAGGTAAGAGGGGACTTGGGAAAAGTAAAGGGAGAAAAATAAGTTTTATTTCCATCAGTGGTGAGATTGGGAGGCAGTTCGGCAAATGAAACAAGAAAGGCTGAACCCAACACCCCTGAGGCAGGGAAGCTGGTATGTGCTAATCCCAGCAAGAGAGCAGGCCGGGCAGGTGCTGATTTCGGACCTATAGAAAGACCTAGAAATCGATTCTTTGCTGGTCTGCTAACTGATCATTAAAACAATGAGGATGACCATTAACATTTTTTTTTTAATGAAAACCTATTTATAAAATAGGGCTTTTGAAAGAGCAAATCTGAATTTCTAGCTAGGTATGAATTTTAGCCAATTAATTCTGAGTATTAAAATCAAACCCCCATACCCTATATGAACAATATCTGAGGATAAAGTGAAACAAGTGTGACATCCAGACCAGTGCAGTTTCTCTCTCTTTTTTTATTTTGAGTCAGACTCTCACTCTGTCACCCTGGGTAGAATGCTGTGGCGTCATAGCTCCCAGCAACCTCAAATTCTTGGGTTCAAGTGATCCTCCTGCCTCAGCCTCCCAAGTAGTTGGAGCTACATGCACCTGCCACCATGCCCAGTTAGTTTTTCTCTTTCTAGTAGAGACGAGGTCTTGATCTTGCTCAGCCTGGTTTCGAACTCCTGAGCTCAAAGGATCTTCCCACCTCAGCCTACCAGAGTGCTGGAATTACAGATGTGAGCCACCTCACCCAGCTCCAGTGCGTTTTCTCAAAAAATTTTCTAGCTAATTTGCTTTATGTGATATCAGTGGGTCACTGTCATGGTGTTTTATTGGTCTACTTAGTTAACAGAAAATGCCACCACGTGGGGATTGCAAACATCCTATGCGGTTGCAAATAAACACACAGAATTTGACCTACTTAGAATTCTCGAGTCATTTAATCTTCCTAAAGGCTTTTTGATCTTTGGAAGGGCAGAAGAACCTACCCACAGTGTTCACCTTCAGAGAGGGAAACTGAAGGCCTGGGAGATGAGGAGGAAGGAAACTTATTTTCACCATGTAAATTCTGGTGTCTCTTGACATTTGGCTCATGCCTGTGCATTAGTTCTCCACATGAACATTTTAAAATACATACTGTAACATTCCAACTTGCATATTCAAATCTTTGAATTATATAATTTTTAAAATACATAACTCACCACTTCCTTAATACCATTTCCCATCACAGGTCTGGATTTGGGGGACGAGCTTGCCTCTCTGATTTCCAATGAATCCCATCACCTAATGTAAAGGTGAGACAGTAACTCCCCACAAGCTCACTCAATTGAGTGAAACCTCCCTTCACCCCACCTTTGTTTTTGACCCATCCTGCCTTAATAAATGGGAAATTAAAAAAAAATTACTTCTGCAGTCTCTCCTGAGAAACATGCTGGGAATGAACACTCACACACCAACAGATAGTCACAGCATGTATTAAATATTGATCTTTCCTTGGAGAAAAGGAAGATACAACCTCTCCAAGAAAGTCAGATAAGGGCCAGAGGTGCACCTGTGAATAATTCAGGCACGAGTTTGATGGGGGAACTGATTCTAACTGGTCTGATTCTAACCTCTCATCTCAAGAGCTCTGCTGAATAACCTTTTGTGACTTCTCAGCCATGTACTTATGAGTCTATCAGGGAATTAAGTAGTCAAAAGCTTCTACTGTCTTTTTGATAGGATGGATGTTATCAGTTTAATAGGTGTGTCTCAAAAAGGAGAAAGAAGTCTCTGTGCTCTAAGCACAGACCCTGAGATTGGGCTGTGTTATCTGCGGGATCTCCCTCCCCTCCTGCACTGTCTTTTATCCTCTGAGCAACCCAAAAGAAAAGGGGAAATAAAAATCATTCTCAGAGGGCTTCTCTAATACTGGGTAGGTGGGTACACTCACCTCAATTTCCCTGGGTTCAGACCAGGGCTTCACACTGGTCCACCCATTCCATTGTCACCAGAAAAAGTATAATACAAAAAGGTGAAGAAAAGCCATCTCCCCACTGTAGAGATTGAGGGGAAGTATGTGCTGACCGAGGAGGGAGAGCGGAGCCACCACTTCTGTGATTTTAGAGGAGAAAGTACAGAGATACGGCACAATGGGTTTTTGGAGAGCTTGGTACACATGGACTGGGGGAAAAGGTCACAGGCATTTCCCAGGACAGAAGCCT
Source organism: Otolemur garnettii (assembly GCF_000181295.1). NCBI lineage: Eukaryota > Metazoa > Chordata > Mammalia > Primates > Galagidae > Otolemur > Otolemur garnettii. Next base: position 9,787,474 of record NW_003852456.1, read on the forward strand.
CCAAGGCAAGCTAAGTGGCACTTACAGATTAGTGGTGATCAGGTAAAGTGTGCCTTATTTCTGAGAAACCATCTCATTTCAAAATACCTCAAATCAATTGTAGAACTCTTGAGACGTAATTGCCCAGAATTTTCTGAAATGCACCTCCCCTATCAGTATTAGAGCTGCTGTAGTGGTCCCGTTCTAAGAACTGATGACATGTGTAAGGTGACCAGATTTTAACATTGGTAAAGCGGGACACCATTGATGGGTGGGGCGGGAGGGTTCTTAATTAAAAATTTGGTATATGTGGAGTAACAAAAATTTTCATAGAACGCAAAAATAGTATTGTAATATATGTTTTTTAAATTTCAACATAAGTACAATTTACAAATATAATACATTAAAAAAATTATATATAGAGTGGCACCTGTGGCTCAAAGGAGTAGGGTGCCAGTCCACCTGGGTGACCTTGCCCAAGAGGGGAGTAGGGAGTTTACATTAGCCTTTTCATTTCCAAATAAAGTTACATTAACCTCTTCATTCCCAAATGGAGTTATGTTAACCTTTTCAGCAGCCGAAAACTGTATATTCCCTTCCCGTTGTCCCACCATTCCCTAGCTTGCCGTGCATTCTTTCCAAAAATTGGGACTTTTTAAAAACACCACAGGATGTGGCACAAATTGGACTGTTCTGCCAAAAGCAGGACGTCTGGTCATCTTAGACATGTGGCTCATCTTCTGGGTCACCACATCCTTCACAGAAGGGTTCTAGAGGGGGTGGGTTTAAAGAAATGATCAAATATAATCCCACCACTCTGGGAGGCCAGATGGGTGGATTGCCTGAGCTGAGAAGTTCAAGACCAACCTGAGCAAGAGCAAGACCCCATCTCTACTAAAAATAGAAAAACTAGGTGGGCATGGTGATGGGCTCCTATAGTCTCAGCTACCTGGGAGGCTGAGGCAGGAGGATCACTTGGGCCCAAGAGTTTGGGGTTGCTGTGAGCTGTGAAGACACAGCACTGTACCCAGGGTGACAGAGTGAGACTGTTTTACACACACAAAAATTCTGCATCTCTGATTTATTAACTGCTTTTCAAGAGAATAGACGGGAGTTGCACAGCATTAGAAAAGCACTGTCTAGGAACATAGATCTGGATTCTCCTGGCCTCATCAGTATGTAAATCATCAAGTGAATGCAAACGCCCCACCAGCAAAACAGCCAGAGTGACATTCCCACCACTACATATGGATGAAGCCATGGCCGATAAATTCCTTCCCAAATATGCTCTCCTGCTGCATTATTTATGGGCTTTGAAAATGCAGGCTGACTCCTGCAGTAATTCCTTGGCACTGTTCTCTTCCTACTGGGGTCTGTGAGCTGTAGCCTGATCCTTAGATGGAAACATTTATCCTTTCCTTGACAGGAAAATTGTCACCTTAGACTAGCAACAATTGCAATAAAAATATATGTACTTTTTGAGACTCTGTGACATTAGAATCTGGAAGGACAGGAAGGTTTCTGTGCTCTGGCTGCCTTTGTGTATCCAGAAGAGTATTGAACATGCTTCTCTACACTCATTTTTAATTACAATTGGAGCTCAGGATCTTTAAAGCACGTTGTGTTATCTGGATGTTTAAATCACTATTCTCAGTACTATTTATTAATAGTTTAGGTTCTTTTCCATCTGTTGGAGCTATTGGAAGTACCCACAGAGACAGCCACCCTTGTTAAGCAAATTTAAAGTACAGACTTTTTCAGGGAGGCACAAAAGGCAAAAGAGCTGCTTCTTCTTTTTCTTCTTCTTCTTCTTTTTTTTTTTTTTGCATCATAGACAAGGAATGGATAAAGTACTTCAAATAAGCAAAATATGGTTTTCAGGGCAGGAGAGATTAGCTATAAAATATCCAACAGTTTCATCTGGGAATGAGTTCTTTCTTGTCTAAAACCTAAAAATTCCCTTATAATGCTATACACATTAAAATAAGCTTAGGGACTGGAAGAATACGCTCAAACTAAAAAAAAAATGTTTAATAAGTGGATGGGAGGTGGGAAGGGGCAGCAACAGAGGCAAATCTCTATGGACTATTTCATCTGCCCCAACTTTCTAATGAGCTGTCCTTCTCATTCTTCATTCTGGCCAGTCCAGTCCCATCTGCCATCATGCTATTAGTGAATGCTGGTTGTCACCAGTCCGGTCTTAAAGAGGTTTAATTCCTTCAGTGGTTTTTCTTTTCTTTCTCAGATGTCATTGCTGAAACAGCTCAGCTCTGAAATGTGTCCTGAAAAGGTGACTCCTTTTCTCTCTTCTGCATGGTTATTTTTCTATACTTTTCTTTCTTTTAGTGAACAGTCTTTGTTGGGAAAATCTGAGTTTATTCTGAAGACTATCCTCGGTCTCTTTGCTTTATGTAGGGAGAGATGTACAGAACCATTCTGTCCTTGCTGAGAAGTGTGGGGGTGGCCTGGGCGGAACACACAGACCCCATAAATGCTCACCTACTTCAGAGGGTGAACTTGGAATTAGGTGGCGATAATGATCATGAGCTTCTGAAATCCTGGGTGGTAACTTTTTTATTATTAGGTCTTCATTTTTACAAATAAGTATGAGACTTAATGATTACTGACAGCAAAAAAAAATTATTGATAACTAAAACAATGCTTACATCTATCATTTACCTATTATCTGTCTATCTTTAAATGATGATCCCTTTTACCATTGGTATTCAATTAAGGGATGTTTATGCCATTTCTAGTCAGGCTCAGTCATTCATGCCTATAAACTCATCACTCTGGGAGGCCAAAGTGAGTGGATTGCTTGAGTTCAGGAGTTGGACACCAGCTTGAGCAAGAGTGAGACACCATCTCTACTAAAACTAGCCTGGCATGGTGGTGGATGCCTATAGTCTCAGCTACTCTAGAGGCTGAGGCAGGAGGACTGCCCATGTGCAGGAGTTTGAGGTTGCTGTGAGCTATGACCTAGGGTATTCTACCCAGGATAACAGAGTGAGACTCTGTCTCAAAAAAAAAACAAACAAACAAACAAAAAAAAAAACGGGTGTCTCACACACACCAATTAATACTCTAAAGTATAGGTTAAATACCACTAAGTAGTTTAAACTAAGATAATAAAGATGCAAAGGGAAATATAACATAATGAACATGGTTAATTCAAAGCACAAGAAGAATATGATACAGAGGAATCAGCAGGAGTTGAAGAATGCCAAGTAAAAGTAAAAATTAACCAAAGTCAACTCAGATTAATTAAGTCACAGTGAAACCTCTAGAAGTCTGCAGAATTTAGACTGAAAATATAAAATGCTTTCATAGGCTGTTTCTGGTTTTGATCTCAGATAAATGAGTGAGATGGATCAGACACTGTCAGGAATTTGAGGCTGTGTTTTAGAAGTAAGAAAGACTATAGTTTTGTTGTTTGTCAATTCTAAATACAAGTTTCTCCAGGCTTCTACACCTGTGCACCAGGAACATACCAGCTACCTGGACAATATTGATTCTTTAGAAGAGAGACTGATTTGATGCCACCAGCAGGGAGCCCATTCCTTGGTTGGATGTTTGCAAGGCATCATTATTTTCACCTTTCTTATTGAAAGCCCAGTCCTATGTTTCACTTCTCAGGAAAGCTTGGTTGAGTAAGTAAGGCCCAGCAAGTCAATTTTTCCCCCCACAGCTTAGAAGCTTAATAGATGTGAGCAATTTTGTAGACACATCCATCTATCCATCATCTAGTTCAGGTGTCCTCAAACTACGGCCCGTGGGCCATATGCGGCCTGCCAAGGACATTTATCTGGCCCGCCGGGTGTTTTTGCCACTGCTGCCTGTCCTGCTTAGCAGCTGACTCATCCCAGGGCCTGCAGTCTAGCCCTCCAACAGTGTGAGGGACAGTGAAATGGCCCCCTGTTTAAAAAGTCTAGTTCTTATTCATTTACTTATTTATTTTTGAAGATAGAGTTGCCCTCACAGCTCACAGCAACCTCAAACTAGGGCTTAAGCGATTCTCTTGCATCAGCCTCCCAAGTAGCTGGGACTACAGGTACCCGCCACAATGCCTGGCTATTTTTTGTTGTAGTTGTCATTGCTTTTTGGCAAGCTCAGCCTGGGCTCGAACCTGCCACCTTCAGTGTATGTGGCTGGCGTCCTAGCTGCTGAGCTACAGGTGCCGAGCCGTCCAGCTCTTATTTTATTATTTTGTAGTGGCCCCAGTACTCCTCTGTAACATTCGGGAATGCTGCAATTGAATCTGCATGACGCAAAGTTAACTGGATGGAATAGAAACAGCATTAGTAGATAAGTGAGGATCCGTGGATTCCAGGGCTCAGGCAACACGAATGTGACTTTCTATGTGACGCTGATGTACAATCAGAAGCGTTTTTCTTCCCTGATGTCACATGGATTGTACACGTCCAGAGGAACTTAGGCGGCTACAGTGGATCTTTCTCTCTGTCACAAATCCCTCTCCTCTCTTCCACCAAGAGAGCATCTACCTGTGTACATATTGTTTTTTGGTGGGGCTGAGGCCTCTTGAACTTTTGTTGTGGATATAGCTGTGGAATCCACAATTTTATACTAAACTGTGGGACAGTTGGGCTGACTTTATGAGTCAGCTGAAGAATTGCCAACGGCTTCTGAATAGGGCATTCTTCCAGATCATTCTTTCTAAATAGAGCAGTCTTCCAGATCATTCTTTCTAGAAAAACATAGCTTAATTTTATCTTTTAGAGTTTAGACAGGAGACATTTCTGATAACCTATTTTGGTAGCAAGATCAAGATTAATATTAATGTTAAAAGGAAAGGAAGATTTACAGTTCTTGATGATGACTGTCACTTAAAATATCTAGCAGGCGAAGGGAGTCTGAGTGATAAGAAGGCCTAGAAAATACTATAAAATACTTCCTTCAGCCACTGATTGATTGCTCAAGATTTAATGTTGGAGTTTGATACCTTAAACTTAAACCCTTACCTGCAAAAAATGTAATTTCCCCCCTTTTCTTTGGTATAAAATTCTAATGTGCTCACATGCTAAACAGTTTAAGTCGCCCCATCAGCTCCTTCCCCCCTCTCTACCGTCTCTCTCGGTCTCTCCTCTCATTAGCGCTGGGGAAGTGCTCAGAGTATTCCTCCTGGGTAAGGCCCTCTATGAAACCCTCCACAAATCTTTTTACTGATCCAAACATACATAGCTCTTTGTTTAAACCTAAACTCACAATATTTTTGCTTACCTTCTCTAGACACTAAACTGCTTTGCAAATTATATAATTGTGGTTTATTTTATGATAGACCCCATGTGTTTCCAAAGAGTGATTATCACAGATTTTAAGAATTCCAAATAATGGCAGCACATTTGTGTGTGTTTGTGTTTCAAATTAAGTGTTGCAACCTCAGAAGCAAACGCTTGTAAAAAAAAAACAAACTGGCAAACAATAAACACAGCAAGCGTCTTAACATGTCAACACTCTGGTGTAAGAACCTAAGATCTTTTCCTCAAGTGATACTGTTGGAGATGTATGTGACACAATGCTCACCATGTTTTACTTAATACTTTGAATTTATTTCAATGTCATCTGGATATCCAATAAGAAGGGAGTGATTAAATATATTCATATGTAAAGATCAGTAATTAAATTTTACTTCCGAAACTTTTTAGGTTATATTGGAAACGTTCATCATAATTAAAAGTATACAATGCAGATGTCTAAAACTAAGCATATTTTATCATTTTAATCTTGGGGAAAAAAACATCTGCAAAGGAAAAATTGAAATGATATGTATCTAAATATTAAAATAGTTTCATTTGCAGGCTAAGATATTGCAAGTATTTTTTTATTTTAATAGTTTGTGGATTTTTCAAAATTAAAAGTGGGGAGAATATATACTTTTATAATCAGAAAAAGAGTTAAAAATAAATCTTGAGAGACATTGAAAAGATTTTTTAAAAATTCTTATAATGGTGAATATAGTAATTCTACTTCTGGGACTATTTCTGAAGGAAGTCATTTAACATATACAGAAATTATATTCATAGGGTGCTGCATTTAACCTTTAAAAATATTTTTAAAATGTAAACAATTTAAACCCAACATTAAGGACCAGTTAAACAAAGTATGTTACATTCACTAAATGGACATCATTAAAAGTAATCGTTATGGGATTACATATATTTTTGGGATAATATATACTTTTTAATATTAAGTAAATATACAATGCAAAATTGAATGTATAATGCTTCACGAGAAAACATGAAAGAAGTTTGCCAAAATGTAACTGTATTGTTTTAGCGTGATGAATATTTCTATCACTCATTTCTTTTATTTTTGTTATACCACTTTTATAATAACATTCCATTTTATTAAAAAAGCTCACAAGCACCTGACCTTCTGGAGTATCCTGATAATTAGTTGTTCTCTCAATAAGACAGAAATGATTAATCTATATTAATTTCTTGAGTAAACAGCTATTAAGTAAGCTTACCCAAAACTGATGTGTCATTTGCATCATTCACAATGGAGTTTTTGGCCAGATCTTGATTGTGGGATTTTGGCAAGTTCCCTCATATGGTGTTTTTTTTCTTTTTTGTACTTCAAAAAAGGTTAAGTTGATATGGCTTACTTAACATAATTACTCCTTTCTCTTAGGGCCAGTGCACAGTCCATTAATCTAATAATACTGGTTTTCCACCTTGAGTTTTTAATGAAAGAGTTCTTGCCAGGTCACAGGAAGTACAAGCACGTATGACTTCTACCTTCTTGGTGCAACTCAGAATGATTTCACCACCCCGAGAGGGAGAGGCAGGTGGTAGCAATGTCTGTAGACAGAGCCGCCCTGACCAAGGGGCTGGTAGTGCTTCTTCTGGCTGCTTTTTCAGTCTCTCAAAACGACCAGAGAGCCCACCTGTTTGGAGGAGGTTTTTGGACAATTAAACTTGGACCATGGTGTTGTGACAATAACACTTTCAATTTTAGGGAAGAAACTGATAAAAAAGAGATAAGAGAGTCAAAGGTATTAAAGACAAAGATTCCTACTCGAATGTGTTTGGGACCGTACGTGGCTGGGCACACAGGCAGGCTGGTCACACTGCAGGAGGAGCTGCACCCTGAGCCAGGACTCTGCTCTTGTTGGATGGAAAGTAGATCAGGGAGTCACAATTTTGCGAAAAGAAAAGTAGCCCTCTGCCGCCTGCATCACAATATTTGTGTTACTAAGCAACAAAATTCTCCTATTCAGCGAAGTCCTAATAATGCTAGCAGTACAGTCTTGGGAAAATGCTTAAGACAAGTTCATTATCACCACCACTGAATCTGCATCGCATATGCTCTGCCTGATTAGGAGCAGGAGAGTGCTGTTTAGTGCACCTGGCTCAAAAGACCCAATAAAGTATTGATCAGGAGACTCTAATGATGGCCATTTAGCGTGTTTATCTGCTCACAGCATTCATTCGGACTGACAAAGCATGCAAGGTAACCCACTGTTAGATGCGTCCTACAATTGTAAAGCCTTAATGATTCTGCCACGCCTGGTCACATAGACACAAAAATTATGACATAGCCGTAACTGAGCTTATCAATAGCTGAAAGGCTCTTTCTGTAAGGAAGAGTCTGGGCAAAGCTAAAGAGCGAAATTACCTGCTGGTTTCCCTACATCTTCTGAAACTTTAAAAACTTTCTATATTAAAGTTTCTGTTATTTCTGCAGAAAGTCTGATTTTAATACGTGAGAAAGTTTGTGTCTTCTCTCGTGATATTCAAGCCGAGAGGAAGTTGCTTCAGAGGCTTCCTAATAGCTCTGTGGGCACTCTCCTCCTCTTTCATTTTCTCCCCCCCGACCCTCCTTGTTATTCTTGCTTTTTCTTCCAAATATGTGGTTTCCAAGGGTTATCACTGTAAAGCAGACGTTAAAGAAAGATGTGTTGAAAATGAAATCCATGACTATCTTGGGTCAGCATCTTTCCAGATGGCATTATTGACTAATAAGTGACATTTATGCCATGGCATTTTGAATTCACAAAGTAATTTAGAAGCATCCTTTTTATTTTTCAAACCATTGTTACCATCCTTTTTTATGTGCTCCTGTTACCAAATGCATTTTTTTAAAAAATATGGAACACTTCACGAATTTCCATGTCATCCTTGCGCAGGGGCTATGCTAATCTTCTCTGTATTGTTCCAATTTTTTAGTATATGTGCTGCTGAAGCGAGCACCCAAATGCATTTTTATAATGCCTTAATATAGAGAAAGAAGGAGAAATATTTCATATTTTCTTCTGTCATTTCTATGGTGACATGAAAAATTTAGAGCTTAAGGAACTAGACATTTCTAATCCCATTAGCAGGAGGAATCACTTTGGAAAGTGTAGTGACAACCTGACTTCATAAAACTTTAATTTTATGACGTGCCCTCCCCGTTGAAAAGGATAAATAAACAAGCACATAACTTTTTCAGACAATGAGTGGAGGTAATTTTTTTTTCTTTTTCTTTCCTTTTTTTTTTTTTTAAATTTCAGGTTAATGTGAGGGTGCAAACAGCTAGTTTATAATGTTGCATTTGTTAGGTAGAGCCCCTCTTGTAGCCGTGCCCCACACCCAGGAGCTGTGCGCTGTGCCCTTACATTGTGCCCATTATGTGGGAGCTCACCAGTCTCCTCCCCTCCTCCTCTCTCCTCTTCCATATTCCCCTTCCTCCTAACTTGAATTGAATTGAGTTTTTCTCTTATTTTAATGGACATTGGTTAGAAACAAGAGTAAAATACTTTTTTAATTCTTTACTAGTAGGAGTAAAGTGGGATGCCCTGAATGGGGCCTTTCAGATTCTGTATAATGGTCTACACATTTTTAGTTATATTGATAAAAAATTGGGTCAGCCTTTCTTATTTTTATTTACATTGATTTGGAATAAGTCTTTTTTACTTTCCATGTTATTCTAGTGTTTTGGGGGAAAAAACCTTGTTGACAATTTTGTTTATTTATGATAATTGCTAGAAGTCTGAGCCGGGGCAATCAGGCAGGAGAGGAATATGAAGGGCGTCGAGGTCGGGAATGAGGAGGTCAAACCATTGCTCTGCACTGACGCTGAGATCACATGTCTAGAAATGCCTAGATCACATGCCTAGATCACATGCCTAGATCACATGTCTAGATCACATGCCTAGATCACATGCCTAGATCACATGTCTAGATCACATGCCTAGATCACATGCCTAGATCACATGTCTAGATCACATGTCTAGGATTCCAGCAAGAGTCTGCTGGAATTGATAAATAAATTCAGCAGAGTCTCAGGATACAAAATCGCTTACACAAATCAGCAGCATTTATGTATATTAATAACAGGCAAGCTGAGAGTCATACAGGAGACTTGTCAATACCAGTCACAATAGCGACAAAGAGGACCAAATATGGAGAAAAATACTTAACCAAAGGAGGTGAGAGATTGCTACCAGAACTCTAAAGTTCTGAGGAAAGAAAGCACAGAGGATACAAACAAACAGAAACACATACCATGCTCACGGAGAGGTGGCATCAACCTCGGGAAATGTCTGTACTACCCAAGCAATTTCCAAGTTCCCTGCAATCCCCATCAAGCTCACAATCAACACATGCTGGTGTGGACGCGGGGAGAAAGGAACTCTCATACACTGCTGGTGGGACTGCACCCTAGTACAACACCTGTGGAAAACAGTACAGAGACTCCTCCAAGAACAAAGAGCTGGCCTACCATTCAATCCAGCAATCCCACCAGTGGGTATTCACTCAAGGAAGAGACATTCTTTTTATCAGAAAGACACCTGCCCACAGATGTTTATTGCAGCACAATTTATAATTGCAAACATGTGGTGGCATCAACCCAAGTGCCCATCAATTCATGAGTGGATTAATATTAGTAAAACCAGTATATGTACACTATGGAGTACCTCTCAGCCATAAAAACAATGAATTAATACCTTTTACAACAATCTAGATGGAACTAGAGAGTGTTCTCCCAAGTGAAGACTAACAGATGGGCTCACAAGTGCACAGAGGGACGTGAATCTTAGCGGAAAGAAATCAGGGGAAGGGGAGGAGAGGGGGGATAAGCCAACCTAATGGGTATTACAAATGCTATTTGGATGGAGGCACACCTATCATCAGGGCTAAAGCAGTACCCTAAGCATTTGTTCCCCCTTAATATTTTAGGGGAAAAAAAGAAATAAAAAAGCTGTGAAATCTTCACAACAATATCTTATAGTACCAACAAGGAAAGGAAAAAAGAAGGCAGATACTTTGTACAAAAACGCACCTGGGGGGCTGAGTGCTTTGTGTACACTGCTTCAATTGCTTTCCATTTTACCAATGAGGATGCCGGGGCTCAGAGAAGTGCTGTTAACTGAGATAAATAAATGGCAGGGCAAGGATTAAAACTCAGGTTTTGCCGACTCTAAAATCTTACTTTGCTATCCCTACATTTTGAAAAGTCATGCTTTGGTTCTGAGATTCAGAAATGCATTCATGCCTGATTCATTCTGAACACATCTCCTTCTTTACAAAAGGAGAAAGGGCCAATTGGTTACTAGTTTCTCTTTCAAACTGTGCCCCACTATAACTTAAATGTACGTATTATTATGCAATTACAAAAATTAACCCACAAGGGTAACTACTTCTGCTGCCTTTCAGAGGAGAGAATTCTGGCCATTTGCCCATCATGATGTTATAATTTAAACTTGTTACAAATTAGAGAGTGTTTTACTGAATTGCTAATTTCGAAACATTTTGCATATGGGATTGCCTTAATTATGTGGAAATCCATCTTTTAAAAATTCTTTTATTAAAAAAATGGAATTTGAAGCAGTGATAGAAAGATGATGGTCCTTAAAATCATCACCTGACTCCTATAGCATGAAGATTTTGATTCTGAGGCACCAACACTGTTAGGGCACCTGTCATGTTGACATCCAAAACGCATTTGAGGGTCCTTTGACATGTGACTATTTTTCCATAGGGACACATGAGTGTTTTAAAGGTTAAGGATTGTTTGTTCTTGTGTTTATTTGTTTCACTTTGTAAATATGGTATAAGAGTCCATAAACCAGTAACTGTGCATTTAGGAAAAAAAATCAAGTTAACCTCATTGTTTGAGTTATAAATCTTTATAATGGGGGAAGCTGATTCTCTTTTAAGTATTTGCATACTAGAGTCACAGTTATTCGGCTGCTGATAGGTTCTACCCTTTCTCTCCAGCCCCAACTTGAACAGCTACATATAAATCAAGTCATTCCCCGCCTCCCCCCAGGGGCTGTAACTGTTCCTCTTATTCTGCAGCCCTGTTGCTCACACTGTGACCTGAAACAGCTGCATACATTTGAAAGCTTTTACATCTAAGGGGCTCATAACATTCACTTCTTCTTATGGGTTGGCAAACCTATCAATGGCACAAAAAGCAAAGAACACATCTACACACAGATGGACACACAGAGACATACAGTCACCAGCATTCTCCAGCCTCTACCCACAAGACGCCACCAGCATCTCCCCCAGGTAGTTGTGACAACAGACAATATATCTGCAGAAATTGACAGATGTCCCACCCAAGGGGAAGGGCCAGATTGTCTCCTAGATTAGATGTTCTGTGTACATCCATGCTAGCCTAGAACATTCTTAACTCCCTTGTCATCTCTGTATTATCACCATTTACAGCCCCTGATTGCCTATCCATAAATAAATTGCTCAATACCACAAATTATTGGGAATGATTGCCTCTGCTTGTCATGCAACCATTATTCCATGAAGTAGTAAGGTTCCTTAGCCTGAGCTAGTTCATCATCCTTTGCATTTTGTCTGCTGGTGTATGCAAATCCTTTCAACACAAGTAGCAGGTCCGGATGATCCAAAGAAAATGGTTATAATAGCTGCAAACTGCATCACGTGGTTATTTTTTCTGTGATAAAAATTACTGAATAAGTAAAGCCCCAGGATTTAAGTAGAACTGTTAATTAAAAGTGCTTTTTATAGAATGTCTTTGATTTTGCAGTGAAATGTCAGGAAAATATATGCCTGGCCAACTGGTCTTTGAATACAAAGGACATATGCTTGCTTTCTCGCGGTTACTTATAAATAATGGCGCAACATTACTAGTTCCTTACGTTTGGAGAGTACTCTTTTGAAAGTGCTTTCCTACCCCTTATTTTTGTTCATTTCTGGTGTGGTGTCACTGCATTCTCTGTGCTGGCCTTTTTCACTCTGATGGAAACAGAGACACAGACCACAGAAATGGAGCTTTGGTCGGCCTGCTCTCTCACACACAAATCGGTGCTGCTTTTCTTGCTTTTTCCATCAAGGAAAGTATCCATAAAAGTTTTTCTGAGTTCTGCTTGCTAAAATATCCAGCCTAAATAAATCATAGTACAGCCTTAAAAAATTATAATTTCTGGTTTCCAAGTAAAAGAGCTCCCCATTTCCCCCCGGTTGAAATAATTAAATATTGTGTATATATCCAGAAATGGGCAGGTCTGAAAGGATTATGTTGACCTTTTACACAGGACTTGATTAGTTTTCCCCCTTTCTGGGGTTGTCAGGTTTAGCAGTGGTAAAAAAGATATTTTGGAGAATCAGAAATCTCAACAGTGCACCCAAACGTGCAGGTCCATCCCCTAATTTTTCAGGCCCTTCAAATGCACATTTTATATTTGAATCGCAACACTGATCGCATTAACTTGGGAAGACTTTCTCGTAACATGTTCCAGGATGGTGCACACCTTATACTGGCTATGGCTACGGCAGCCTTCCCCACCCAGCCCTCCACTTATCCTGCTCCCTTCCTGAATGCTGAGCTTCTGAACGGCAGCTGTAAAAGGCCACTGTGTGGACTGAGAGGGTCTGTCTGGAATCCCTGAACTGTCACCAGGTTAATGTCATCTGAGTGGTTCCACTGGCTGGGCAGCTTTGAGGAGAATTTGATTCCCTTCTGACCCAAGTTTCCCAATTCTTTATCCACTTCACTCATTGTGGTTTCCATGTGAACACGTTTTCTTTTATTTCTTCATTGGGTAATTACAAAGTTATTAGGCTAGGAACAATGAAAAGATTTTCAGAATATAGCAGTTCACAAGACCAGCAGAAAATATTGATTCATACTTTTTTTGTGCTTTTAGGCTCGAGGGATCGGCATGGGGTTTGATATTTGTTGGGGATAATCTTCTTTGCTAAAACCTAATTTTGTTCCCAGACCTTCCCCCTGCCACGTGGCTGGGAGCAGACTGCTTGCTGTAGGTATGTCTGGTGCCCTGATGGTGACAGCCCTTCCCTTCCTGGGGATCCCTCTGGCCAGTCATGACACTCCTTTGAGAAGCAGAAAGATGACAATACCCTGAATGAACTGGGGAAGGGCTGCAGATTCAGAAAACAGGGCTAACCGATGCAGGGTGGGTCCTCGCACAATTGAAAACATACTCCCTGCCTTTCAGACTCCCCAGCCATATGTCTGATTAAAAACAAATGCCAGGGCATGGTGTGGCAAAAGGTGACACAAAAACAGCGATGGTGTTCAGTAGGCTTGTGTAATTAACTTTCTGGGTTTTCTTTAATGAGTGGAATTCAAGAGTGAATGTGAAAACTTCCAAGCCTTTCTGGGAAAGACGAACATACTATGCATGTATTTATTTGCTTTTAATATGTAGTCCTGGATTTCTAAGCTCAGATATTTTGCATGTGGATTGAAACCCCACATATTAACCTGCATTATTGTTTCTGTCCAAGTGACACTATTGGTTGAAGGAAGGAGAGAGGAAAAGAACAATGTATTGGGTGTCCATTAAGTTCATGTGCATTTTTTAAATTGCATACAAGCTTTATGGACACCCTGTATATATACACACACCTATACATGCAGAGGGTGCCCCTAAAATGTGTGTACATTTTTAAATTGCATTAAAATTGTAATACTCAATATACACCAATAACATTTGTTATCTTGTATATTATATCTTGTATCTCTTGTAATTGGCTATTCTGAACAAGACATGACCTGAATGTAACATATTTATTCTTTTCTTCAAATAGGGCAGGCAGATCACAAGCTACAGGTGTAGTGCCCATTGTCACCCACCCACGTGGATGGCTTCCTCTCCAGATGTGTGCTTCTCAGCCTGTGTGGGCCGGTGTGGCTGCCTTCTCTACCCTGCCAGGTGGTGTTGCAACCATCACTACTCTTATTTTATAGAGGATGCTAATGTCACTGACCTTACCTGCCCAAGAGCCAATAGTTAAGGAATACAACTTGAATTAGTAAACAGTGTGTGTGTGTGTGTGAGAGAGAGAGAGAGAGAGAGAAGAGAGAGAGAGAGACAAAGCAAGTCTATTCTCTTATGCCTGCCTGACCCTGAGCTCAGCACTGAGGGAAATGACCTTTGGGATCTTGGAGTCTCAGTAACAAGGTTAAATTTATGCATAGTTTGGTAATGGGAAAGAAGAAAGCTTGTATTTTTAATTTTGTTATTCATTTATTTACTTTTTTCTGAGACAGAATCTTACTCTGTTACCCAGGCTAGAGGGCTGTGGCCTCAGGCTAGCTCACAGAAACCTCACAGTTCTCAAGTGATCCTCCTACTTCAGCCTCACGTGTAGCTGGGACTATAGGTGAATGTCACCACACCCGGCTGTTTTTCCATTTTTAGTGAAGACAAGTCTCACTCTTGCTCAAGCTGGTCTCCAACTCCTGAGCTCAAGGATCCAACTGCCTGGGCCTCCCAGAGTGCTGAGATTAGAATCAAAACAGTAGGAGGAAATAGTGGATAATTTTTTTTTTCAGTTTTTGGCTGGAGCCAGGTTTGAACCTGCCACATCTGGTATATGGGGCTTGTGCCCTACTCTTTTGAGCCAAAGGCACCACCCAAGACAGTGGATAATTTTAACTGGCCAAGTTAAAATAACTTGAAAATTCCTTATCCACTATAGAGGTATCTTATTTTTTTGTGTGTGTCAAAATAACATTTCATTGTTGAGACTGGGTGGGAAAACTTGTTTTGTGATACTCTGTCATATCTAAGACATAGTATTTTGTTTGATTTCTTCTTTTCTTGACATTGAACTTTTTACTATTATAAATAAAACTCCCGTTGAAAATCCTCATGCTTATATATGTGCGTGTTTATGTGTGTGTGTGTATGTGTGTGTTTGTATGCGTGTTTGTGTTTATGTGTGTGTTTATGTGTGTGTTTGTATGTGTGTGTTGTGTGCTTGTGTGTGTATTTTAACACATTTTTGCTTTCCTCATGATAAATGAACATATGGGACTCAAAATTTAAGAGCATTTTTAAAACTGTTGTTTCATTTGGCCAACTTGCTTCCCCCAAAAATGTCCCTTTAATTTCCCCTTCCCTCACACCTTGCCAACAATGGAGATTATCTCAGAAAAGTAATTATCATCAATTTACAGCTTATAATGTATCTGTTATAGTAATTCACACTCTTTAATTGTGAGGGAAGCTTATTGCTTTCCATGTGTTTATTAGCCATTTAAAAATTTCTGTTGTGAATTTGCTAACTTTTCCTTTACCTCTTAGGTGTCACTTGATATTCAGATCGGAAAGCTTTAATATCAAGTATACCATTAGTGTTTTGCTTATCTTATGTGCTGCAACCATTTTTGTCTGGTCAATTTCATTAAATTTTTTTCTCTTAAATTGTACATATCAAATCTATCTACCTGCTTGTTGATGATTTGTTGGTCAACTTTTCCAGTATTTTTCTAATTCTCCTATTGTCTATATTTTAAATATTAACTCTATGATTCATCCTGATATTATCTTGGCCCGTACCTCTGTGTCTCTTTAAGCTGTCTCAAACACATCTCCCCCCTGCAGGGTTCCCAGAGCCCTGGCTGCTGACAGCTGAGCCACATCAGAGAATGAACACATCAAAAAACAAAGCTCACGATGATGATGGGCATGTTTTCATGTGTATGTGGGCCATTTGTCTGTCATCTTCAGAGAAGGCTCTGTTCATATCTCTTGCCCAGTGGTAAATGGCGTTGTTTGCTCTTTTCTTATTGATAAGTTTGAGTTCTCTGTAGATTCTAATTATCAGCCCTTTGTCAGAATTCATCACATGCAAATATCTTCTCTCATTCTGAAGGCCATCTGTTTAGTTGTGGTGCCCTTAGGTGTGCAGAAGTTTTTTAGATTGATCAAGTTCCATTTATTTATTTTTGGTGTTTCTGCAATTGCCGAGGGTGGTAAAATCTTTTCTCAGGCCAATTTCATCAAGAGTTTTCCCCATACTTTCTTCTAGAATTTTTATTGTTTCAGGTCTTAAATTGAAAACAATATAACCTAAATATTTGTACCCTCTTATCAACCTGAAATTAGAAACAAAACAAAACGAAAAAGACTTAAATCTCCCCCCCCCCCAAAAAAAACCCCAAAGCTCACCTGATGAGAGCCTCAACCATCCCCCTGTTATGCTTATTAAAGGAAGACCATAGCACGTTAGGCTGGCAAGGAGGAAGACCTTTCTTTAAAAGTTTTTATGGACCAGACAGTTGCAACATCAACCTTCCAGCTGGTGCAAAGCACCGTGCCCTGAGTGGGACTGCTCTAGGACTCGCTCTCTGCTCTCGGACTCACTCTCGTGCCCTGAGTGGGACTGCTCTCGGACTCACTCTCTGCTCTCGGAATTGCTCTCGTGCCCTGAGTGGGACTGCTCTCAGACTCACCCTCTGCTCTCAGACTCGCTCTCTGCTCTCGGACTCGCTTTCGTGCCCTGAGTGGGACTGCCTCGGACTCACCCTCTGCTCTCGGAATCGCTCTCCTGCCCTGAGTGGGACTGCTCTC
>NW_003852456.1:9805800-9810407 GCF_000181295.1 Otolemur garnettii
GACTCGCACTCGTGCCCTGAGTGGGACTGCTCTCGGACCCGCTCTCTGATCTCAGACTCACTCTCTGCTCTCGGACTCGCTCTGTGCTCTCAGACTCACTCTCTGCTCTCGGACTCACTCTCTGCTCTCGGACTCACTCTCGTGCCCTGATTGGGACTGCTCTCGGACTCGCTCTCTGCTCTCAGACTCGCTCTCTGCTCTCGGACTTGCTCTCTTGCCCTTAGTGGGACTGCTCTCTGACTCACTCTCTGCTCTCGGACTCGCTCTTGTGTCCTGAGTGGGACTGCTCTCGGACTCGCTCTCTGTTCTTGGACTCACTCTCTGCTCTCGGCCTTACTGTCACCACATTCCTCCGACCCCACCCCCCACTAAAGAAATACCTTGAAAACACACTTGGGGGTGAAAGTACTTAAGGCATGTGAAGTAAAAAGTAATGCTCAGGACATTTCTCCCCACTATAAACAGGTAGAGAGGTTGAAAGAAAACCAGTTTGGCAAAAGAAAAGTTGTATGAGAACTTTCCATGGGAATATGACAGGCTTTGTGCTGTTCAGCAGAAATTATAAAATTATATTGTGCTCAGAGTTAGATGTTTCCATTGCAACCACTGAAGAAATTATATTCTGTATTCAAATCAAACAAGAGCTTAAAAATAATCATAAAACCACATAGGGCCTCCTGTGCAGCAAACAGGATCCTTGATACATATTAACCCATTTACTCTCAAAGTTCCCTCCTCGTCCATCAAGTGGTTATTACTACTCTTCCCGTTTTCAGATAAGACACCTGGTAAGTGGGAGAACCAAGATTTGAACCCAGGCTCTTTGGTTTCAGAGTTGCTGCCATTAGCTGCAACCTGTACAGACTGGTTGCTTATGGACTGGTAGAGAAACCCCAGCTGTCCCTTCTCCTCCAAACACCTTTACTCATATACAGGCATGCGATTGACTTTTGTATAGCTAAAATATATTGCTAAGTTTGAGCATTTCTGCATAGGTTTTTGGTTGTGGTATGCATACAACCAAATCATTTTCAGAGAATGACAGTTTTATTTACTTCTTTTCAAATTCTTATGCTTTAATTTATCTTTTTATTGCACTAACTAGAATACCTAAGGCAATGTTCAAAGGAATAAAATGGTGAAAGCAGGTATCTTTGTCTTGTCTTAAATTTAAAAAATAATATTTTATATAATTTTCTGGCTAGAATAATGTTTACAAATCTTCTTTATCAGGTTAAGGACATCAGTGTATATTAAAAGCTCAGTTTTTATCATGAATGAGTGTTGAATTAAACTGAACAGTTTTTCTATATGTGTTGAGATAATTGTATGATTTTTTTTGGGTGTTCAATTTGCCAGTGTGATGATTGGAAATGAAAGTATTCCACAAATTTAATTATTATGTTAGCTGTGGGTTTGTCACATCTGAGCTCTATCCTACGGAGAAGTATGGCTTCTCATCTATGTTAGACATCCAGAATTTCTCACATTCTTGGGAAATCCTTATGGATAGTTCACTGCCTGAAGTTTCTTGATGTCATTTGTACATATTCTCTGTAATCTACTACACAATTTGTTTCAAGAGACTTGGGCTCATTCAGGATGTCTAGACTTCTGACAGCTGTTAAAGGCCTCACTATTTCTTCATCAGTGTCTACTTTACACTTTTAAGAAAGAAACATTCTTTACTGAGAAAATAAATGAAAAGTTCTTTTCTTTTTGTTTTCATAATACATCAATATTTTGCTACTGGCCCAAAGCAGTAAGCTTATTTATTGGAACTTCGTTTAAAACGCCTTTGTACATGTTCCAAGCAGATCCAGTGTGAATCTGAGCTCTTTGTAGCTGTGCCCTCTCTCACGGTGACAGAGTCTGGTCATACCCCTCCTTGGAATCGGAAAGGATTTGAGGATACGGCATTTCAGTTCTTCACGTATGATCTTTACTTGAGCTCTTTCCTTTTAGCCTGTTTTTTTCGAGGATTTATTTCTAAGAAAAACTCATTGCTTTTTTCTTCCTTTTTGGCAACTCTGAGGGAAGGTTATTTATAAAATAAGCTTATTTCCCTTACTAAACCACATAGTTTCAGGGTTGACTCTCAAGTGTGTATGTGTATGCCAGAGTGCTATGGGCTGAATGTTTGTGTCTCCCCAGAATTCATGGTTATTAGGAGATGGGGCCAGTGCCTAGTCCACCCTTCAGAGCAATTTTGGAATTCTTTTTCTGGAGTTCCCACCAGAGCTGTCATTGTATGAAGTCTGATATTCACAAACTCATCCTAGAAGAATTGCTGTGAAGGGTGGATTAGGTATTAGCATCTGCACACAGCTTCCCAAGGAGAAGACCTCGAAGGTGGCTGTAGTAAGATTCAGCAAGGAGGTAAGCGGCACTTTTACTAGGATGAACTCTGGAACTTAATTGTTCAACCTCATAGTTCAAACTACTATAGCTATGCTGCATAACCCCACACTGGGTTCAGATCACCACAGAGTAAGGAGAATGGAGAGTCCTAGGTAGCAGAGGTAGGGATTTATGGATTTGTGGCCTCTACCAATAGTATTCTAGTGAATATATATATATTATACATATGTGTCTGTGTATATATACATATGTGTGTATATATATATATATGTATACATATATTTTTTGTTTGTTTTTTGTTTTTGAGACAGTCTCACTCTGTTCCCCTGGGGAGAGTGCCATGGCATCATAGCTCACAGCAACCTCCAATTCTTGGGCTCAAGCAATCCTCCTGCCTCAGCCTTCAGAGTAGCTGGGACTACAGATACCCACCGCTAGGCCTGGTTAGTTTTCCTGTTTTTAGTAGAGACAGGGTCTCTCTCTTGCTCTGGTGGGTCTGGAACTCCTGAGCTCAAGGGATCCTCCTGCCTTGGCCTCCCAGAATGTTGGGATTACAGGCGTGAGCCACTGTGCCTGCCCTATACTGGTAAATATTTAATAACTGGATCTCCAGAAATAAAACACTGTTTTGTATTGTGTGTCAATGTCCCCATAGCTGACTTCAAGCTGCCATCATAATGCCCTCAGCAGGGAGCTGGGAAGAGATGAGATTCATGCAGTCAACGTGTTCACAGAGAAAGCAGTGAGTTTGCCTCTGGGCATGGGGGCGGTGTAAGAAGGCATAGATCCCCTTGAGCAGATGCATGGGATACAGGCACACTTAAGTCATACATAAAAGGAGATGCCGTAAGAAGGGATCCCACTAGAATCGTGGCTACTCTCAAGTGGTCTTCCCAAAAGGGTGTTTCCAGGTAGCTTGAGCTGTCTAATGAAGGAAGAAACATTGTTTCTCTATCAACATTATAGGAAGAGTATTTAAACAAGAGAAATTGATGGTTTCTTTGGAAGTAAACTTTTAGCTCCTTGAGTGGACACCCAAGCCACACGAATGGTGCTGGTTTCTTCCTCTTCTCAAGGTGAAAATCTGAGCAGTCTCTCTCACCAGCATTGCCTGCTGCTGGCAACACAGATCACCTGGCTCAGGTGAGTGTGAGCCAACACCTGCCTTTCAAGGTTACTGTGAGGAACAGGAACAGTTTATAAAAGCATTTGTGCAGCACAGTTAAGGGCGCCACATAGCTCTCATTCTAAGCCTAAGAATTTCAATATGGAATTCCAGGTGATGTTTCTTTTCCAAAAGGTGGCAGATGTCAAAAATTGATTCTCTTTTTTTGTGTGTGTATGTGCATTTTTTCTTTTTTGATCAAGAATATTGACTTTATCTTTTAAAAATAATTATTCAAGCTGAGACAATAGCAATATTATGCTCATTATTATGTTTGTTCACTCAGGGTAAGAAGTAAAATAATACCTGTATTAGGAATGCTAAATTAATAAGAAATAATCTATTATTTACCATTCTACATTTTACATTTTATTATTATTATCATTATAATTCTTTGCTCAGTAATATCTTACAATAATGATAACATCAGAAAGTGTTGTTCATTGGATAGCTCTTTCTGCCTTCCATTTGACCCTGCAATCCTATTGGTGGGTATCTACTCAAAAAAACAGAATCATTTTACCACAAGGACATTTGCACCAAAATGTTTATTGTGGCCCAATTCATAATTGCCAGGATGTGGAAGCAACCCAAGTGTCCATCAATCCATGAACAGATTAACAAACTGTGGTATCTGTACACCATGGAGGACTCTTCAGCCATAGGAAAATATAGGGACTTGACGTCTTTTGTGTTTACCTGGGCGGAGTTGAGACACATTTTTCTTAGTAAAGTATCTCAAGGATGGAAAAGCAAATATCCAAGTACCCAATACTAATAAGAAACCAATATATAAACAGCTACATGCTCACATGAAAGAAAAAGCACAAGTTTTGTAGTCCAGTGAGAGGGAGGGAAGAGGAGACAGGGAAGGGGGGATGGTGATGGGTGAGATCTCACCTGCTGTGCACAGTGTGAGGGTGGTCAGCATGCCCCCTGGTGGGCGGGATCTCACCTGCTGTGCACAGTGTGCCGGTGGTCAGCATGCCCCCTGGTGGGCGGGATCTCACCTGATGTGCACAGTGTGAGGGTGGTCAGCACGCCCCCTGGTGGGCGGGATCTCACCTGATGTGCACAGTGT
>NW_003852456.1:9810789-9826899 GCF_000181295.1 Otolemur garnettii
ACCTGATGTGCACAGTGTGAGGGTGGTCAGCACGCCCCCTGGTGGGCGGGATCTCACCTGATCTGCACAGTGTGAGGGTGGTCAGCACGCCCCCGGTGGGCGAGATCTCACCTACTGTGCCCAGTGTGAGGGTGCTCAGCACGCCCCCTGATGGGTGGGATCTCAAGTAACGTGCACATTGTGAAGGTGCTCAGCACGCCCCGGCTGCCGATGGGTGGGATCTCACCTGATGTGCACAGTGTGAGGATGGTCAGCACACCCCCTGGGTGAAGGGCTCAACTATAACTTGAACTCTACCTTAGACATGAAAACAATGTAACTTAAACATTTGTACCCTCATGTTGATCTGAAATTAAAAATATATATAATAAATAAATAAATTTACAAAATCAATTCTTTTTTAATCCTACTAATTTATTCCCTTAGTTTTTGGGTTTATGTAAAGGAACCGATCAAAAAATTGATAAGAGCAGAAATGTTCCAAACTTGAGCAAAATAAGAGCATCATGTGGACTACCATGTCATTAATAATTTACCATACATTTAACTGATTATTCTTTAGGTAGTTTGCCACATGCATTATTTATGGGGTCTTCTATTTTGGCAGACTACAGCTGTCATATTAATTTTTAATCAAGTTGTGAAATTTTATGAGTAATGCTTAAAGCCAGGTGGATTTTAAAAAGGATGTCTAGGACAGAGTATTCAAAGGTGTTCTAAATATCGAATATCAAAATGGCTTTAAGGACTATAGTTAAGACAAGTCACACATTCAGTTTCTCTTGATAAACCTAGAGCTTGTTTGTGGCTATAAAATTTCATATTTTTTGGCTTTAAAGAAGAAGCCAAGAACTGAATATTTATGACCATGAGCCTGTCTCTTATGTTATGTTTCCTCAAGGGCTTTTACGTGGCCCAAAGGAGAAAATGGAAAGTGACGCTCTTTGCAGCCTGCCAAATGCTAACCTCTTCCCCCCCAAATGCAGTGCAAAAATTATCTTAGTATTAAAATGCGTAAACTGGAAGGATCATGAAAGGACAAGTTCAATAGCTTCCAGAAATTATTAACAAGGCTAATTCTCCACTTGCTTCCCATAAAAGCACCAACAAATGAGGCTTCCTCAAGTGTGTTGCTATCAAATGGCCTGCAGATGAAAATTTCAGGTCTAAATTTCTAAGAGTTGAGTGTTATTCTTAGTATAGACTAAAAGTAAAAAGTCAGTAAACTACAGATCCTGTAAAAGAAACCTCTGTTCTAACAGATTTTATCTGACTTGCTAGGAAGAAGTTACATTTACAGTCTGAGTTAGGACCTACCAGGCTGGCAAGCTGGCAGGAAGTGTGAGATTTGTCTGTGATTTACAGGCTTCATGACCTTGGATTGACCATCAGACATCTCCGAGGCTTACCCCTTACATTTTCTTTTTTTTTTTTTTTTAGACACAGAGTCTCACTTTGTTGCCCTTGGTAGGGTGCTATGTTGTCACAGCTCACAGCAACCTCCAGTTCTTGGGCTTAAGCAATTCTCTTGCCTCAGCCTCCCGAGTAGCTGGGACTACAGGCACCCGCCACAATGCCTGGCTAACTTACCCCTTACATTATTAGACTTTTATTATATGTGTGTGAGTCTGAATTTGACACAAAACACAAAGGGACACTGTCTCAACTGTAAAGACATGAGACCCAAAATTAACTAAATGATTTGAATGATTGGAAATCTAGACAGGACTAAGCCCTTTGAGTAAAAACTCATTCAAACAGCATGTTCTATTTCTATATTTAGGCATAAGTGTGATTCATTCACACAATACTTTGATGTTTTAATAAAGTTAAGAAGGAAATAAATTTTTCCTGTCACGTTGTTTCTAGTTTTTTTTTTCCCCTTCAGATTTCCTGCCTAGAAATTTGCTTGCACAAATCATCTTATTAATAATAATCACTTAAGTCGTTGGACACAGTGGCTCATGCTTGTGATCCCAGCACTCTGGGAGGCCAGGGCAGGTGGATTCCTTGAACTCAGGAGTTCAAACCAGCCTGAGCATGAGCAAGACCCCATCTCTACTAAAAATAGAAAACTAGCCTGGCATGGTGGCAGGTGCCTGTAGTCCAAGCTACTCGGGAGGCTGAGGCAGGCAGATCACTAGAGCCAAGGAATTTGAGGTTGCTGTGAGGACGCTAAACCATGTCACTCTACCTAGGACAACAGAGTGAAACTCTGTCTCAATAATAAGTAAAATAAAAAATAAAATGAATAATCACATAAGTAACTTGCATTCTTGCCTTTCCAGCTAACGATTAAGTTGCCAGAATCTCATCTTTGTGCATGGAGACCCTTGGAGAGAAAGAAGGTATATCTGAGGAGAAAGCTTCTGCCCAGAGCAGAGCAAGGCTTTCCACGTTTTAATGTGGACAGGAATTATTGAGGTCCTAGTTACCTGGCGATTCCAATGTGGCTGGTCTGAGTTTGGGGCATGGCTGAGGCTCTGCTCAGGTAACACCCGTGTTTCAGGACAGTATTAACGTCAGGAGAGGTTGGGAGCCCCGAGGAGCTGTCTTTGCAGAGAGGAGGCAGCAGGTAGGTGGGGAGACCCGGCAGTGGCAGGTGAAGGGGTAAGATGTCGGCCCAAGTTCCCTGTACAAGGAGCATTGATTTGTTCTCCAGACTTCCTCTCCCACAGGCTTATTTTTTTTTCATATAATGGTCCGATTATTCTGAATATTTAATTGGGTGCTTAACACAGATGGTGAATTAGATTTCCCTCAAGGAATCTCCTTGGTGAAACCTAATCCGGGATATTATGTTTACTGTCTGACTCTGACAGATGTCAGGGAGTGCCTGCAGCCTCAGACTGGCCTGCGCCTCTATGTGGCTTGGGAGACAAGAGGACAGAGGAAAGCACAACCCAGAAATAGACCCCCTTCGTGCCCCTTCTCTCCACCGTCAATGAAAGAGCTTGGATCAGGTTTTTTTTCCTTCCTTTTTAAAGTTCCATATGTGAGTGATGAAAAGGATGGCCCCTTCCCATGTTGACCCCTCTGTTCCCTCCTTTTTTTCAATATAACTGGAGACACATAAAGAGCATTTACTCTGGCTTTGTGTTTTTAAGATACGTAGCAGTGGGGGATGAGTGTCTGAGGGGTTACAGAGTTAGTTTGAGGGAATAGACAAAAACAAATGAGAGAAGAAAAGACGCTTGTTGCTTCTTCAGGACAGGGAACCATATGGCAAAGCACAGCTGAGAATCTTTTTTTAAAATTCTTTATTAAATCATAACTGTGTACGTTAATGCATTTATAGGCTATAATGTGCTGATTTGATATACAACGTGGAATGCTTGAGACAGAGTCTCACTCTGTCATCCTGGGTAGAGTGCCGTGGTATCGTCATAGCTCACCTCAAACTCCCAGGCTCAAGTGATCCTCCTGTCTCAGCCTCCCAAGTAGCTGGGACTTCAGGTGTCTGCCATTATGTCTGGTTAGTTTTTCTATTTTTAGTAGACATGGGTCTCCCTCTTGCTCAGGCTGGTCTCAAACTCCTGAGCTCTAGGGATCCTCCTGCCGTGGCCTCCCAGATGCTGGGATTATAGGCATGAGCCATCAAGCCCGGCTCCAGCTGGGAATCTTTTTGTCCTGATTACACCTGAATCAATCCCTGGTTTTCTGGGACTTTGGATATATCAATAATAGATATCTCCATGGCCACGAGTGAACAGATAAATAAGGAGGCTGCAATGAAGCCAGGTTTTCTCTAGATATGTCCAGTGTGGCTGAAGCTCAGAGAGCTCCAGGCCATCCAGCTGTGACCTGCTGAAGGGATGGCCCCTTCCCATGTTGACCCCTCTGTTCCCTCCTTAAAATGCCTCTGGCATTCTCCCCACCTTAGCTTCTTCTACCCACCCGGTTTCCTATTGCTTCTCCGTGACCTTGATTTGTCCTGTTACAGACTCAGTACTTAATATGTCACACACCCCTGCTGGTTTGGTTTTTTTTAAGTCTGCGTGACTAATCTGAAGGTTCTGGCAGTAGAGATGGGTTTTTATAAGTGCTTGTTATTCCCTCACATTTACAGTTAGACCTGCAAAGGGTGGCTATTAAATAAATGCTAAGTGAATAAATGAATGCGTGAATAGATGCTCAGGTGTGGTGAACAAATGAATGAATAGCACGAAAGTCTGGGGTCTACAAATAAAAAGCTGTTGTGCTCCATGGTCCAGAGTGATTTCTATGGTGAAAGAAGGTGACCATCACTTCTTGGCCTTTGGCTAAGATCAAGTGAAAGAAGGTGACCAAGCGCTTTCTGCTGATGTGCAAGAGACCCTCTAAAGTCAGTTTAAAAGATTCTGATTTTGTTTATTGTATAGCTAAACTACTGAAATAGCTAACCCAGTGTTTTTCAACCTTTTTTTTTTAAATCTCACAGCACACTTGAATGCATAGTTAACCTCCCATGGCACACTTAAATTATATTGATTAAAAAAAGTAAAAAATGGAACATACTTCCTGTGCTTTGAACTTCCTTTGAAAATAACTGAATGAAAGACCAGTAACAGTTTTCGTGGGATACCTAAGACCCTCTCACAGCACACTGGCTGAAAATCACTCAGCTACTAGCTAGAGGGACACCGACAGCCTTCATTTCTAGCAGTAAAAGAAGTTGCCCTTCTTAGATTCGTCTGAAGTTGGACAGGTTTCAGAGTTAAGGGTGAATTGCAAGATTCCTATTTGTGGAAGACGGGTGAATATGTGGTTTTTGAGGATGAATGGTGCTTTCTCAGTTAAAAGAGTGGCCTCTGTATAATGCCTACATTTTAAACTACTAATGTAAGATAGCTAAGCCTGGCTTCCGCCATTTTGTTTTTAAAATAAAGAATACTTTCTTAGTTAAGATATCATGTGAAAAACAATCCAATCTGCTTGGTTGTCACCACTGTCTCACCAACTGCTTTGTCCTGCTCAAATTCCACATCCTGCCCAGGCAGGTAACGAGGCTCTAAGAATCTAATGGAACAGGACACTTCCTGCCTCTCCACTTCTAACTTTGATGTTCCTGGTTGAAACGTGTTACATATTGTGGTTGCGACACATTAACAAATAATACGCCGTATCTTCACTAGGAAAGCTCTTTTTTATGTGTTTCCAATGAAAATGAATAGAAATTAACAAATAATTATAAATAATTAATTACGACACATTAACAAATAATAAGCCGTATCTTCACTAGGAAAGCACTTTTTAAAATGTGTTTCCAATAAAAATGAATAGAAATCCTTTCTCAGGGGTCAGGATGAAAGCATTTTTATTAAAAGAGTTAAAAGAATTATACACACTGTGGTATCTTGGTTTAAACAAGTAAAAGTCATTTTATTTCTAGTGACTAAGGCATTTTAATATTGGCTTAAAATGACAAGATAAACCATTTTTCATTACCAAATAAAACACATACATAAAAGTGAATGGATATCTCAGCCAGGTTTAGAAGTCTGAGGTTCTGTCTGACATGGTGTTCTGTGACCACTAATTATCATGATTTAAGAAATTTAAGTATCCTTCTGATGACAAGGAAGATAGCACAGCCTGTCACTGGGGGTTAAGGCAGTGTTTTTCAACCTTTTTCTAATCTCATGGCACACTAGAACTTATAGTTAAAGTTCCACAGCACACTTACACGATGATCAGAAAAAAAAAAAAAAGAATCAAAAAAAAACTTCTGTACTTTGAACTTCTTCAAAAATAATTTAATTAATGCTCTTTAAAATTTTTTGCAGCACACCTAACATCCCCTCACCGTACACTGGTTGAAGATCCCTGGCTTATGGTTTCTTTATGTCTGAGGATGTTCCCTCAATCACGGAAAATGAGCCAATAAGAGGACTGAACACGAGAAGGAGGTTCAAGTCTGTGTTTTGCACTTTCAGAAATATATTTTCTCTCTGAACCTCATTTTCCTCATCTGTAGAATGGGTTAGAAATACCTATCCTAAAAGTGTTGGTTTTTTTTTTTTTTAATTTGAGATTAATGTGAAGGTACAGACAACAAGGTTATAATGTTTGTGTTTGTTAGGGAGAGCCCCTCGTGCTGTGCGCCCCACTCCCAGGAGGTGTGCCATACACCCTTCCAGTGTGCCCAGCAGGGGGAGCTCACCAATCCCCCGACCTCTTCCCTGCTTCTCCCCTGTCCCCCCTCCCTCCAACCTGAACTGAGGCTTTTCTCTTGGGTAGGTGTGTATTAGTTCATATACTGGCTTCATATTAGTATTGAGCACATTGGATACTTGCTTTTCCATTCTTTCTTTTTGTTTGTTTTGGGAGGGACAGTCTCACACTGTTGCCTTCTGTAAAGTGCTGTGGCGTCATAGCTCAGGCAACCTCAAACTCTTGGGCACAAGTGATTCTCTTGTCTGAGCCTTCCAAGTAGCAGAGACTATAGGCACCCACCACAACACCTAGTTATTTTTTAGAGATGGGACTCACACTTGCTCAGGTTGGTCTCCAACCCCTGAGCTCAGGTGATCCACTGGTGTCAGCCTCCCGGACTGCTAGGATTATAGGCGTGAGCTCCATACCTGGCATTGCTTTCCCATTCTTGAGATACTTAGAGGAATGTTTCACCTCCATCCAGGTCAACAAAAAAGATGTAAAATCTCCATGGAATAGTACTCCATGTGGTACACACACCACCATTTGTTAATCCTTTCCTGGGTTGAGGGGCATTTAGGTTGTTTGCACAATCACAATTTAGTGATTATAAATTGAGCTGTGATAAACAATCTAGTGCAAACTTCCTTATAATAAAAGTGTGTTTTAAGGATTAAATGCTACAGTAAAGAATGCAAACCTCCTATATGGAATCTGCAGCTGTATGAGAGGCTCAGATTTTTTTTCTTAATTTCCTTCTCCTTAGCTCATAGCAAGGGGGAACACATTCAGGCTAAAATCTCTATCTGCAAAACTTCAAGGAACTGATGAGTTTAAAATAGTTTTTTTTTTTTTTTCTTTTTTTGACAGAATCTCACTATGTTGCTCTTGGTAGATTGCCATGGTACTCTACTCAAAGCAACCTCAAAATCCTGGGCATTGCTGATTCTCTTGCTTCACCCTCCCAAGTAGCTGGGACTACAGGCACCTGCCACAACGCCTGGCTATTTTTTAGTTGTAGTTGTCATTGTTGTTTGGCAGGCCCGGGCTGGATTCGAACCTGCCTGCTCTCGTGTATATGGCTGGTGCCCTAGTCTCTGAGCTACAGGCACCAAGCCGAGTTTAAAATAGTTTTAAATGTTACAACCATAAAACCATCAATATCAAATCAGCCTTTCCCAGTGGGGAGAAAGCCCTGCCCAGCTCTCTCACTGCAGAGACTGGCAAAGCTGGCCTCTGTTGGCATCTTCTGGTGACACAGGGTCAGTTAGGATCACCAGATTTAGCGAATAAATAGGCAGGACACAATTGGGGACATAGTTATACTAAAATTTGTTTATTTGACATTCACCTATTACTGGGTAACATGTATTTTACCTAAAAGTTCCAGCCTGAATTCCTTTACACATCTTTACTATAGACACGTTACTATGCTTGAACATATCCTGGACTTCACTCTTCTCTATAGTGTCATCTGGGTTCTATGTGTATTAAAGCCCATTGTCTGGTCACCCATGACACCACTCTGTTAATAAGGGTTTGCCAGGGAAAAAGTATTGAACGAGATGCAGCTCTCCCTTCTCACGACAGGCTAATGTCACCACTCTGGTGAGATTGTGTTTAAGTGATCTAGAAGAAGAACTCAATTGGCTTTTGAAAAAATAATCTTAAATAATAATACAGGATAAATCTGTGAGTCAGTTCTGTACACTCTGTTCATATTTTTGTCCATCTAGGCCATAATCCAGCAGGGGATAGAGTGTATACTTCTTCCCATAAAATTCTGTTATTCTGGATTTTGTGTTTATTGCCCCGTTGTCACACAAAATTATTTTGTTTTGTTCTGGGAATTTGCATTTTGTGACATGGAATAGTTTTTCCCATCTTTTTTCCCCCAGGACATGGATGGGGGCAATGTTCTAATTAGGAAGTATACTGAAGCATGAACATCTTGGGCCCTGACATGCTTGGTCCCAGAATTGCTTGTGGTAAATTGAGGGACGTTGACCTGGTAGGAGCAGGGAGACTCGGGAGGGAGGTCTGGGTGCCTCAGTTATTCTTCCTCAGAGGCACCATGACCACTAAGGTTGTCACTCAAACCTGTGAATTCAGGCACCAGTCCTGAACCTGAGAGGTGCGTGTCCTTACAATAATGACTCAATGTCCTCTATTTCATTCTTCTCAGCTCTGGTACAGGAATTATAATTATATAATTAAATTATACAACTTGGCAAAAGATTTAAATAATTATAAACAAATAATTGCTCTAAATGAATAGAATACAATGTTATTCATGTAAATTATTTATAAACTATTCACTACTCATGTTATAACAATATGGATATTCACTTTGTGATATTAAATTATAATTCATTATTTACAGGACATTGTCCAGAAATTACAGATACATCTACTTTTTTTTTTCTGAGACAATCTTACTCTGTTGCCCTGGGTAGAGTGCCATGTCATCATCATAGCTCACAACAATCGCAAACTCCTGGCTTTGAGTGATCTCCTGCCTTAGCCTCCCAAGTAGTTAGGACTATAGACACCCACCACCACACCTAGCTAGTTTTTCTGTTTTTAGTAGTGATGGGATTTGCTCTTGCTCAGGTTGGTCCTGAACTCCTGATCTCAAGCAGTCCACTTGCTTTGGCCTCCCAGAGTGCTGGGATTATAGGTGTGAGCCACTGCGCCTGACAGATACCTCTACTTTGATATATGTACACTTGTATATATCTAAACATTATTTGCCTCAAGATAATGGTTTTTGATATTTTTCACTATTTTTTAAAAATTTATATTGAATAAAGTGATAGGAAACATGTCATTGTTTTTTCCTCTTAAATCAGTGATTTTCAACCTGTGATAGGATCTTAGGTGTGCCTGGAAAATTTTTAAAGATCATTAGTTATTTTCAAAAGAAATTCAAAGCACAGTAAGCGTATTCTTTCTTTTATTCCTTTTTAGTTTTTTTTGATCAATATCATTTAAGTGTGCCGTGGAAGTTTAACTACAGGTTCAATTGTGCTGTGAGATAAAAAGGTTGAAAAAAACACTACCTTAAATCAATAAAATCTGTTTTGTTTTTTTTAAAGACAGTAAAGGAATCAGGGCAAAATCCTACAAAGAATCGCAGAGACTTCAAGACCACTGTTTACTCTTCTGCAGGGAGAAAAGAACAACCTGGCGAGGTTTCATTACTCATCAGACATTAACAACGGGTACGTTCTGCTTGAATTCCTGCCCTTGCCCTTTGTGACTGTATTAGCAAGCCCCCATTTGGAATCTGTGGAAAGGACACCCAGGGGTCTCCTCAGTCACAGGAGACACCACTGAGGCAGCAGTGAGGCCGGACTTCCGTACAGGGGATCTTTTTCTATGCTCAGGGCCTCTTTCATTCTCTTTCTGATGCTTGTTGTAAAAGGACCTGGCCATGGCTGATTATGCTTCTGTGGTGAAATACGCTTTCTCCTCTCTGAGAATCCTTGTCTCAGCTGATTACCGTTTTGTAACCTTTCCATCCTGCAGGGAATCACGCGTTTCAATCCATGCTAGACGTGAAAAAAAAATGTTTTGACAGTCTTTTTTTTTTTTAATTTCAAAAGTACAGATTTTAAATAATCAAAGAGGGCTTATATAATAAAGCTTGAGGTCTCAGAAGTGCTGTCCTGTCAGTAAGGGGGAGTAGAAAAGAAAGCAGCTTCTTAAAAATAGGATCATAAAATTATAGAGCTAGAATATCTCATGAGATCATCCAGCTTCAAGGACCCAGTTTACAGAAGGCAAACGGAAAACAGAGAGGATAAAAGAAGCTACAGTGATTTGCCGAAATTCATACAGCTGCTTAAAGACGGTCAGATCTATAATTTAGATCTCTTAATTTCCCATGCCTTTTTCTCCTCACTACAACTTTCAGATTTACCTCCCCCCCTTCCCTTTCACCCTCCTTTTCTCTCTCTCCTTTCCCACCGCTAGTTCTGAAAAGCTTCACAGTAAAAGTATAAATTTTGGAGTCCGGCTACCTGAGTTCAGATTCTGGCTTGCCACTTATGAGCTATGCAATCTCAGGTAGATTCTCTCTGACTCAGTTTCTGAAAAAAAAAATCTATAAAATAAAGCTATTCATTCTAATCTTGATGATTAGAACAGGAATGAAAAACAACTGCTTGAGGCTGCTGTAAAAGTGCTTGCCATTGTTATTGTTATTAATCCACTTTGATGAGTGTTGATTCTTAAGAATTAGTGAAATTAAAGTACTGTACTTGATTTGTCTCATCTGTAAGGATGATTGTGATGGAGTTAGAAAGTCATTACGTAGTTAAAATGGAGAAATAGAATTAGATAGGAATTACCAGAATTTAGCTCCAAAGATGGAGCTGTGAATAGCAAAGAAAGGGAAGGGAAAAAATCCTAGCTGCACTCTGGGAGGCTGAGGCGAGAGGACTGTGAGCTCAGGAGTTGGACATCAGCCTGAGCAAGAGTAAGATCCTGTCTCTACTAAAAACAGGAAAACTAGACAGGTGTGGTGGCAGACGCCTGTGGTCCCAGATACATAGGAGGCTGAGGCAGGAGGCTCACTGGAGCCCAGGAGTTTGAGGTTGCTGTGAGCTGTGATGATGTCACTGCACTCTACCCAGAGTAACAGAGTGAGTGAGACTGTGAGTCAAAAAAAAAATACTACACACTTATCCCTCCCAAGTTATTAATACATGTTGAACTAGTCACTAAATGAATGTAGAAGATATTTTTGACAGCAGATTGGTTTGTTAGAGCAGTAAACTTGGAGAAGTTTTAGTTACTTGTGAGAAAAATCAAGTGGCCATTGGGTTTCCAGGGGTAGAACACTCACTTTGCTAGAGCAGGAGATTCAGACAAGACAGAAGGTGATCTTGTTGGAGCCTAAGCCGGAGCTTGCATTGATGGGATTTAGCATTTCAGGCCTTTAACTCAACTCTGAAGGAGTAGAACAAGAACGGGACTGCCCATAAAAACAAGAACATCACACCCAGCATAGCCAGCGGTAGCCTAAACCCAGATGCACTGGGGACCCCCCCAAATTGCCTTCTCCACTTAAATGAGGGTCACATTTGACAGCCTACTTCTGAAGCTAGCAGATCTTTGTAGCAAAACCGTACGTGGTTACTCAGATAGAAATCACTTAGGGGAAATCAGAAAAATGGCTGAAGCCATAAAAGAGAAATGTGTATGTGTGTGAAATGGAGTAGGCAGCCACCCGTCCTGCTGTGTGAGTCTGAGGGGGGCCCATCAGGCTTATGGGTTGTGTGGAGAACAACCCATATTTTTAAGGGAGTTGTATGTTTCGTAGAAGAAAACACACCCACATAGGACACTGCTTGCTCACCTTGCCCGAGCCCAAATGCAGCAGGCCTCGATTATGGGGAGACAGACGGGAAGGGAAGCCTGTGGGAGCAGCACCCCTCGGCTCTGCAATGACAGGGAGCTAGGAGTGGAGGCCTGTCTTCACATCCCCAGAGTAACTAAGATTTATTGCCATGGACATCTCATGTTGCTTTACAATTTTTTTTCCTAGAGGTACTTGGGAGAGAGAAATCATTTTTCCTCTCTGAAAAAGAAAAGTATATCATTTAAAGTAAGACTTGGAGTGGGGGCTCGGGGGGTGAAGAGTCTTCCAATTGGAAAGGAATTAAAGTCAGCTATGTCCCTTTTAGTTTTTCTCCATATTTTATAAACGTCCTTGTATTCTTTTGTTAATTACTTGATTATAAAGTCTTTTCTAGAATCAAATACTTTACATGGCTAAGTAGTAAAAGTTTAATTTAAAAGCATTCAACCATGACACATTTTTAGCTTAAAAATGAACCTCCTGGGCTAAGTAAATTATACTTTTTTTTTTTTCTGGGTCACACACTATCATATGTACTTTCTTATTTAAAACTATTACTTCAGGCATCATCTAAAATTCTTTCCTATTCTCTGCCTTTCTTGTAGCTAAGTCTCTCACCTTAGAGTCTGAACTCTAACTCAGGGGAAGGAAGCCGGTTTGAGCACACTCATCCCACTTTCTGGGTGTGAATGCCTCATGGATTCAGGGAGGACACAAAGCACCCAAAGTCGAGACCCTAAAATGGTGGGGAAAGGTTCCTCTAGGGCCCGGTGATTCCTTTTATTCACAGTTGTGTCTATTTGGTACCCAACACGGTACCTTGTACATAATGAAAACTCTGTTGAACATGAGTTTAATTGAAAGAAAAAAAATAATAAGGGCATATGCTGTTTATTAGCTGTGTGACCTTGGGACATGCATTTAATCTTTTTTGACTTCAGTTTCAATTTTTTTTCTTCAGTCTGTAAAATCATGAAGTTTAAATTACATGGCCTATTAATTCCTCTAAGTTCCAACATTTTATAATTCCATAACAACTTAACTTGGTCCCAATAAAAGCAAACAACTGCTGAAGTGGCAGAAAAGAACAGCAAGCTTTGTCTGCTGGGTTTCTTTCCCCTGTTGTGACATCTGTCCACCTGGGGGACACGGAGCTCCCGCAGGCTGGAGCATGTGTATATACTAAGGTGACCAGACATCACGCTTTTGGCGGGACAGTCCTGATTTTTAACAATTTGTCATGGGTCCTGCGGTATTTTAAAAAAGCCCCGATTTTTAGAAAGAATGCACGACAAGCTAGGGAACACAGGAGAACAGGAAGGGAATATACGGTTTTCGGCTGCCATGTGGCTATTTTGCCAGGATATGCATTTTATATTATTTTTGTTAATTTTATAATGTTAAACTTTAATAATAACAAATAATTGTTGAGAACTGCTTATCAAAGTTTGCATTGTTGTCAGGCCCTGCCCCCCCAATGGTGTCCCGCTTTACCAATGTTAAAATCTGGTCACCTTAGTATATATATAACATTTTGAGGGAGATCACTTTCAGCAACTCTTGAAATGTATATCTTGATTTAGTAGGGAAAGTACTATCTTGATAGATGAAAGTATTATGGGCCAGTTTAAGTAACAGTTCAAAAAATGGATACATCTTTTTGTTTTTCTTATTTTTTGAGACAGAGTCTCACTCTGTCACTCTGGGTAGAGTGCTGTGTCCTCATAGCTCACAACAACCTCAGACTCCTGGGCTCGAGAGATCCTTCTGCCTCAGCCTCCCAAGTAGCTGGGACTACAGTCACCTACCACCATACCTGGTTAGTTTTTCTTTTTAGTAGAGACACGGTCTTATTTTTGCTCAAGTGCATCTCTTCAACATAAACAGTTATGTTGCTGAACTCAGTGAGCTAAATTCGATTTATATTCAGACAGCACACTTGTGGCGTCTGAGATTACTCCCAGGCAATGACATAAACAACTATGACAAGTTTTATGCCTTCTTTCTCACCAAAGGCATGAAATAAATCCTACCACTTTTTAACCTTCCTGTTGGATAATTTGAAATTAATTGAAATAATGAGGATAGTATAATAAGAATAGGATAAAAATAAAATCTGTCTTTATTAAATCATCTTTTTTTTTTTTAGTTCCAACTATGTGCTGGGCACTAGTGCTAACCCTAAGGGGGAGAGATCACCTCTAATTCCTGCAACAATTGTGACTGATGGGATAAGTTTTCTACTCAATGGTGCGGAGGAATGAAACATTCGGTGAGATGGTAACATAAGATAAACCTGGGAGGCCTACCCTTGTACTCCAGTATGCGGGCAAGACTTGTTTTAGAGTATAGCTGGGTGCGGTGGCTCAGCCTGTGACCCTAGCACTCTGGGAGGCCAAGGTGGGAGGGAGGATCCCTTGAGCTCAGGTGTTTGAGACCAGCCTGAGCAAGAGCAAGAACCTGTCTCTACTAAAAATAGAAAAACTAGGGGGATGTATTGGCAGGTACCTGTAGTCTCAGCTGCACAGGAGGCTGAGGCAGGAGGATCACTTGGGCCTGGGAGTCTGAGCTTGCTGTGAGCTATGATGATGCCATGGTACTCTACCCTGGGTGACAAAGTAAGACTCTGTCTCAAAAAAAAAAGTTTTGAGTTTAACACTGCCGTTTTCTAGGTTCAAGTGTCTTTGAGTGGCAGTCCTGTGTTGGCCAGCACCAGTCAAGATACTGAGGTGTCAGGATCCAGGATTCCAGGGGTGTTTAGGTGTGTCCCATACTCTTCCCTTTCCTGCATATGAATTTCTTTTGAATTCAGATGTTCTTGTTTTGCAATCACATGCTGGGTGTGGCTGCGTGTTGGGGTGGGAGTTTGGCACATAAACAGGCCACCTTTTCAGCTCACAAACGTCTGGAAGAAGAGAACTTGCAGCCACACCTGATGTGGAAACTGCTGGGCTCTTCTATGATGCAGAGACTAAGACACATCCCCAGGAGCTCTGGAACTCAGGGCTGCTCCTGTGCCCAGGGAGGCATTTGGGTCATCACGCCCAGGGAGGGTGAACACATGGTATACACTGAATGGAGAGGGAATTGGTATTTAGTGGGGGTGGGGGTGGGGGGGTGGTTTTAGTCATTAATGCCATTCACTTAACATTCCTGGCTGTCCTTCCCTGCAGCCAGTGGGAGAAGTGTGTTTCTCTGCCCTGGGAAGGTATTAAAGCCCCCCCCTCCCCACCTGCCTGCCTTCAGCTCCCTGCTGGGCTCTCTTTCTCCTCATTACAAAGTTCCTGCTTGTGCTAAAGATAGTACCCAGAGTGATCCCATTATAATGCAGTTCAGACCAGTCCTCCCTCTGCCCTGGGGATAAGACACAGACTCTGTGGCGGGGGCTGGTTCTGGCCGCTGTCCCCACTCCTCTTCACTCACTCTCCGCCTTTTTCATGTTCCCCACTGGACTTCACAGGGGACTGTATTTCTGCTGTTTCTCATGCCAGCCTTGTTCCTGCCTCAAGGCTGTCGTGCTCCTTCCCGCCTGCCCGGCAGGTTCTTTCTCCAGATGTTCAAATGTTGGGTCTTTCTCCTTGTCCGGTGCTGGGCTGCACCTCAGCACCGTGGAGGGACATCTGCCCTGACCTGGCCATCCACTCTGTAAGGGCACTGCCCTCCATCCCTCTCCTCGGGCTCTGCTCTTGGCATTTATTGCCCTCTGAAGTTATTTTTAGTTTCTTATTTGCTTGTCTTTCTCTAGCCCTGTGTTTTCCAACGTTTTTAATCTCACAGCACACTTGAACTTGTAGTTAAACTTCTGCAGTACACTTCAATTATGTTGACCCAAAAAGAAAGAGGGAAAAAAGAATGTAAAAAAGAATAATATACTTACTATGCCTTAAACTCCTTTACAAAATAATTTAATGAATGGTCTTTAAAAATTTTTGAGGCACGTCTGAGGTCTCCTCACGGCACTCTGGTTGAAAATCCTTGGTCTAGACAAAGACAATATCCAGCAGGCCTTTGTCCGGGCAGCCTCATCACAGGACCCCCAAGCCTGCACTGGGGCCAGCTGCCTTGCGGTTCTGTCAGTATCAGCTGGCTGAATCGAGTGGTGATGGCATGGCATATCAGTTGGGCAGAAGCACTGCCATATCTCAGGAGCCTCAAGTGACAATGTTTATTGCTCTGGCAGACTCCATGTTCACTCTGGGTGGGTTAAAGTTTCTGAGACATTTTTCAGAAATGTCTATGAACCACACCCTGCTAATCACCATAGCAGAGAGGAAAGGATGGCACACTACACAACAGTTCTTAAAAATTACACCTGTAGGCTGGGTGCACTGGCTCACACTTATAATCCTAGCACTCTAGGAGACTGAGGTAGGTGAATCACTTGACCTCACGAGTATAAGAACAGTCTGAGCAAGAGCCAGATCTCAACTCTACTAAAAATAGAAAAACTAACCGGGCATGGTGGAGGGCACAGGAAGTCCCAGCTACTCGGGAGCCTGAGGTAGTAGGATCATTTGAGCCCAGGTGTTTGAGGTTGCTGTGAGCTGTAATGCCAGGGCACTCTACTCAGACAACAGAGTGAGACTCTGTCTCAAAAAAAAAAAAAA
>NW_003852456.1:9827018-9851914 GCF_000181295.1 Otolemur garnettii
GAAATATTTGGTTCCTGGCACTGACGACCTTGGTTTCCTCTGCCTTGCGTGTGCTCAATATTCTTTGCAGATGTCAACTGACATTTTCTATCTACGGTAAAAAAGTTTTCTTTGTCCCTTAGACCAGTTGCTTCTCATGTTTAATGTGAAGAGGGGGTGACTTGGGGACCTTATTACAGTGCAGGTTCAGGGCAGGTGGGGCCTTAGGTCCCAGTGATTCTCAGGCCACCTGGGTGTAGACAAGTTTCTGACTACTCTGGGTGCCTCAGTTATTTCCTCTCAAGTAATGGGGCATCTTCTTGAGAGCATGTACTTTCGCTTATAATCAGTGTGATAATTAGGGCACCTGCCTCTCTGCAGATTCCAAGCTCCCTGACATTAGAGATGGTTCCATTGATCAGTCTTCCTGCAGTGAGGGTGTTCAATAAATATTAGCTAGATTGATGACTTGTTGAGTTCCTTGGTTTCCAGGGACTGTATATTTCTGGACATGTCCCAGACGTTTTGCTGGAGGTGAGAAGCTATCAGTCTTGAGCTTGCTGTGAGCTCTTTGGAAGGGACACCTCTGCCTGCAGGTGCTGCCCTGAGCCTGGATGTTGGACAGACACCACTGTGTATTCTAAGGTTTGCTCCTTTGGGGACAAAGACACTAAAACATCCCAATGTAAGTCAAGAAGGTTAAAGTCAAAATTTAAACTGTAATGGGTCTATCAGAGCAGCTGGAGTCTCCCCTTCGGTGTTCCTGAAGTTCATGTGCTTATTCCCACTCTATCACTTTATTCACTGCATTCCTCAGAGTTCTCCAGAGAAATGGAGCCAATAGGGGGTGTATGTGTGAGTGTGTGTGCATATACAGAAAGATTCATTTTATGGAATTGGCTTACACAATTATGGAAGACTGGTAAGTCTAAAATTGGAGAAGTTATGCCAACAGGCTGGAGACCCAGGGAGGAGTTTGGGTCCAGAGCCAGTCTGCTGGCAGAGTTCCTCCTTGCTGGAGGGCAGGGGTGGAGGAGGAGGAGGAGGAGGAGGTGGTCAGTCTTTGGCTGATCATCACATAATGGAGGGTAAAGCACTTTGCTCAAAGTCCACTTATTTAAATGCTAATTTCATTTTAAAAACACCTGTGAGCTGCAGTGGCTCACACCTGTAATCCCAGCATGCTGGGAGGCTGAGGCAGGTGGATTGCTTGAGTTCAGGAGTTCAAGACCAGCCTGAACAAGATCAAGACCCCCATCTCTACTAAAAATAGAAAAAATTAGCCAGGTGTTGTGGTGGGCAACTGTAATTCTAGCTGCGTGAGAGGCTTGAGGTAGGAGGATCACTTTAGCCCAGGAGTTTGATGTTGCTGTGAACTATGATGCCACAGCACTCTACCCAGGGTGACAGAGTAAGACTCTGTCTCAAAAAAGAAATAAAACTAAAAAGGCATCTTAGTAGAAACACTCAGGGTGACATTGGGCCAAGTATCTGGGCACCACGGCCCAGCTAGTTCGACACCTACGAGTAACGATCACGGTCACCCTTCCCATTCTCCATCCAGGATGTTCCATCTCTCCTGCTGACGATTACGACCTTAATAAACCAGAGATGAAATCTCTGCAGCAGGTCAGCCTCATAGCCTTTGTGGTTCGAGTTCACTTAGCACTGTTATTAGGACTTATCTGAAACAACCCTAGTTGGCTCGGCAGGGAAAGAGGGTCAGTTAATCACCTTCTCATTTTAGTAATATTCATATTTCTTCCTCTTCTCTCACTCCCTTTAATTCTCTGCTGTAATTTATGGTGTTGTAATTAGGAGCTCTGATGATATATACTTGAGCAGAGTGTGTGCTCGTGGATAAATAAGTGGGGCCATTAATAGACCGGGAATTTGGGGCCATCTGTTTCCTTCACATGACTTTGACATACATAGACCCTTAGCTCTCAGTGCCGGAGTGACAAGTGGCTGCTCTAACTCCGTCACTGATGGCCAGCATGTAAAAGGCCAGTCAGCTGGAGCAGAGCCTTTGAAAATAGAGACACAGGCAATCAGAAGTTCCTCAGCTAGGACAGAATTAATTCTCCGTCTGGCTGGGTCCTCACTTCCTTGAGGTTCACTCCTCAGGTGACAGCTGTGACAAAAAATGCTAATGGTCACACAGGGGCTATAAAGTTGATGCCTTTTGCCTCTTGAGGGACATAAGCAGATGCCTGTGTCATCTTCTGCTTCATTCTGTGACCGAATGAAGCCATTGTCCAGCCTTAAACCTGGTGTGTGCTCTAACGGGCCTCCTGGTAACCCCCAGGTAAGAGAGTCATGGATGCTGGTAACACAAGATGGGGGACAGGTGGTTGTTAAGAGTCTAAAAAATGACTTTGCGTGTTGTTGAGATTGGTACTAACTTTGTGATTGGGGATGAGCTGATGAAACATAGTTGCATTTCCCTTTCTAATAAAGCAACAGTGTTTCTGCCCAGGTTTACATAAAAGGGTGGCCATAAAGTCCATGTGCAATTTAAATAATATTAGAGATATGAATAGAACCTTTGCTAAAGAAGACAGACTAATGGCTAACAGACACTTGAAAAAATGCTCATCATCCCTAACTATAAGAGAATGCAAATCAAAACCACCCTGAGATATCACTTAACCCCAGTGAGAATGGCCCACGTCACAATGACTCAGAGCTGCAGATGCTGGTGTGGATGTGGAGAGAAGAGAATGCTTCATGTTGCTGGTGGGACTGCAAACTAATATGTCCTTTTTGGAAGGAAGTATGGAGAACCCTCAAAGAACTCAAACTAGACCTCCTGTTTGATCCTGCAATCCCATTAGTAGGCATCCACCCAGAAGGGAAAAAAAAATCTGTTTATCATAAGGACATTTGCACTAAACTGTGTATGGCAGCTCAGTTTACAATGGCCAAACTGCAGAAACAGCCTAAATGCTACCAACCCAGGAATAGATTAACAAGCTGTGGTATATGTATACCATGGAGGACTTTTCAGCCACTAAAAAAGACGGAGACTTTACATCTTTTGAATTAACCCAGATGGGGATGGAACCAGGTTAATGCATCACAAGAATGGAGAAGCAAGAATCCAATGTACTCTATTCTAATAAGAAGGCAGTAGATGAGCCAATACAGGAGTGGGTAGGGGAATGAGGGAGCAGGGAGAGGGGAGGAAGGAGGTGGTTGGGGTTACACCTCTTGGGAGCACGACATAAGTTTCAGAGGGACTTTACCTAACAAATACAATCAGTGTAACCAATGAATCCTTAATAACAAAAAGAAATAAAATAAAAATGTGATTTTGGCGAAGTTAAAAAAAAAATACTGCACACAAACTTTATGGCCACCCTGTATTAACAGGGGAGAAGAGAAGGTGGAGGCTGAAGTGGGCAAAGTCAGAGAAGCCCAGCGATGAAGTTCATGGGCCCGTTGTCCCTGTCAGGATGCAACCAACAGACACAGCCAGGATGGCACTGACCAAGACATGTGAGGGTTATGAGGGAGGGAAGTCTGGAAATTTCTGGGGAGAGTGGAAGCTGCTGTCCCCAGGCAGATTTTCTTTTTCAAAGAAGCCTTTCAGCTGCTAGAAACAGCTGCACTGGGTTGTCTGGGAAAATTGCACTCCTCAAACTCAGGGCTTACAGAATTGAATCCCACCTCTGGGCACGTCCCCAGCAAGGACTTAGATGGCCGTGTGATGGGATAACGGTGCTCCATAGCCTGGACAAGCTGACACATCAAAATGATGTCGTGATGTCCACAGCCAGGTGTGCGGCTCACACCTGTAATCCCAGCACTCTGGGAGAAAAAGGAGGATGGATCCCTCGAGCTGAGGAGTTCAAGAAAGCCTGAGCAAGTGCAAAACCCTGTCTCTACTTAAAATGGAAAAACTAGCTGGGCATGGTGGCAGTTACCTATAGTCCCAGCTACTTGGGAGGCTGAGGCAGGAGGAGCCCAGGAGTTTGAGGTTGCTGTGAGCTATGATGACACTATGGTATTCTACCCAGGGTGACAGAGTGAGACTCTGTCCCAAAACAAAACAAAACAAAAACCAAAACAACAACAAACCACACACACACACACACAATGTCCGAATGCATGACCCTTCACTGTCTATGAAACTGAAATGTTAATACTTGTCCCTTAATGTGTAAAATAAAATATACAGCATCTGTATCATAGGCTTTTTGTGATAGGATCTGTCACACAGGGCAGCACTCAGTAAGTAGTTTATACTTTCCTCAGCATTCTGATGTTAAATATTGAATTTCACTGTCACATTAAGTTTTAAAGCATGATTTATTTTTTTAAGATGAAAAATAGAAGGAGAGAGAATTGCAATGATTCACCAACCTGTCTCAGTGATATAACAGGGTTAGAAACCATATTTGCTTTTTTGGGGGGGATGCTTTTTTTTTAATTGAATGGTAACTATGTACATTAATGCACTTCTGGGGTACAGTGTGGGGTGGGGGGGTGATGCTTTTGATAGCTGAGATCCCCGTGCCACCATCCATGTGTCTGTCATTGCCATCGAGTTTGGCAGAACTTTAAATCATGTAAACATAAAATAAACAACTGTTGGTTACCTAGGTTGCAATTCTTTTTTTTTTTTTTAACTTTTTTTTTTATTGAATGTAACTATGTACATTAATGCACTTCTGGGGTACAGTGTGGGGTTTTCACACACAGTTGCAATTCTTAAGGTTTAGCTGAAGTCACCTCATCTTTTTAGATTTAAATGCAAAAAAATTTGCTTCCAATACCCAAAACTACAGTGGAGAACTCCATGTCCTCTTATCACTGGGGATTCTTGGGGGACCATTTCCTGTTGCTGCCTGGCTTTGATGTCCCTGGTACAGTGTCCCTTTTCTTTGTCCAAATTTGGAATCCAGTCCCGTGTCCTTACACC
This sequence comes from Otolemur garnettii, assembly GCF_000181295.1. Classification (NCBI taxonomy): domain Eukaryota; kingdom Metazoa; phylum Chordata; class Mammalia; order Primates; family Galagidae; genus Otolemur; species Otolemur garnettii. The sequence continues at coordinate 9,831,925 of NW_003852456.1, forward strand.
TGCCAAGGCACTTCTGAGAGTATCTGTAGTGGTAAGAGAGCGTTTACACATGGCCACATCTTCACTTAACCTCACTTCCCACAGAAATTAATTGGGCAGTTTTCCTTCAGATTCCACCTTTCACATGTGACTGTGACTCTTCCTGTCCTCCTCTGTTCACCCCTCCACCTCCTAGTTTATACCCTTGAATTCCAGTTACTAATTTTGTAGAATTGTGACTGTGTATTTGAGTGAGCAAAGAGTCGGGTGCTAGGGGTAGCTGACCCCCATCCCCTGGGAGGATACACTATGGGCCCCAATGGATGTTCTAAGCAAAACTAGTTCTATTCCTAAAGGAACTTAAAACAATTCTAATTATAAAAAAACCAAGCGATTGGTTTCCAGACAATGCCCACATTGAGGTATAAACATGCTTTCTACAACACCATTCAAGAGAGGAGGGAAAAAAAACACTCACAAAGATTGATTGGTAAAAAACAGCTAACAGCTATGGGCTGATTTTATTCCAGGCTTCAACCCTTCACTGACCTTTCCAAGACGAATTTCTTCTACACTGTGTAACTGCCGTTCTGTGGAATCGTCATTAATTACCAGAAGCCTCAAACAAAAACCACCATGATGGATGGCCTCCTGGGTAATCACCGACTCCGGCCATAGCGGGTCGGGTACAGAGGTGCCAGGTATCAGGATGGTAAGTCTTATGTGGGTATTTCAAGGACTTGCTACAGCTCAGAGAGAACAGGGAAATACTGTTTGTGCTGGCGGAGTGGTGGTCTGTCAGCGGCTGCCTTGACTGATGGTCAGCAGGTCTGTCCACACTAAAACTGCAGTGGTGACAATCTGTCTCACTGCTCTTCCTCTTAGCCCTCCTTTTCTTCTCCTCTAAAGAAAGGCTATCTTGATATTTATGTTTTTGGCTATATAGCAAACCTTTAAACCAAAGGAAAACAAAGTTCTTACTCCACTCACGTTGTTTTATAGATACTTCACGTTGAACGAGCGTGTTTTCCCTCCCTCACTGTAACGCGCAGAGCACAGCTGCTCAAGTTTTGAAAAGGTAAAATATCTGTGTAGAAGTTCTTTGTTAGGATCATAAGGACACTTTAAGGGGTGCTGAGGTCTCCGGGCTGGACCTTCAGCAATCTCGTCTCTTGTTCAAGAACATTAATAGTTAATTGGCCACTTTAGTGGCTCATCTCTACCAAGCAGTTTAACAAAGTAGTAAAATTTCTGTCTTCTTCCAATATTGTCTTCAAAATACGCTTCGAGGGAACGCACAGGTCAAGGCTGATGCTGCGGAGATGAGCGGGTGTCGTGGGTGCCACCTGTCCTCTCAGCAGCTCACTTGCCCTGCCCCCAGCAGCACTGGGGCTGCGGTGCTGTTCGCTCACTTTCCGTGCAAGGAGTGACAATGACACAACATTGAGTGGTGCATTTTTGATGATGTGTGGCCCATCACAGGTGTTTCTGACTAACGGTGACACAGCCAGGTGAGTCAGTGCTGGGGACACTCCAGTGTCTGGGTCCTGCTCCCCTTTCTCCTCCTTCTATCTTCTTTAATAAAAGGGGGTACTTGTGACTATTCTATCTAATAAGCTTTGAAATCAAATTCTTTATCCTGCATGAGAAATACAATGTAACATCCAAGGCCAAAGAAGAAGGAAAAAAAACTATGTGGTGTTTCTTTTCTACTTTTCTTCATATTTTTAAACATCTGTGATCAAAAATATACCCATTATAGAATTGCATTGATCATCACCACAAAAGGGACGTGGACTCTTAAACTTGAGGCTGCCTGAGTTCAAGCTCCATCCCTTCCTAGCTGTTCTACTTGACAAATTGCTCAAACTGTCAGTGCCTCACTTTCTTCATCTTTAAAATGGGTAAAATTGTGGTATCTACCAGAGGGTAACAGGAATTAACTGGTTAATACTGTAAAACATTCATGTACTGAGACAGTAAATGTTATCATTTCTTTAATTCTAAATTGTTTTTGCTTCACCATCTTAGGCCAAAGGAGAGGGAACAAGTGTTGCAGTTTTCTTCCCTACTTTCCTTTAAAACACATCATGATGGGAAGCTTTGCTTGTCTTCCTTAAGTAAATGACAGTGCTGTCTGACACGGGTGGCTGGCCAGCCAGGCAGCAAGTGGTGACACAGTGTTGTGGGAAGTTCAGCAACTAATGTGGAATATTTTATTGCCACGTTCCTGAAAGAATTTCTTAAGTTTGAAATGGCTGACACCAGAGGCTCTGCAAGGCCAATTTATCACATAATTTGATATTAGTAGAACATTTTTTGTGATGATGATATTTGATCTATATAAGAAGAAAAAAATATTCCCGTAAGATAGTATTTAAAGGAAAAGTTAACAAGAGCAGCTGTGGCTCCTGAAGAGGATGGGTGAACTAAAGTTAGGGTTGGTCTCCACACAAGAAGTAGAATTCGAGAAAGTTTTTTGAAGGGGTTGTTTTCTGCAAGAAAATAATGATTCCACTGAAAACAACAGCTTATGCCTGAAAATTAATCCTAATTGTGCCTACTGCAGTAGCCACCGTGGAGCTGCGGGGCTCACAACATAAGGGACAGTTAGGCCGCGTGAGTGGGTACAGCCACCAGTGACGCCCTGCTGACCCCCGTGGAGCACACCTCCAGGAGGCCCGTCTCCAGCAACTCTAATTCTTACAACTTCTCTTGCCAATCACAAATCCAGATTCTGCTCCAGGTGTGGAAATCCTCTAAGCCTTCTAGCCAGGGCCCAGCACGGGCTGGAGGATGATGGGAGGGCAGAAACCTCCTCAGTGATTAACATATGCGTGTTGGGGCAAAATACCCAAGTAATTTTTTTTCTTTTTCTCTCTGGTAGGAGTTGAAGAGCAGAATGTTGAAGTAAGCCCATGAAAAGGGAAGAGAAAGGAGTAAGGAAGGCTGCCGAAAACAAAAGAGGGAGAAATTTAGAAAGATAACAATAAAATGCAATATCTTAGCAAAGGGACAAAAGTAGCTGAAGAAAGTGGTGGGAACTGGTTACCAGCAGCTAGGGCAGCAGTGGGAGTGGAGAGATGAGATAACTGCGAGGTTTGCTGGGAGACGTTTTGATCTCTGAGAAGAGTTTTAATGCCTGATGGAAGCTGGCAGAAACTGAACTGAGACTGGGTAGATTATAGGAACTTGGACGAACGAGCACAGACCACATATTTGAACATCTTAGCAAGTAATAGGAAAAATTCACGGGTGTTAAAAAGAAGGGGAGCTCAGTCAAGAAAAAGGCTTGTGGTTAGGACCCAGAAACCCCCTTACAGAAAGGGTGGGATGGTGTCTGTGGACTGGAATCGCCTAACTGTAGGGTGAAGTTCTGGAGTTAAAGGAAACAAAAGTGACATAAGATGCAGTTAAATATCCGATGTAGAGAGGAGGACACAACATTTACCCAGAGATTATAAGGAAAGAGGTGAGGACGTGTTGAGAAATATGGAAATCCAATAATTTCTCTTCTCTCATTAAAATTCATGCCCTGGGGATAAAGTCCAATGCTCCTAAAGAAATGTGAAGACTCCTTAGATCTTCTGGGGCCTGTGTCCACACACGCAGTGCGATTTCTCTTACATTTTATTCTGCAGGCACAATGGCCCTCTTTGAACTATCCAGAAAGGCCATGCCTTGCCCACCTCAGGGCAGGACCTTACCTTTCCTGGAAATATCTCTATTCCTTTGGTCTTGACCTGTGCGACATAACCTGGAAGTCTCAGTAAAATATTTCATTTTAAGACACATCTTCCTTAAGCCAGTAACCCAGCTTAGATTCCTCTTTGTTACGTTTAGGGTATTCCTGTTCTCTGTGTGTGTGTGTGTGTGTGGGGAGGGGGTGTGTGTGCGTATGCATATGTGTGAAAGAAGATTGGAATTATGACCTCCATATTCCTGAAAAGGTTTGGGAATGAAATTGACTATTGTAAAATGCATGTCACTGGGAACAAACGAACTTTAAAATACTGCCTCTCCTTAGCTCAAAGACTTTCCTTAATCAGAGCCTAGATGACTTTTCCTACTGTCTGACGTCCAGAAACCATCTCAACACTGCAGTCTGCATTCTAAGACTAAGGAGCACAGGTGTGCTCTATGGGATAACTAAGCTAGTTTTTAAAAAATTTATGAGATTATTTTCTTTTGAAAATTCATGTTGTGTCTATTTAGCACTTTGGAAGTTGTCATTAAAGACCTCACTTGTAACAATGTCCAACATTTAGAGCCGGGAGGCTGAGCAACCAGACGGTGCCCATGATCTGTATGGAATTTCTAAGTCCACTCCTTTTATCCCCTCCATTTTTAAATTTTTTAAAATGACAAATTATGATTATAAATATTTACAGGGCACATGGTAAGGTTTCTATATGCATAATATATAGAGTGATAACATCAAGGTAATTAGCATAAACATCATTTCAAATATTTACCATCTTTGTGTTAGGAACAGTTAATATCCTTCTAGTTATTTGAAACTATATAATGTGTCATCAGCTATAGTCACCGACAGAGCTGTAGAATAATTAGGACTCCTTCTTCCTTTGTGAAAAACAAACTTCTTTGGGGGACATGTGAGCATCTAAACTGGCGGTGACTGAGGTTTTTCAGGCCAGTGTGTTTCCCTTGTTGGCTCAAAATGAACTAAATGGTGTGACTTGTAACATAAAAAACTTTGTATGAATTTGACTACAAGGCCACTCCCTCCACTTCATTTTTTTGTTTGTTTGTATGTTTTGTTTTGTGGGTGGGAGACATTTTACCTTGTGTTAAAGTATAGGGTAACAATAAACTTAGCATGCCTCAAAAACAGACATTTAATTACTCTAAGAAAATTTTCAGTCTTTAAAATAGAACATTTCTAGCCAGGCGCAGTGGCTCAAACTGGTAATCCCAGAACTCTGGGAGGCTGAGGCAGGTGGATCCCTTGACATCAGGAGTTCAAGACCAGCCTGAGCAAGAGCGAGACCCTGTCTCTACTAAAAATAGAAAAATTAGCTGGGTGTGGTGCCAGTAGTCTCAGCTACTAGGGAGGCTGAAGCAGGAGGACCACTCATTCTAGAGTTTGAGGTTGCTGTGATCTATAATGCCATGGCACTCTGCCCAGGGTGGCAGAGTGAGATTCTGTCTGAAAAAAAAAATTTCCTTCAATCCCTTGAATTAAGTCCAGTTATCAAAGGCAAATCTGATTTCTCAGGGGTCTGGTAAAAAGAGTGTGAGCCCTAATCCTAGACAAAAACTAGTAATTTTGGAGAAATATTGGGCAGAGGATTCAGGTGAGAATGACCTCATCCAGGGACAAATGTTTACCAGGTGACACCATCAAGCTGACAAGAGCTCTGAAAGCAAATGCCAGCAAAGCATGGCCAAGGGTCAGCCTGGGTGGACAGGGACGTTTGTGTGCTGCTGGATGTCATGACAGGTGTCCACCATTGGTGACTGGGTACAGACCCAGGCTATGGATAGGTCCTGATTTTTTGAGTTAAAACTGTTTTGAATCCTAGTTCTGCCACTCATGAGTCATGTGACTTTGGGTGAGACAATCTTTACTTTTTTATGCAAAAAATGAAAATTCTCATAATTCATATTCCACAAGGATTTTGTGAAAGTAAATTATAAAAATCCACTAACTACTAATTCTTAGTACATAACAATAATTTCACCCTTTAGATGAAGGAGCTCAACCACAACTTGAATTTTACCTTAGAAATGTAAATGATGTAACTTAATCATTTGTGCCCTGGTATTAATCTGAAATTAAAAAAATTTTTAAATGCTTTAAACGTTCTAAGTAATGGTAATGTAATATGTGTTACATTTTAAATTTTAACAAATAAACAAAAAGATGTTTGTTTACCATTCATCTGTCTTCCTCAGAGAAGGTTCTATTCATGTCTCTTGCCCAGTGATAGATTGTTTGCTCTTTTGTTGATTAATTCGAGTTCTCTGTAGATCCTAGTTATCAAATCTTTGTCTGATTCATAATATGCAAATGTCTTGCCCCATTCTGAAGATTGTCTGTTTGCTTTGATTGTTGTGTCCTTAGTTGTACAGAAACTTTCCAGTTTAATTAAGTCCCATTTGTTAATTTTTGTTGTTATTGCAATTGCCACAGAATTCTTCTTCATAAAATCTTTCCTCAGGTCAACAGCTTCAAGAGTTTTTCCTACACTTTCTTTTAGGATTTTAATCATTTCTGCCTTAGATCTAAATATTTTATCCATCTTGTGCCAATTTTTGCAAGTGGTGAGAGGTGAGGGTCCTGTTTCAGTCTTTCATATGTGGTTATCCAGCTCTCCCAGCACTATTTATTGAACAGGGATTCTTTTCCCCAGTGTATGCTTCTGTTGGCTTTATCAAAGATCAGATGGCTATAAAAGACTGGTTTCATCTCGTGGTTTTCTATTCAGTTCTGAATGTTTATGGCTAACAAACATACATTTATTGCTCCTAATCATCAGAGAAATGCAAATCAAAACCACCCTGAAATATCACCTAACCGCAGTAAGGTTAGCCCGCATCATGAAATCCCAAAGTTGCAGATGCTGGCATTGATGTGGAGAGAGGGGAACACTTTTACACTGCTGGTGGGACTGCAAACTATACAGCTCCTTGGGAGAGAAGTATGAAGAATCCTCCAGGAACTGAAATTAGACCTCCCATTTGACCCTACAATCCCACTACTAGGCATCTACCCAGAAGAAAAAAAAATCATTTTATCATAAGGACTTTTGCACTAGATAGTTTATCAAAGCTTAATTTACAATCACAAGATGTGGAAAGAAACTAAATGTCCATTAATTCAGGAATGGATTAATGAACTGTGGGATTTGTACACCATGGAATCTTATTTAGCCATAAAAAGATGGAGACTTTCCATCTTTTGTATTAACCTGGATGAGTTGAAACATTCTTCTTAGTAAAGTATCACAAGAATGGAAAAGCAAGTATCCAATGTGCTCAGTACTAACATGAAGCCACTAGATGATCTAATTCATGCCCACATAGGAGAAAAACTCATTTCAATTCAAGTTTGGGGGAGGGAGAACTTAGGAGGGGATGGAGGGAAAGAGGGTTTGGGGTCCTTCCACTGAATGGGCAATGTAGGGGTGTATGGCACACCTTTTGGGTATAGGACATAGCTGCAAGAGGGACTCTACCTAATAAATTCAAATATTGTGATTTGGTCATTCATGTTCTCACCTAAACCTGAAATTAAAAAAAAAATAGAAAGAACAAAAAAAATTTCAAAAACCCAATTAGATGGCCTCTCTGTTGTTCTTAGAGAGTCTGTTTCAAAAACACTGTCCTCCCCAGCATGACAAGCAGTACACTCAGCCTTTTTTGCTGGTTTTAGATATTTAGTAGTGGGTGTTTTCTTAACTGTCTGACGTAGACCAGGACACTATTATTGCTGCTGGGTCCATGGTGTTAATGTCATGGGCGGGGTGGGGGAGGGGGCACTGAAATGGCCCCTCTATTTTCAGCAATCAGGAAAAATTTACTTAAAAAATTAGGGAGAGGTGATTCAGGATTTTTCATTAGTTAATCTGGGAAAATTTCTTGTTGCATAACCCAGCACTGTAGTGAGAAGGATGGATGATCAGTACTGGTTTCCAGGAATTACACACAAAGCTGTGTAGCTAGGAGAACTCTGAAGCTCTAGGCAGGTTGGATGAGGGCTCTTGAAAAGTTAATCTGTGAAATCTGAGGAAGGCTCAGCTGTTCGGCTCTCCCGGGGGCGTGGCATGGAAGACCAACCACTTTTACTCTGGGTGAATAAAGTTTTCCATACCTCCATCCTGTCCTGCCCTAACCTACCAGAACCCTTCAGAAATAAAATGAATATTAGAAATTGGTGAACTTTGCTTTGCACTTTTATTCCAGGAGATATAATAAGTGAAGAACTTGTGAGTGACTCTGTAATCAGAACTGGGATTTACTTTCTGAGCGGTTTCCTCTGTATGACCTTTAAGGAAACATTGAAATGCAAGATAATAATTTCTAGATTTTGTTCCATGTTGTAAAGCCTCTCACTGCATCTGTTCTCCTAAAGCTTGCCTGACATTTTCTATCTAGGTGGAAGTGGGTGAGAATGAGCATAATAGACAATAATTAACTAACCCTAAAGTCTTCCCTGAGAGATACTTGAGTTGTGATTAGGGGCAGGATTAGGGTGGTGTCCTGCTAACTCCTCCCTCCCTGGGAAACCTGCAGAACAGGTTTACAGTTCCTACTTGTATGTTACATGCAATTTAATTGTTGAGAGATCCCTCTAAATCCTGACTTCTGTTGTCATCCATACTTTTAAAGGGACAAATTAATTTGAATTAATGTGAATAAGGAAGAATAATTCTTCCTTGTAATTTTCTAATGTCAAAACTTGTATTGACTTAACAAAATTCTTTTTCAGAAGTCTAAAATGGTAGTTTGACAACACATTTGTGATACTTAGGAATTCAAACAGTATGATTGATCGCAGCTAGCAACAGACAGTATTTCACAGTTTCATTTGAAGAGCAACTTTAAAAATTTCTTTTTGTTATAAAAAAAGTTGTTCTGATACTTGGAAGAAAATTTGTAAAACAAAATAACTTTATTATATGGGGTTAATGTAAATGTCATCAAATCCACTATAGTTTCAAATACTTATAAAATATTTTTATAATTGGTTTTACATAAATAATATAAAAATAAGGGGTATGTAAAAAAAATTAATAAAAATAAGGGCTATATAAAAAGTCAATTATCTTTCCATATATTACCAATGGGAAAAAATAGAAAATAAAAACAACACCATTCACAATGTTGTTAAAATCTAAATACCTAGGAATAAATCTATGAAAGTTATGAAGTCTTATACATTCTTACCCAGGAGACATTGCTGAGACAAAGTAAAGGAAGCATAAATAAACGGAGGAGCATACCATGTTCATAGATCGGAACACTCAATATTGTTAAAATGCAATTATCCTCAAAGCTATCTATGCAGGTGTAAAGGAAGGTACCTTGATATTAGAGACCAAGGAGGATGAATGAACTGCAACCACATGCAAGGACATGAGTGACAGGGCAAAGGATGCCCAACAAAAGACACCAAACACTGAGAAAACACACGGTACAATCACATTTATAGAAAAATGAAAGACAAAACCCATGGATGAGGTTAGAAGTCAGGGTGGTGGTAACTGGGGAGTTGGTAATCACCGTCAGGGGCTAGTCAGTGACTTTAGGGAGACACCTGGTATGCTCGTGTAATATTCTGGTTCTTTTTTTTTTTTACATGAAATACTCAATACTTTATTTAAAAATAGGCTTTGTGTTAGATAATTTTGCCTAACTGGAGGCTAATATAAGTGTTCTGACCACATTTAAGGTAGACCAGCCTAAACTATGATGCTCTTGGTAGGTGAGGTGTATTAAATCCATTTTTTACTTAAATTATTTCCACTTATGATGGGTTTATCAGAAAATATTCTGGTTCTTGATTGAGTGATGGTTATATGACCTTATTCACTTTGAGAAAAATCATCAAATAATAAATAAGTGATTTGTGTACTTTTCGGTACATATGCATTCTTTAATCAAAATAAGTTTACTTTAAAAAAAAAGTAAGGTTTCCTGATGTACAAAATTCTATTTAAATCTGTTGCTGATTTAAGCTTGATTAACGCAACAGATGTATCCCTATAATTAATTAAACCATAGTTGTAATCAAAGTCATATTATAAAATACAAATATCTCAAGTGTTATGTTTGATTAATTTGGACAATTGCATACACTGTTATAATTGCCACTCTAAAAAGGTTGTAGAATACTTTTATCACCCCAGAAAATTCCCTCTTGTCATTTCCAGGAAATTCTTTTTACCTCCATTCAGAGACAATTTCTGATCTCTTGTTAGTGTAAATTAGTTTTCCTTGGCAGAATTTCATGCATATGGAATTATTCAGCATGTACAATTTTGTGTCTGGTTTCTTTTGCTCAATAAAATCTTTGAGATTCATCCATGTTGTAGCTTATACTTATACTTAGTTCCTTTTTATTGCTGAGCAATAATACTCAGTTATATAATTTGTTTATCCAATTTATCTTTTTTATGTATACAAAAAATTTTGGCCTATATGTGCTATCTCAGAAATGTGTATTTTGTGTGTGTTCTCTAGAATATTTTTACCTATCCTAAATTCATAAAGATTTTCTCCTATCTATTTTTCAGAAAACTTGTAATTTTAGCTTTTATATTTATTTTCTTAATATATTTTGTTGCTGTTAAGTGTTGAGGAACCAGAGGTCAGGTCTCTGTGTTCCTAGTTCCTTGGTTCCCAGGACTGATGAACAGTTATGGGCACCAAGTTGACAGAAGGAACAAGCAGAGCAAACAGGTGCATGTGGCAAACTGCCAAAGTTTTATAAAGATTAAAGCACATTCCAGAGGAAGAACAGGTCAGCCCCTGAGAGTGGAGGAGACCCTGAGTTTAACAAAATTGCCCCTTTTATGCTGACTCCCTAGTTTTATAAGCGGAGATGGGGGAGTGGAATATTCATGGTTTTTCCTGGAAAAGGGTGGAGAATTCCTGCATTTGGGAACCTTCCCCTTTTCTTCCCTTATAACAAGATTTCCTGGGGTTGCCGTGGTATCCGTAAACTGTCATGGCACTGGTGGGTGTGATTTTTTTTCTATGTTACTGAGAATAGTTTTTTTAGGGACACTGCTACCCCAACCTTGTGCACGCTCCAAAGACCCTCTATGAAGGCCTTGAGGTTATGTCCATTTTCTGATTGGTCAGCCCTTGGGGACCCCCTTCACACATCATCTGTTCCTTCTTGGGAGCCCCCTTCATAGGGTCCTAATGCCGCTATTCTTAAAACAACCCAAATCAGTATGACCACATCTGTGTGTTCATGTTAAAGTCCCTGGGACATGGATCAGCCTCCTCCTCAAGGCAAGGCATCTGCAGGTCTCAATCAGCCCCATTCCTATGACACTCAGGCCTGCCTGACTCAAGTCAAAATAGCCTCCACCATCCACCCAGCTCACGTCTAACTCACTGCCTCACCCCAACATTCCTCCTCTGATCTGCAGAGCCCAATTCTTAGGGAAATGGGCTACTGTCCATTTGGTTTCCTGCTGAAAAGTGGACTTTGTGATCAGCTCTCTGTCAGGGTGGGAGTGGCTGTCTGTCCAGAGGGCCACAGTAAATTAGGCACAGCTGCTTATAAGCATGGTCATTTTCATACAGGTGGGTGTGTGGTGGTGGTGTTGGTTTTCTAATGTTGATATCCAGGGGTGACCAGCAGCTACAAGTAGACAGCCTCCAGGCAGGAAGAAATAAATCTTATGTAATTGAAAATAGAGGGTCTAAAAGTTAGAATTAGTACAAGTATGATGATTGGGCTTAAAAGAGAAATAAGTTATAATAAAAGTAGATTCTTAAAACATTCCAAGAAAGAGCTTAACCCTGAGGGCTTGAGACTTTGTTGTTTAAGATCTTGAATTCTCTTAATACAGGGTGGCCATAAAGTTCAAGTGCAATTTTAAATTACACACAAACTATGCCACCTTGTATGTCTCTTAAGGGTGTCCAAGTTTTTTACCACCCTGACCAGTGACATTGAGGCCCACACAACAAGACTCCTTAAATTGTACAGGAATCTCCTGTTTCCTCAGCTGGTGAGTGAAGCACCTTTTGCTCTTAAATATCACATCTGGGAGACTATTTAGAGCAGTGATTTTCCTTCTTTTTCTTTTTTCTATTTTAAAATCTTTATTAAATCAGAACCATGATTATTTTAACCACATACTTTCAGTAGGGCAGTGATTTTCAACTGGGGTGCCGCGGCACTCTGGTGTGCCGTGAGAGGATCTTAAGTGTGCTGGAAAAAATTTTTAAAGAACATTAATTAAATTACTTTCAAAAGAACTTCAAAGCACAATAAGTACAATCTTTGTTTTACTCATTTTTTGATTTACTTAACTGTGCTATGAGGTAAAAGAGGTTGAAAAACACTGATTTCGAGACAGTTACTGCCTCAGTAAGAGCAGCTTGCTGAGAACTTGCCCCATGATGGGAAAAAAATTACACTGGTCAAATTTTGAAAAAATATTTACCATGGCATTAGAAAATTCACCTGTTGACTTTCTTTTGTTGTTTTCATTTTCAATTATTTCCCTTATAATGTTACCCTATTTTTGTAGATTATTTCTTCTTTACTATAGTAGAAGGAAAATGGATGCTCTCTCTTTAGAGCCATATCATGTACTTTAAGCAACTGTCTATGAGTGAAGAAATCCCTTGGCACTCAGAAAATGTTACTTCCCCAATTAGTCACATTGCTTACATCAGAGGTAGCACAAGAGTGCTCCTGAGACCAGCAGAACTGATGGTCCTGGTGGGCACCCTGTATCCTTGCCAAATGCAGAGTGTTAGCAAATTGTATATAACAGAAAAAATGAAAATGGTGAAAGAGCTTTTTTCCCTTTCTCAAAAAGCCATAACTATATGTTTAATTAATTAATGGCTATCATTTAGTTGGATTAATATTTAGTCTATTAATATTTAGGTTGCTGTTTATTAAGAACCAAATGGGACAAAAAGGATCCCCAAATTTTATTCTTAACTCAGCTATACGTTCAAATTTCTTTACCAAGTTAGTCCAATCCAATCATTTTTTTCTAATCTTTTTTTTTTTTTTTGGCATAGGAAATCTTATTTTTAATGGCCTATAAGTGATCATAGTTTTACATTGTGTTATAGTTATGAATACATAAAAAATATACAAATATTTATAAAAGGAACAGACAATAGGCCACATATACTTGGTCTGGTAAAATACATAGATGTAGAATCATAGATTAATTGCAACAAACAAATAAGCTTTCTAGAACTTGGTGCACATAGGCTAAAAAGTCACATGGATAGTTTTAAGGAAGAATTTCCAGATCTTCAAATTCTTTATGCACTGGTTTTCTTTTTTTTCCCTTTCTCTCACCCCTCCCTCCTTCTCTATCTGTCTGCTCTCCCCTTCCCCCACCCCTACTATGTCATTAATTGTCATTAATTGTTCTCATATCAAAGTTGAATACATCAGATTCATGCTTCTCCATTCCTGTGATGCTTCACTAAGAATAATGTGTTCCACCTCCATCCAGGTTAATACATACACTGCAAAATCTCCATTATTTTTTAATGGCTGAATACTATTCCATAGTATACATATACCACAGCTTGCCAATCCATTCCTGGGAGGGGCATTTAGGCTGTTTCCACATTTTAGTAATTGTAAATTGAGCTGTGATAAACAGTTTAGTACAAGTGTCTTTATAATGAAAGTTTTTTTTTTTTCCTTCTGGGTAGATGCCCAGTAATGGGATTGCAGGATCAAATGGGAGGTCTAGCTTGAGTTCTTTGAGGTTTCTCCATACTTCCTTCCAAAAAGGTAATATTAGTTTGTAGTCCCACCAGCAGTGTAAAAGTGTTCCTTTCTCTCCATATTCACACACCAGCATCTGAAGTTTTTGAGATTTTTGTGATATAGGCCATTCTCACTGGGGTTAGATAATACCTCAGGGTGGTTTTAATTTGCATTTCTCTAATAATTAAGGATGGTGAGCATTTTCTCATATGTTTGCTAACCATTTATCTATCTTCTTTAGAGAAGGTTCTGTTTATCTCTCTTCCCCATTGATGTATGGGATTGTTGGCTTTTTTCATGTGGAAAATCTTTAATCTTTGATAAACCAAACGAAGAATGTACACTGGGGGAAAGACTCCCTATTCAATAAATGGTGCTGGGAGAACTGGATATCCACATGTAAAAGACTGAAACTGGAACCACACCTTTTTCTACTCACTAAAATTTATTCAAGATGGATAAAGGACTTAAGTTTAAGGCATGAAATGATAAAAATCCTCAAAGAAAGCTTAGGAAAAACACTGGAAGATATCGGCCTAGGGAAAGACTTTATGAAGACTGCCATGGCAATAGCAACAACTGCAACAACAAACAAATAAGATTTAATTAAATTGAAAAGCTTCTGTACAGCTAAGGAGACAACAGCCAAAGCAAATAGACAACCTACCCAATGGGAAAGGATATTTGCATATTTTGAATCAGACAAAAGCTTGAAAAGTAGGATCTATACAGAATTTAAATTAATCCACATGAAAATATGCACTGGTTTTCTAAAGTCAGTCTCCTTAGGAATGTATCACTGTTGGCAGGTCCTCCCTCTCTCCTCTTTCAATGACCTTTTTCTGCTTTACAAAAGAAAGACATGCCTCTTCCTCCTTCCTAATCTTACTATGGAATAGAAAAAAACGTCTAGTATGATCCAACTCCCTAAGCAAAAAAAAAAAAGAAAGAAAAGGAAAAACTCAAAAGGAACAATTTGAAACACATTCATGCTAGTTGACCAAGCAAGTGGCGTTAATTACTGGGTCATGTTTTCTAGGTAATGGGATAAACACCAAGGTTTATATGTGTGCAATTATTTTTAAGGACAGTGGAAGTATAGTATAAATTTAGGAAGAAATATCAAGTTTCTGACTGGTTAAAAGAAGAATTTGTTCATGTGTGTTTCTTTATTTAAATAGATGTTGATGTCTCAAAGTGTATTTTCAAAAGTATTTAAACTAATCATGAAATTATAGATATAATCTTAGAAATTTATTTGTAGAGCAAGGGAGTGGCATTCTGAGAAGGGCAGGAGGGAGAGTTTACTTCTGAGGCTGTTCACTCCTGTGAATCTCACAACGGGAAATGCCAACTGGCCTGGGGCCCCGCAACGGGTCTTTTGGATACTTATGGACACAATCAAGAGCCTGTGTGCACTGAGGGGGTTTGTGCCACATCTCGAAAGGCAGTTATCTTGAACGTCCTCATTAGAACTTGCTTTTGTTTATGAGCCAGTTGGCATTTGGAAGCAAGAAATAATTACAAGAGGTATACAGAGGTCACATGCCTTACACTTCCAGAGAAAAAGACAGTTTCTTTTAGCTGAAGTTTTCAAGAAAAATATCCCAGTCACTATGTTCAGACTGTGTAATTTAGGATTTTGCTGTGACTTCAGATACCGTCACATAGCAAAGGCAGACAGACATGTATAATAAAGGAACTTGGTTGCCTTTGTTTAAAGATCCCTGCTTGCACAACCTATAATTTATTTTTTAATGCAATTAGGCCAGGAAATTAGCCTGAGTTTCCCAAATACCAAAGGTGGTGATGTCATAACAGAACCAATTATTTGGCAGTGGAAGAAAATGCTGCAGAAAGAGCAAGTCTGAAGCAGCAAAATCCTCTCCAACACTCACACTTGAAATCTGACCCAAACACACATATCTTACCCTTAAAAAAGAAGCAGCAGCATTCAAAACTAGGACTCTGTCTGCCTTCGGAGTTTCCATGGGTTTTATGAGGAAAGGGTTCATAGAACAACCCTAAGAATAATTAGATACTTTCGGTGTGATTTAAGGTCAGTGTGCTAAAACAATTTTGATATTGCCAGTATTTTCTGAATATTCCCTGGAAGTCTTCAAAGTCCTCTCTAAATGCCACAATGTCTTGACAACAAATCAAACCTGGCTGCATGTCAACGCTTCCTCGTGACAAGTTCTCTAAGGATATGGGATGTCAGTCACTGGCCTTATTTAGACTCCCAAATCCTACGTGACTAGAATGTCACATCTCAGAAAACTCAAATCCCAGTCTTGACTGTAAGTGCTCCCTCGCTTTCCCCAAAGCAAAATAATGTAGGCTCTCTTTTCTACATCTGGCAAAGCACAAATAACGATTATTTAATGGCACCAAAGATGCTGAGCCCCGAGTGTTTCTCCAGCGGGCAGTAAGAAGCATGGCTATATATATTAACCCAAGTGTAGAGACAGCAAGGATTTTAATTAGTGAGAGTATTATATCACAGGCTGTGCTACAGTAATTTGATATAATGCAATTTAGTAGCAAATGAAAAGTAATCACATTATAATAAAGACAACAGAAAAGGGTGTGCAGAGAACTGGGGGAGTGTTGTGCTCAATTGCTAGATCTGGGTAGCTAACCCATTAGTTCTTTTGACTCCAGCTCTGGAGAGAATACAGGCTAATGGGGCAATCCGTGAGGGCGTTCATTATGCCTGCAATGTTTGGATAGCTAATATTCTCACTTACATTGCTAAATAATAGGATTTACTTAACCAATTAATTTTTGGAGTTTTCACACAAGGTTAAAGGACATAATTTTGCAAAATTATAAACTTCTCTCAAATTGCTATATTTTATTTTTATGTTAGGGCCATTTGAATGTTAAGATGCCTGATTTTAAAATCTGATTCTCTGATAAATATAGAAATGCTTCCTTGTATAGAATTATGTAGAACTTTGCATTCACTTGAGTTTTTTTTTTTTTTTTCCCAGATAGTCTCACTCTGTTTGGGGGTGGAGTGCCCTGGCATCATCATAGCTCACAGCTACCTAGGTTCAAGTGATCCTCTTGCCTTCAGTCTCCTGAGTAGCTGGGACTACAGGCACCTGCCCCCATGCCCAGCTAGTTTTTCTATTTTTAGTAGAGAGGGGAATCTCACTCTTGCTCAGGCTGGTTTTGAACTCCTGAGCTCAAGGGATCCACCTGCCTTGGCCTCCCAAAGTGCTGGGATTACAGGTGTGAGCCACCTCACCCAGGCCCAGAAGTAAGTTTGAATAATGATAATCATTTTTTTCTAAAGTGTGTATATATAATGTATATATCTAAAAATGTGTGTGTGTAGAATATATAAGAAAGTGAAATAACACTGCCTTTAAATTATTTCAATTAAAAAAAATGAAATTTAGTAGCATGAAAAAGAAGCAATGAAGTAGTATTGTTTGCTCCCACTACACTGGATCGTAGAACCTCACATCTGGAGAAGGCTTTAAGGCTTATCCACCCAAGCCCCTGAACAAACACCTGAATCCACATATCCACCCACTATTCATGAATTTCAGATGTGAACGATTCCTAGGATTGGAAAAAATAAACGCTTCTGCAGAGTGAATCCCCTCTCGGTCTGTTACAGTCTTCTTCATACACACTGGCATCTTTACATCTCTCAAGGCAGCATCAGCCAGAACTCAAGGAAGTATTAAGGAATAAACTAAGTATTGCACGGAGGAAAAATGGTATTTTTTCAGCTTCCCTGAAGACATCTATCCTGGCTGGACACAATCTCATGCATGTGATCTCAGCGCTCTGGGAGCCTGAGGCAGGAGGAGGGCTTGAGCCTGAGAGTTGAGGTTGCTGTGAGCTATGACACCAGGTCACTCTGCCCAGTGCAACAAAGTGAGACTTCGCCTTAAAAAACAAAACAAAAAACATCTATGCTAAGCTTGGTGAAGTAAAGCAAGGGATACTTAGTGAGTTAATCGGTGTGCCTGTCTTTTTTTTTTTTTTTTTCTTTTTTGAGGCTTTCGAAAAACGAAGAAGGGAAAATGTGATGCAAATAATTATTTAATATTATTCCAAATCAATTCCATGATAAGGAAACAAAACTTGCCATCAGTGGAAATGGTCAGTCTAGTTCAAGTAAAAGAGTAATTACTAATAATTAAAAATATGTCTCCACAATGCATTTTCACCAATTTTTTTCTCTCTGCTCAATTTGTTTAGTTTTTGTTTTTCGGTCTAGATGTTTTGCTATGATATTCTGCCAAGGTGTTGCCTGGTTCTATTTCTCAGGATTTATTTTAGTTTACTTTTATTGGTAAAGTTTTTATTTTTTCTTTTTTCCCCTCTCTTTCCATTATTTTTTATTTTATTATTGTTTGGGATTCATTGATGGTACAAAGAATTAGGTTACAGTGATTGTATTTGTTAGATAAAGTCCCTCTTATAGTGTGTCCCATGCTCAAGAATTGTGTCGTACACTGTGACCTCCATCCCTTGCCCTCCTCCCCCTCCCCACTTGCTCATTCCCCTACACCCCCATTGTATTAGCTCATCTGCTGCTTTTATATTAGAATAGAGTACATTGGATTCTTGCTTCTCCATTCTTATGATACTTTACTAAGAAGAATGTGTTTCCTAAGGCGCCAGCCACATACACCTAAGGTGGCAGGTTCAAATCCAGCCTGGGCCCGCCAAACAACAATGATGGCTGCAACCAAAAAATTAGCCAGGCATTGTGGCAGGCGCCTGTGGTTTCAGCTACTTGGGAGGCAGAGGCAGGAGACTCACTTGAGCCCAGGAGTTGGAGATTGCTGTGAGTGATACCACAGCACTCTACCCAGGGGGACAGCTTGAGGCTCCATCTCAAAAAAAAAAAAAAGAATGTGTTTCAACTTAATCCAGGTTAATAAAAAAAACCCTCCATCTCTTTTAATGGCTGAATAGTATTCCATGGTGTATTTATACTATAGCTTGTTAAGCCACCCCTGGGTTGGTAGATATTTAGGTCATTTCCACATCTTGACAATTGTAAATTGAGCTTCAATAAACAATCCAGTGCAAATGTCCTTATGATAAAAGTATGGTTTTTCTTCTGGGTAGATGCCTAGTAGTGGGATTGCAGGGCCAAATGGGTGGTCTAATTTCAGTTCCTTGAGGATTCCCCATACTTCCTTCTGAAAAGATTGTATTAGTTTGCAGTCCCACCAGCAGTGTAAGAGTGTTCCCTTCTCTCCTCACCCACACCAGCATCTGCAGCTTTGAGTCTTTGTGATGTGGGCGGTTCTCACTGGGGTTAAGTAATATCTCAGGGTGGTTTTGATTTGCATTTCTTTGATGGTCAGGGAACATGAGCATTTTTTCAAATGCTTGTAAGTCATTTGTCTGTCTTCAGAGAAGGTTCTGATCATATCTCTTGCCCCAGAGTAGATGGGATTGTTTGTTAGTGTGCCTGTCTTTTGATTGAAAATATAAGTTAATCTGCACTAACAGTTTCATAATAAATTTCTCTCTCTGTATTTGCCATGGGTGGAACTTAAGTAGCACCACTAGTTCTAATGTTTCCACCGCACCATCTGTGCATCTCATCAGCTGGAATGTGCAAAGAGCACACCCAGTTACACTAGTGACCTAAGAGCTGACAAATGTGTGTGCGCCCTGGTAAGAAGAAATTAAGTGATTATTAACATGCTGCGTTTGTGATGACACAGACAAATTTGGAATATAAGGTAAGAAGATGACAAGATGAGGAAGAAATAAGTTCTAATGTATATTATATTTGAGAATTCTATAACTGAAGTAAGGTAGATAACAGAAATGCAATCAGGCTATTGTAAAGAAAAAAAGAAAGAAAAGCATTTTCTATTACTCTGCTGTTTTAGAATATAAACACCCTGTGGGTGGGGACATTGTCTTTTATTCTGATTTAATACCACTTATCACATAGTCCAGGGGCAAGTATTTAATGAGTGTTAATTTAATTAGAATTGAATTAGACTCAAGATGTTCGTATTTCAAGTCTCAAGATTTTATAAAGCTGGTCATATAAATGAGATGTGTTTCTAGAGCAACCTGTCACTCATTTATTTTACAGGGGGAGGAATGCATAGGAAATTAGCCACACATACTTATTCTGCATTAATCATGAAGAAATAGCAAAATGTCAAATTTGATAGCAAACAAAGTTCCTTGGAATGTTTCAAAAGCTTAGCAACAGGTCAAAACTGGTGCAAGGAGGTCCCAGGAGTTCTGTTTCTTTCCATAACAAGAGCTCATTGGGAATAACATGCTCATTTATTTTCATTGATAGAGCATTTCTGCTACTAGTGTGCTACAGACAGGTGCTAATGTTCCATAGGGTGGAGGATCAGACAGAGAAACAGAATAGCAGATGGGGGGGTGAGGGGCCGCCTGGCGGAGTGGGGGTGAGGGGCCACCTGGCGGAGTAGGGGTGAGGGACTGCCCGGTGGGGTGAGGGTGAGGGCCTGCCTGGCAGGCTGGGTGGGGGGTGAGGGGCCACCTGGCGGAGTAGGGGTGAGGGACTGCCTGGTG
>NW_003852456.1:9852000-9860155 GCF_000181295.1 Otolemur garnettii
GGGGTGAGGGTGAGGACCTGCCTGGCAGGCTGGGTGGGGGTGAGGGACCACCTGGTGGGGTGAGGGTGAGGGCCTGCCTGCCAGGCTGGGTGGGGGTGAGGGACTGCCTGGGGTGGGGTGGAGTGAGAGACTGCCTGGCGGGGTGGGGGTGAGGGACTGCCTGGGGGTGGGGGTGAGGGCCTGCCTGCAGAGACTCGTGTTTCCTGTGGGCCATGCTTCCTGGTCCAGGGCAATCTCCCATGACACTGATCTTGGGAAAGAACAGAAGCCAAACCCACAGATAGCAGTGCCTAGTCCTTCCTTCAAAGCACCTTTTCTAGGATGAGTTTTCAAACGTAACCCTCAGACCTTCATACGATGACAGCTCTGATGGCCATTCCAGAAAGAGAGTTCCAAAATTCCTTTGGAAGGGTGGCCTAGGCACTGGTGTTGGTGCACAGCTTCCCCAAGGGAGCCCCTCGAAGGCGACAGTCAGCAGTGAGGCGCGTAGCACTCTCTCTAGGACAGGTGTCCAGACTTCACCGTCAGCCCTTGTACATCGTCCCATCTGCTCACTAGATTCCTCACCCAGCAATAGACAAGTGCATGTCAACTGGGTTGCTTAAAATTTACAAAATGTTTGGTCACTGCAAGTGATTCTTTATAAAAATCAATAACTGAGAAAAATAACTGCCTAAATGTAAACTTTAATTTCTTGAAGTTAAAAAACAAATAATGAATGAGGCTAAATTGTGGTAAAATGCTATTCTCACAGAGGCCTCCCTCCACCATCGTAAGTGTCAGTGGAAATGATCTTTCTGGAATGGTGTTTAGTTTCCTACGCCTGTCAGCTGTTCCCGTGAGCCCAGCGTCCTGACGTTGGCGGCTATCGCTGACTATTCGCCGGCGCTGTGCTAATGTGCGCTGCCTCCCTCCTCTCAGATTGATGGAGCATTTCACGATGCAGTGATAACAAACAAGAGACCTCAGATTTCCCCGTGCACAGATCACACTCTGCTGGATCAAACATCAGTCATAGCATTATTGGGTTCTACAAGGACTGATTATTACTCCCTTTTGTCAGAAAAGCGTTGATTTTTTCCCTGAGCAGAAATACATCTCCTAGTTCTTCATTTGCATTTCAGAAGCCCCATTTCCAGGCATTTACTCTTTGTATGTCAACAGATGGATTTTAAATATTAAAAACCCATTTGGTATGACTGAAAACTTAACCGCCTACATTCTCCCATTACAGAATCTTTGGGTGTGAAATTGAAAAGTAAATTATACTGTGTTGTTTCCAAAATGAGTTCACCTAGAGCTTTGTCTTGGTTAAATTGAGGGGGATGTTTATTTATGGTCAGAGATGACAAAAGGGAAAGGCCGGTGGGCTGGAGCCTGATTCAAACCACCCAGAGGCAGCTGCCTCTTGATTTCAAAAGGTAGGATTTGGGGAGATACCAGACAGTGCCTTTTTAAAAAATGCCTGATGAACATACTAGAGACAGGGAATGATAATGGTATGGGGGAGATGTAAGTGGGAGGACTTTCCGGGGGCCCTACCTACACCTCCTATTAATGTTGCACCCTGCTGCCATCTCACCCAAACTTTGTTCAAAACCTTTTGACGGGAAGGCCACCAATACCAATGCCTTATTGCCCAGTTAGAAACAGCCCACGGACAACTGGATCATAACTTCCTCATAAACCAACTCTTATGTCAACAAACAGGGTGATTTGAGGTAGAGAAGAAAAAGTAGCAGGGGTTGAGGCAGGTTTTGGACAAAATACCTGTTCTGTGCGAAGATGCTAAATTAACAAGTAACAGTGAAGACAGGTGCCACGAGCCCCAGGTCCGCCCCCAGCACTCTGCACTGTTATTTGACTTGGCAGGGCGGATTTAATTGCTCTGTTAGGCTGCAGATATTCCACCCAGAGTTACGAAGGGCAAAAAAAAAATCGGCCCGTTATGCTCATTCTCAGAAGTAGTAAGTTTTCCAAAAAAAGACAGTGCGATTAGACACAGAGGGAGGAGGGCTTACTCTCACTTACACACAGAAAGTCGTTCCGAGTTAATAAAACAGAATAGGAACCATAAAGGTGCACTATGACATTCACTTAAAGTGATGAAAATTATTCAGGAAAATAGCAGGGCGACATAGGAAAACATCCTGCATTGCAAATAACAAGAATCCAGGATGCCACATATGTGACTGTTGAGGCTGCAGAACTCAGACTTGAGAATCAGTAGGTGCTTTCCCAGGGACATCCAGCATTGTTTCTCCTGGGAGGTTTTTACCTGCTAACCTTAGGCCTTTGGTGGCTGGCTCAGCTACTTCTAACCTCTCTGAGTGCAAAATCCTGCTCTGCTGCCTCCTTCTTGGGGGATTTGGGAGGTGTCCAAGAGTGTTAGGAGTTCAACTGATGCCCAATCAATCCATCTTTCCCTAAGAAGTGATTTTATACCAATAAAACATTCTCAAGTTCAGAAAGAAATTTCAAAGTAGGAGCACCAAGTTCTTCAGTGTTTTAGTGCTGAAAAAATTCACACTCAAGTGAAATTATCCATTTCTAAGGCGCAGCTGCTTTCGGGGGTTAAGAACTCAAATAGTGTTGGCTTGTCCAGCAATTAGGAGGAAGAGGGCCTGGTTTGTCCAGCAATGGCGATTAGCAGGAAGGGGGCCTGGCTTGTCCAGTGTTGGCGATTAGGAGGAAGGGGGCCTGGCTTGTCCAGCGTTGGCGATTAGCAGGAAGGGGGCCTGGCTTGTCCAGTGTTGGCGATTAAGAGGAAGGGGGCCTGGCTTGTCCAGCGTTGGCGATTAGGAGGAAGGGGGCCTGGCTTGTCCAGCGTTGGCGATTAGGAGGAAGGGGGCCTGGCTTGTCCAGCGTTGGCGATTAGGAGGAAGGGGGCCTGGCTTGTCCAGCGTTGGTGATTAGGAGGAAGGGGGCCTGGCTTGTCCAGCGTTGGTGATTAGGAGGAAGGGGTCTGTTTTCTTCACAGGATAGTAGAACTTGCTGAAAGGCAAATGAGGTGATTCACCTGTCATTCCAAATTGATGTTCCATAGTGATTTTTCTTAAAATTAGCCATACGAAGTGATAAGTTAGGAGTTAGATAAATACAACTGGGCAAGGTGGCTCATACCTGTAATCCCAGCACTCTGGGAAGCAGAGGTGGGAGGATCCTGTGAGCTCAAGAGTTGGACACCAGCCTGAGCAACAGGATCTCAATAGGATCTCAACAGTGAGATCCTGTCTCTACTAAAAATAGAAATAGAAAAACTAGCTGGGTGTGGTGGCAGGCACTTGTCCCAGCTACTTGGGAGGCTGAGGAAGGAGGATCATTTACTTGAACGCAAGAGTTTGTGGTTGCTGTGAGCTATGATGATGCCACGGCACTCAGGGCAACAGAGTAAGACGCTGTCTCAAAAAAAATTTAGATAAATAGCCAAATGTCTATATATAATGCTTAATTTAGTTATGAATAATACATATTTTAAGTCACTCACACAGAATATTTTACTTGCTTAGAGATAGAGCTTGCCTGGTACCCCCCAAATTTCATTAAACATTTTTAAATCTATCAGTATTTTCTGGACAATCTCCTTTATTATAATTAGAGCAATTTTTAGAGTTAGCCAGTAGTTTTTAGTTTTGGTTGTCTGAGATTTGGCATGTTTGCAATCTAATGGTGTAGCTGGCAATTGTATTCCCATACATATAAATGGTTTTTCCTCATTTATCCTGTGATTTCCACATGAGAACCTCTCACTGCTTTGCTCACCAAAGTGGCCTCTGAGAAGACTGTTTACAAAGACGCCCAAACCCAAGACAGCTTTCACTGTCTCAGGCGGCCACCTAAGGCATTCCAACCCAGCCAAGATCGTGAGGTCTTTGGGAATGTCTTTTGCCAAGTGACATTTTGTTTGTAAAAATAAAACAATTGAAAGAAGGTGTCACGATAGGAGATCCTAGGTGAGAGCCATCACACGCATGAGCTTCCTTTTTTAGGGGCAGGGAGAAAGGTTTTGAAACTTGGATGAAGCAGGAACTTTAAACACTTGATTCTCCCTCCCATAGTGTGCTCATGGAGCTAGGCTGTTTCACCGTTAGTCTATTAATATCAACTCTGGCTTCAGTTTGTTAGTCAGCCTGTTACTCAGTTAAGTATCTGGGAAATATATTTTACTATTTAAGAAAAGGAAATGTGATCAATGTTTTATGATTGAGTGTAGGGTATGTGCTGGGTGATGGGAGATTAAATTGAAAATGTTGGTAGGTCTCAGGAGACTCCATTATAGTCTAGAGAGAAGGCGACTCATCATGTTTGTGATAGGACAGGGAGTGACACTGATCAGATTTATGTGGAGCAAAGATCCCTCCAGCACTAGTGCTAAGGAAGGACTGGAAGGGAACAAAATCGGAGACAGGCAGATGGTCTAAGGCAGTGCTTCTCAATCTTCCTAATGCTGCGACCCTTTAATGTAGTTCCTCATGTTGTGGTGACCCCCAAGCATAAAATTATTTTTGTTGCTACTTCATAACTGTAATTTTGCTACTGCTATGAATCATAATGTAAATACCTGATATTAGGTGACCCCTGTGAAGGGATCGTTTGACCCCAAAGAAGTCACGATCCACAGGTTGAGAACTGCTGGTCTAAAGGATAGGGGATGCAGCGTGGCCTTGAGTGATTGTGATCAGATCCACTTTGCTATTCTTTGTAGACATGTCAGAGCTGGGGGCCTTTTAACCTTCATTTCTTACCTAGTGTCTGAACATCTCAGAGGGTTTCTTCATATCCGTTAGTGTTTCTTATGTTACCAGTGGACTGTGAAGTTTTTCTACAGAATTTTCTTAGAACACAGATATATCCACACCTACCCATTCTTTACCTTCTTTTCCCTAACCTCTAAAGTTCCAGATACTACAAAAATATTCTATCTGCAAGCAATAACCTTGTATCTTGTCAAAATCCATACACTTCTCTGCTGTACCCTAATGTGTAAAATGACTTCATTAATTTCCATGACATCGAGTTGTGAAGTCTGTTTTCCAAATTAGAAGGTCAAGTTTGGAACAAGGAATCAGAAGACATTTTTAGGCCAACACTGTTGCTCTACTCTGCAAGTGGAAGGAAGG
This sequence comes from Otolemur garnettii, assembly GCF_000181295.1. Classification (NCBI taxonomy): domain Eukaryota; kingdom Metazoa; phylum Chordata; class Mammalia; order Primates; family Galagidae; genus Otolemur; species Otolemur garnettii. Next base: position 9,857,121 of record NW_003852456.1, read on the forward strand.
CTATTTATACAGCAGGAGGACAAATTAGCTTTCACGTTCAAGTACTGTCTGTTATTACAATCATAAATCATAAAACATTCTGCAGAGCAACAAATACTATAAATGTTCTTTCAAAGCAATCATTAAAACTTAATAACACATTCTTTTTTTCTAAGCCAAGAATTTAGAATGAACGAATTTAAAAATTTGTAGACTCTCTTGGGCTAATTGCACTAGTTTATTCAGGGAGCCCAGATATCGTCTTCCACAACCAAAAGCCCAGCTACATCTCAGTCCCCACCACTCTGAATATCTTCCTCAAAACTCTGGTAAGCATGCCCTAGTGACATCATTCTGGAATGCCCTATTTTTTACAAACCCCAAGAGCAACTATTGTTGGTAAGTGTTTACTGGGCAATAAATCATAAATCGCCTGCAACACCTTTTATATTTTAGTCTTGAGTTGTTGGGATGGAGAATTAAGGGCAACAACTTCTGTAAGTTTGTAATTTATAAATGCACGTAAATCATGATCCTAAAAATATCCTGTGAGATTAAAAAATAAAGGATGAGGGACATGGCACAAAGACGGTATTCTCTATCCTTTATAGATAAGGAAACCAACTTTCATTTGTTAATCATTCATTCAGCAAGTGCCATTGGTATTTAAAGAATAAGATAACACATTTCATTTGCTTAGGGACTTTAATAACTAGTACAAGGGGGCGGCGCCTGTGGCTCAAAGGAGTAGGGCACTGGCCCCATATACCGGAGGTGGTGGGTTCAAACCTGGCCTCGGCCAAAAACAAAACAAAACAAAACAAACTACTACAAGAGACAAGAAAGAGTTTAAAATTCTCAAACAAAATGAAACCAATCATGAACAATAATCCAAGCCTCAACAAACTGCCCATCTCTGCACCAGACTTCACTGGAACCATTTCTTGTCTGCTTCATGAATTGTTTTCTGTATCGGTCAATTCTACAGAAGCTTTTAAGTGCTTCTCTTGCTGACTTCTTGGCAATACTGGAAACAGATTCTTTTTCTTTTATGTCAGTTCAGCTTTTAAAAAAATTTCAGATGAATATGAAAGTACAAAGAGTAGGTTACATTGTCTGTGTTTCTAAAGTAAAGTGCGAGTTGTAGCTGAGCCCCCAACGGTGTATTTTTATGTCGTCACCTACGTGTCCCCTTCAGCTCGGTGCTGCTCAGGTTATCTGTAGCATTTCCCTTCTTGCCTGAGCATTAAATGTTGGTCTCCTGAGAGCTCTTTCTGTGCCCGGGTTCTCACTTCACTCCACGTGCTTTACCTGAATAATCCAGTTCACCTTCACAATGTGGTTCACACCTTAGTCAGAAGAGCTCCCAAACCGCTATTCCCCAGCAAAGTACACCTTCTGGCCCGAGACACACACAGCAATACAGACTACACTAGCATATCTCTGCTCCTTTTTAATAGAAATTTCAGATTAATATGAGGGCACAAACCATTAGGTTACACTGTTTTCATTTGTTAGGTAATGTCCCTGCTGTAGTTGAGTCCTGCCCCCAGGAGGTGTGCCATGTACCTTCACATGGTGCCCGGTGGTGGGACTCATTCATTTCTCTCCCTCCTCCCCTCCTCTCTCCCTCTTCTCCCCATCTTGAATTAAATTGAGTTTTACTCTTGTATGGGTGTGTATTAGATCATCTGCTGGCTTCATACCTTTCTAAGAAGAATGTGTTTCAACTCCATCCAGGTAAACACACAAGATGTAAAGTCTCTATCTTTTCTTACAGCTGAATAGTGCTCCATAGTGTACATATGCCACAGCTTGTTAATCCATTCATGGGCTGATGGGCACTTGGACTGTTTCCACATTTGACAATTGTAAATTGTATGTTCCTCACTCTCAGTTAATTAAAACCTGAATCCTTCACTCAAATCAGCTCCACTCTGGTATTCTTTGTTTCAATAAATAGCTCCCCACCAACTTATTAGTTAAACCTAGAATCTTGGAAGGCATTCTTGTCAACCACATCCATTTAACCAGAAGTTTAATTTTTTTTTTTTTTGGGCTGGGGCTGGGTTTAAACCTGCCACCTCTGGCATATGGGACCGGTATCCTACCCTTTTCTTGAGCCACAGGCGCAGCCCCAGAAGTTTAATTTTTTAATATTTCTTAAATCTATCCCTTTCTCCTAAAAAAATGTAACCTGTAATCCTTTATGTCCTTAAAGTTCCTAAACCTTCTCATTATCCATCCGATTGATGTACCAGGACTCCGGTGCACTGAGATGGCTCTCCTGCTAACTCTACTGCTGTCTGTTTTTTTTGTTTTTAAACTCTTTACTCTAGCCAATAGATTTCTTCTTACACATCCTTTCTCTCATACGAACGTGGAACAAGTGTGTTTTCCCACCTGTGCACCTGGCTGGCTTCAGACCTTACCTGCTTCCTTCTGACGTCTGTTCTGATGCCCCAACAAGGTTAAATATCCTGGAACTCCCTCCCTGCACTGCAGGGCCTCGCTGGCCTCTGGTCTCCACTGGCACTGCCTGCATTCATATCAATAGTTTTTTATTTTATCCTCTGTCCTAGTGTTTCTCACAAGCTACATTTTCAAACAGTATTTGTTAGAATAATAAATGAGTGAGTGAGTGAGTGAATTTTGAATTGAAAGCTTTCATCTCCTGTACTCTTTAAATTGTACCAGACTGCCTTGCAGCTGCTATTTTTAAGATTTACACTGTTCTGTTCAGGAGTCAAAATTACACAGTGGTTAAACCCTGAGCTTTGGAAAGAGTTATGGTTTTAAATGGACACTTCCAAATATGCTAGCTCTGTAACTATGGATAAGTAACTTAAATTTGAAATATTAGTAACATCTACTTCATGGAGTTATGGAAATTAAAAAAGAAAAATACAATAGAACTTCCATAACTGACCAGTCCCCTACACTAACCACCTCCTTAAATTGACCTAATTTTTATAGACTGGACATGCACCCTAGTTTCTTATGGTGACCACCTCTGTATATTGACCAGTTTGTTACGGCCCCATGGGTAGCCACCT
>NW_003852456.1:9860602-9863979 GCF_000181295.1 Otolemur garnettii
GTTTTTTTCTCCTGGCACCCCCAAATTCGCTCCCAATGATTACTCTTTGTATAGGAATTTTATGAATCTAGGTGTGTATTAGTAAACTGCTTCTCTGAAATAAGGAAATAAAATAGAATGCTGTGCTAAAGTCAGAGACCACAATTCTGGTCACTTTGTGAAAACTGCAGCCGCCCCCCACAGTATTGCCTTAAAACACCTTTCTGTAGCTAAAAGCAGTTAAATAATTAATCACCATCAAAACTATAACAAATCACAAGAATATAGCCAACAAAATCCTAAGTGCTGAGTAATCAATTTCTGAGGCACTTTCTAAGCCAAGTCCTGCCTCTAGGAGCCGGGCTGCCAAGACACACTAATGCTTAAAAAACTGCAACAGCAAGACACACAGCTGGAAATCCACTGCCGAAAACTATCAAATTAAAATAACAAATCAACTAGACAATAGTGGCAATGCTGAAGCCAGCACATTAGAAGGTAGAATCACAAACTGAGGTTGTAAAAATGACTAAGATCCAGATTTCACGGCAGGTGGGGCTCCCCGTTAGCCCCAGGAGGCAGCGAGAATTTGTGGAAAGATCTCCAGTTTGGAGTCAGATTTGTTTTTAAATAACATCCCTAGCTCCTGCTAGTCAAATGATGAAGGACAGGTTTCTTAGCTTCTCTGACCTGGCTTTCCGATCTGTACAAATACAACACAACTTCCAGGAAGGGCTGTTGTTGGTGAACGTAAATTATCTGCCAGTGTCTACACTGGTCACATTCCCTTGATAATAGCTGGACTTTATCATTATGAAATACCTGACAAATAATAAAATAAAGACATGGTATCACTACTAGAACAATGTTTGCAGTAAGGAAAATTCATCACGTTGGAAAATGTAAAGGCAAAGTAAGTATAAATAGAAAAATAGGAAGCTCTAAGTACTGTTAGGTGGAATTCAAAGGAATTATGTCTCCCTAAGCAGGAGTACTCCTCATTCAGTATCATTTGTGTCTGTTGGGTCTAACCCCAAGAATGAAACTTGAGCGTGTGTACCTGAAGCTATTTTTTTTTTCCTTTTTGTCAAAGCCCTTAAAGTTTTGTTGCTGTTTGTTAGCTTGTTTCTCCTTTATCATCATCGTTCTCCTCCATCTTATTCCTTTTACTATTTTTTAAGTTGCTTTAGAGACAAAATCTGGCTACATAATCCGGGTGGGTCTCGAACTCCTGGCCTCAAGCCATCCTTCTGCCTCAGCCTCTGGAGTAGTTGGGACTCACAGGCAAGGGCCACTGTGACCAGTCCCAATCTTATTTTTGCCATATTCTGTTTACTTATTAAAAGATCTTCCATTTCTCATCTATAAATTTCCTAACAAATAGAAAGTGCTGGTTATCTAATCTCTGACTGAAGGTTCAGTTTTTAAAGGGAGGGGAGAGAGAGAGGGAAGGAGATTGATTTACAGTCAAATGATCGCACCACAGTGCAACCTCTTCATGACATTTTCCAATCACAGATCCCTGCTGACCAATTTTCCAGGCTTAGAGGCTAGGGCTGCATTACAACATAGATTCAAAATTAATTTAAGCCCCACGAGGCTGGTGCATTCGTTCCTTCGTGGTTTTCCTGTGACAGCATCACAGGCTCTCAGACACGCAGACACCTGCCTCTCAGTCAACCTGCTTCAGTTACAGTCCAGGTTCAACAGAATACAAAATCTAAATCAAATTAAAGCAAGGATCAGTTGTGATATTTACAAAAGAACTTTTTTTCCAGGATTAATTCTTATTAGGGATGTAGAATTCTGCACAGTCAGTGTGAGAGGCGGTATTAATGATGGGGTAAGGGCATGAGAAATCCACCTTCAAGTGAAAGACCGGCTGTGTGTGTGACTGCAGTGGCCACTTGGCAATTCCAGAAACGTTAATTGGGTTGTTAACGTCCTCTAAACCCACGTCCTTGGTTTACCCACATAAGGGGTAATGTCCTGACTGGAGGTTGTTCGACAGTGCTGATCACCTCACTGGAAGACTTACATTTATGGAAATATGCATATAGTTAGGGGCTGGCCCTTCTTGAGAATGTTAAGTTAGCTGTTTAGGAGTTTGTCCAGGCTCCACGTACCCCTGTTATGTGACAAACCCAAATCTGGCCAGTATTTTGGAGAAGAACAAATCAGGATAAGGTATAATGGGGAGATTAGCTAATGTTTCTTGTCAGTTTCTACACATACCACTTAATTTTTTATTATAATAGATTACTGGAATGATTCTTTTAAATCACAGACAACTTCCTCATATCCTTTGGGAGTGAGAAATTCAGAGCTAGTTCCCTTAATACCTATAGTTGATAGAAATATGGATCTGTTTCCTCGAAAACCTAATTGAACGTTTATGGGAATTAGTCTCTTTACAATTTTTGATAAGTAGGGAATGCAAATTTTCATTATGGCTCTGATAATGTTCGCAAAATTTCTTGGGGGAAAATACGACCCTTGACCTTGGCAACTAGCATGACAATTAGAGCATGGCTACTTCTGGGTAGTTTCAGCTACACATTGTCATGGAGAAGGCATGGTAGTCTGATGGTGTGCATTCATGCAGAGTAGGGAAAAGGCCACATTTGCATTGAGATTCAATTTATAATTGTTTTTATTTTTTATGGATGCTTAGTGAATTGCATCTAAAAGGGGCCTTTTTTTTTTTAAAGAGGAATCAAACTTGATACAGAATGTAGCTGGGTAAACACTTCCAGGGACTGTAATACTGATAGTAGTGGTGCCCCATTCAAGGGTGAAAAGAAAACAGCATGGACCAACTTCAGTGGCTGGTCCTAGGATGTTTACTGCAGGGCTCTTTAGCCAGGGTTAGCATGAAACCCATTCAGAAGGAATAAATTGAAGAAACCCAGTTCTTATTAATTGGGGGAAAAGCACCAGGTGCAACGTAGCTCAGTTTTAGCAAGGTTTTTGATAATACAATTAAAAGTATTTCTTGTAAAGCTGCTAAAATAGTGCAGATGAGTTTCTCAAATGGAGAAATTACACACACACATGCGAGCAGCTGCACAGAGGAGACAGGCCACTCGGGGCACAGCAACTGGTTTGAGATGGTGGGAACTCAGACTTCACAGAGGCAAGAGAACTCACCGGATACATTTGGGAATCACATGTGAAGGGCTTAATCAGGACCATTTACCAAGAAAACCGGTGATGATTTCCAGGGATAAGTGGAAGGGGAAGAATTTATAGCAGAGATCTCACTTGCAGAGTTTGTTTGGGATCAGATCTGAGTAGCTGACACAGTCACTGCTTGCTGTGTGTCCCCAGGTAAGTAACGTAACCACTCTGAATCTTTGTTTGAATCTGTGAAATGGGATTTATGACCATTCTTCACT
>NW_003852456.1:9864191-9865679 GCF_000181295.1 Otolemur garnettii
CCAGCAGGAGGTGACCTGATGACTCCCAGGCAGATCACTGCCCGTCACTTCAGTCTAGTGGACATGGGTGGTGGGTGCCTTCGAAAGATATGGTCAATATTTTGTAGAAGAGGATTACAGAACACGGAACACTGGGTGACAGGAGAGAAATCCCAAGAGGGTCAGGAAGGTGAAGTCAGGGATGCAGACACCGCGGGGAGGAAACGCTGCCTGGGGGGAGTGCAACGCCAGCGCCCTGCCTGCAAGAAACAACGGCAATGTTTTATGGGCACCACAGTGAACTGCCACGTAATTTTTCCATATTACTCTAAATTATTTAAAGTTGGGCTGCAGGGTTTGTTGAGGATAAAGAAAGGATGTGCTTTTTTCTTTTTCTTCAATCTGACTATAATGATGCTTTCACCTTTCTCCCCAATTATGCCAATTATCATGAATTTCTTGAACTCAGTGTGAGCCTTTTAAGGCTAAGAAATTGAAATAATAAGAAAACCATAATTTTCCAGACTTATTCCTCTGACCTGGTCAATAGTGTCCCTGCATCCCATCAAGGGCCAGTGTTTTAGGCAGTCTGAGGTCACAGCGTGTTTCACTTTGGAAACCTTTTAGTTGCACTCAGAGCACTGAAGGAGATGGCAATTCTCTTTTTTTTCCTTTTTTGCATGCTTGGGGATATGTGGCTGTCTTCAAAAGGGCCTTTCCTCCTCAGATCTCTGCAAGGCCCATTTGTCACTTCACCTAGCAAGCCTGCCACACACAAGGGTAAACACATGAATATACCAGTTATAACTAATGAAATAGTTTGGCTGTCTTGTTCCTTTGCGCTTCAAAATCATCAGATTTTCCTGGTTTTGCTCTATTCTGCACTAGCTTTTCTATCTTGTTGAAATCTTTTGTCTTTTTATTATTGAGTTGAAAGAATTCTTTATATATTCACAATGAAAGTCTTTAAGTCAGATAGAAGTTTTGAAAATGTTTTCTCCCAGCCTGTGACTTGATATTTATTTTATTTTATTTACTTTTTTGGGGGGTCAGACTCTCACTCTGTTACCCTGGGTAGAGTGCTGTGTCATCATAGCTCATAGCAACCTCAGGCTCCTGGGCTCAAGGCATCCTCCTGCCTCAGTCTCGTGAGTAGCTGGGACTATAGGTACCTGCCACAACACCTGGCTAGCTTTTCTACTTTTAGTAGAGATGGGTCTCACTCTTGCTCAGGCAGGTCTTGAACTCCTGAGCTCCAGGGATCCTCTCCCTCCAGAGCAGGCATCCTTAAACTACACCCCGCAGGCCACACGTAGCCTGCCTAGGACATTTATCCGGCCTGCCAGGTGTTTTTGCCGAGGCTGTCTGTCCTGCTTAGCAGCTGTCTTGTCCTGGGGCCTGTAGTCTGGCCCTCCAACGGTCTGAGGAACAGTGAACTGGCCCCCTGTTTATAAAGTTTGAGGACCCCTGTTCCAGAGTGCTGGGATCACAGATGTGAGCTGTCGCACT
>NW_003852456.1:9866098-9868024 GCF_000181295.1 Otolemur garnettii
TTCTATGTAGGATGGTTTGGGAAATGCATGCCCAATAAATATTCATAGACTGAATTAAACCTCCATAATAGGAAAAGACGTTTGACATTCTACTTCCTAATAGTTGTGTCTGACGGCCTGGTGTATTGGATGCACGCCAGGGCGTTCCAGAGAGCTAACATCATTCTGCACATTCCCAAGTCCAGGGGTTTATTGTCTTTTTATTGCTCAGAATCTCCCCTTAAATCATCTTTATGTCTAGTCATCAGGAAAGTCTTTGTTTTCTTCCTTTTCCCCATCGCCCCTTCCCTTCCCTTCTGGATCCGGCAGGGTTGCTGATCCTAAATGGTGGTGTTTATTTACGGCTGTGTCAATAACACAGAAAATGATTCAGGAGCCTTGTAGCCGTAATTGACTTCATATACTCATCACCTCTTTGGAATATGAAGTTCCCAGTAAAAGACTGAATTGGTCAGTTTACATTTGAATCTATGAAAAACAAGTACATTTTAATAGAGGTATACTTCATGCAGTATTTGAAACATACTTAAATTTGAATTTCAGATAAATGACTATTTACCTAGGTGTCTTGTATATTTATTTGCTAAATTACGTATCCTTAGTTAAAAGCCTCTTCTGGGGGGAGAGACCCTTCTGTTGTAACTTAGCTCCCCTCTTCAGTATGGATATTTTATGGCAGGTGGACTCGCCCTGCGCCAGAGGGTGACTGTAACAGTGTATACTCTGTACCACATTGAACAAAAGAGCTATCTAGGAGAAAAAGTATATTCACAAAAATGTCTAAAGATGTGCTAAGGATATTTTGCACTGAAGTCTACTGGAAAGAGCAAAGTGCCCTATCCTGCTCTGTTATTATTATAAGTACCAGGAACAAGGAACGGAATAGAGGATGCAAATAACAAAATCTTCCACATTAAGGCACATTTAACTTTAAAATCGTGGGATGGAAACTCATGAAATGCCAGAAGGTATCCTGACATGATGTCGGGTTTGCACATTTAAATACACAAAAGCAGAGCAATCTTGAGACACTGAAGGTTTCATGGCGACATTAACTCACCCCCACCGCGCACTGTGCGTAATGAAGTTAGCATTTAGCGCCGAGAAATGGTGTTCACGGCACAAAATATGTAAAACTCAACATCATTAACATTTTCCATATTTTTCCTACTCATTTTAAAGGTTCAATATTCTCATTACACTAATGTAGAAAGACTTCATCTCAGCGCTAAGAATTCTCTTAAGATGTGTCTGTTTATCTCACAGTCTTTCATTAAAGTCATAATCAACTTGGGTTGCATTTTGCTTCAGCAACACAGAAAAAATTTATTTTCCCATTTAGAGAATGTTAAATGTGATATAGATTCCTCAACATTATTTCAAGCTCGCTCTAATTGTAACTGCTATTCTAAGAAATGCAACAGTATTTATTAATCTGCTATGCTGTTCTGATATTTGGGAGAAAATGTAGTGGGGCCTCAGAGCATGGGGAAGCTGGGCATGTCATTTATCTAATGATGTGTGGGCACAGGCAAGTATTTCATCCTTCTGGATCTCAGAATTGGTATAACAATGGTACTTGACTCACAGAGATGCTATGAAAATTAAATCAGTTACTGTCTATAAAGTTCTTGCAAAGAGGTAGCTAAAAATTCCTTGGTCCTGTGGCTCAGTGAGTAGGGCGCCAGCCCCATATACCAGAGGTGGCAGGTTCAAACCCAAGCCCTGGTCAAAAACTGCAAAAAAAAAAAATTTTTTTTCTTTGTTCTAGGGTCAAATGTCTTGAGACAGATTGTTCATTCACACCCAAACAAAAATATTAGTTTGAATCATATGACATTTCTATTCTTGCAGGTCAAAAAGCCCCACAAATTGACAATATCTTTTGATTTCTATATGCAAACACATCATAATTGTTAACAAATG
>NW_003852456.1:9868382-9869388 GCF_000181295.1 Otolemur garnettii
GTGAGCCACCCATCTTGGCTTCCCAGAGTGCTGGGATTACAGGCGTGAGCTGCCACTTCTGGCCTGAACATATTTTGATGCTGTAAATTTATTTTGTCTTTTAATTTTTGTTATTAAGTGAACAAGCAAAACAATCACGGGATTCCAACTTTATGAATGGAGACATCAGTGACATGTAGAGTAAAGTTGATAGGATTGAAGGTCTTCAGCAGGGACTTTCATTTTTCTTGACTGCCTAAAGAATGATATTTCTAGCTTAGCTCTATTGATTCCAAAGACATTGTTTTAATGATAAGACCTTTTAATAATAAGACCTTTCATGTTTAGCTACCAAACTTTGGAAGGATATAATTTTAGGTGCAAAACAAGATTCTTTGAATCTCTAGCTTAAGAAGTCCCATTTTGTTAAAAATGCGTGAAAGATGTAACTAGGCATTGGTGGCCAATTCCATTAAATGAGCTGTGACTTCACTGAGAAAAAGGTACGTGTCACTGGACTTCCCAAGAGGGCTTGATTATTCCATAGAGATTTATTTCTACAGAATATCATAATGGAAAATAGCTAGGCTGAATTAGTAAAACTCATTCTGGGATACAACTCATTTATTCAGCAATCATGAATCTCTTTAGAAAAAGTATTTACATAGTGAAGTAATTCTCATAGGTTCTAAGATTTCTTGTTTTCATTTCTTTTTCTACTCCTGACTTATCAGCTGAGGTTATTTAAACTTGTGCGCACTTGAATTTCTCCTAACAGTCCTATGTGATTTGACTATTTTTCCTTGTAAACATCAACATCATGAACAATATGGTATAATTATTTCAGAATCCTCAGTGAAGAAAGAGCTTGTACCCTGAGCTCTACAGAAAATGGTTTCTATTGGTCCTCTATCTCCCAAACACTATCATTCCTACCAAGAATCCTTGTGACAGAGAGAGATTGTTGCTGTGTCCTAGGGAGTCATCACAAACATGGTACAAATAGGGACACAGACAAGATGACATT
>NW_003852456.1:9869834-9871724 GCF_000181295.1 Otolemur garnettii
TTTTTTTTTTGTCTAAAGCAAAACATATCTTTACATTTAAACTCTATTTATATATACTATTGGGCCATAACAAAAGATGGAGACTTTATATCTTTTGTGTTTACCTGGATGGAGTTGAAACACATTCTTCTTACTAAAGTGTCTCAAGAATGGGGAAATAAAACATCCTATGCACTCAATGCTAATATGAAACCACTATAGAAACAACTACACGCCCACACAAAAGAAAAACTCAAGTATGGTCTAGTGGGGGGAGGTGAGGGAAGGCTGTGGGTGGGATCTCACCTGATGTGCACAGCATGAGGGTGCTCAGCACGCCCCCTGGGTGAAAGGCTCAACTGAAACTTGAACTTTACCTTAGAAATGAAAATGGTGTAACCTAAACATTTGTAGTCATATCAATCTGAAAAAAAAAAAAAAAACTTCTATTTATATTTGTTACCCATCAAAGATCCTGTATTTTTTCAACATATGAATTTTATGAAGACTTTGTGAATAGCATATAAAATGAGTTTTTGAAAAATTGTTCTTTCCTGTTGTTTTAGCCAGGCAGCATGAACTTAGGAAAAGGTGCTATAAACATTAAGGCAATCACTGGAGTTAGATTTTTGTTCATAGTTACAGGGACTAAAATTGCATTTTCTTGGATAATGGAGTCTCAAGTATAGCTAAAATGTAATTTAAATTTTAGATCATTCTAATGCTTATATAAATAAAATTAAACTATATACCATGCACCAGGGACTGCAGTTTAAAGCCATTTGTTAACACTAACATTGTGCATTCCAATGAAAATCCTGTTAATATACTTGTGTTGTGCTTAATTCTCCTAAATAAACAAGTGACTCTTCCCCAACAACTTCATTTCATTTTGTAAATCTGCAGGGATGTCCCCCAATAGCCACCTGTCACGTCCAGGGGTGAAGGTCTCGTGGAATGCTATATGGGTTATGTTTTACAAAATGTATTGCTAAAATCAAATAATTTTATAAAACTAAAAAGAAAGTCCTTCCCCAGGGAAGCTGTAACATAGAGACACAGTTGTTTTGCCCTTTGCATTGACATTGGCATATTAAGAATCAAAACCAGTAACAAAAATCAAACCATTAATTTTGAGAGCTTCCTCTGTATTCCGTAGGAGTAACAAATTATTTGGGGTACTTACAGATTAACATGCCAGCCATTTTTCCCTCTGGTCTCCAGGGCAGAGCTACCAAGCTGTGTGTTTCTGAGGCTTTAGGACAGGACAAGCCCTGCCCTGAGTGGTTGCTAACCTGGGGTAGCCAGCCCTGTACTGCATGAAGTCAAATCAATTTTGGGAGCAAGTCCACTTGAGGAGGACAAATTCTCTCCCAGGAAGGCTGACTGAGTACAGCAAGGAGTTGGCTTACACACCAAGAGGCAGGACAGAGATATAGACCCCCTGAACAAAAAATCCTATTTCTCTTGGGGTTCTGAAAAATCTTTAGGGTCAGAGCCATTAACATTTGAAACGTTTATAGCTAAATTTAACAAAAAGAAAATGTCACCTTCAGATCAGGTCACATCATTCACTCTTGGGAAAAGACAAAGTGAATTAGATTGTCTCTAAGAGGAAATAAGAAATGACCCTCTTAAGTCTCACTAATATCAGGCAGGTAGAAATTTTTATCATTACTGTGCCAACATTCTATCCCTGCAACTGGCACAGTTGCCAAACCATTATTGGACCTCAATACAAAGTAGTTAAATAAACAAATACATTTGTCCTGTGGTAAAACCAGCTCTGACTATAACCTGAGATTTTTTTTTAAAATTTCAGATTGATAAGACGATACAAATGTTGAGGTTATACTGTTTTCATTTCTAGGGTAAAGTTCAAGTCATAGTTGAGTCTTTCACTCAGGGGGC
>NW_003852456.1:9872167-9873818 GCF_000181295.1 Otolemur garnettii
TCACCCTCCTTACTCCCCCTACTCTTTCCTTGTGCTCCCTCCCCTCCATCCTCTCCCCTCCCCCTCACTAGACTATACTTGTGTTTTTCTTTCGTGTGGGTGTGTAGTTGTTTATATATTGGTTTCAAATTAGTGTTGAGTACATTGGATACTTTCTTTTCCATTCTTGTTACTAATAAGAATATGTTTCAACTCTATCCAGGTTAACAGGAAAGATGTAAAGTCTCCATCTTTTCTTATGGCTGAATAGTATTCCATGGTGTACCTATACCACAATTTATTTATTTCAATTTTTTTTAAAATCATAACTGTGTACATTAATGTATTTATGGGGTACAATGTGCTAGTTTTATATACAATTTGAAATACATCAAACTGGTTAACATAGCCTTCACTGCACTTTCTTAATTATTGTATTAAAACATTAATATTCTACACTTAGTAGATTTGACATGTACCCTTGTAAAATGCACCATAGGTATGGTCAGACCCATTACCATTCCTCCACCTATCCTCTCCCCACCCTCCCCTCCCCTCCTCCTCCTTTCCCCCTTCATCTTTGGCTATTATAGCTTTCATATGGAAGTATGGGTGCATATATAGGGTTTCATATCTGAGTACATTGGATACTTTTTCTTCCATTCTTGAGAAACTTTGCTAAGGAGTATACGTTCCAGTTCCATCCATGTAAACATAAAAGAGGTAAACTCTCCATCTTTTTAAGGCTGCATAATATTCCATGGTGTACATATACCACAATTTGTCAATCCATTCATGGATTGATGGGCATTTGGGCTGTTTCCACAACTTGGCAATTATGAATTAAGCTGCAGTAAACATTCTGGTGCAAATGTCTTTGTGATAAAATGATTTTTGTTCTTCTGGGTAAATACCTAGTAATGGAATTGTGAGATCAAATGTAATGTCAACTTTTAATTCCTTAAGGATTCTCCATACATCTTTCCATAAATGGTGCACTCATTTTCAGTCCCAGCAGCAGTATAGAAATGTTCCCTTCTCTCCACATCCACACTGCATCTGCAGTTTGGGGACTTTGTGATGTGTGCTAATCTTACTGGGGGTTAGGTGATATCTCAGGGTGGTTTTGATTTGCATTTCTCTGATGATTAAAGATGATGAAGATTTTTTCCTGGGTTTGTTGGCCATTCATCTGTGAGAGAAGTTTCTGTTCTTGCCCACAAAGAAATGGGGTTGTTTGTTCTTTTCTTATTGGTTAATGTGAGTTCTCTGTAGACTCTAGTTATCAGAACTTTGTCAGAATCATAATCTGCAAAAATGCTCTCCCATTCTGAAAGCTGTCTGTCTGCTTTACTTATAGTGCCTTTAGCTGTGCAGAAGCTTTTTAGCTCAATCAAATCCAGTAATTTATCTTTGGTGTTGCTTCAATCACCAGGGGGATCTTCCTCATAAAATATTTACCCAGGCCAATATCTTCAAGCATTTTCCCCGTACTCTCTTCTAGCATTTTTATAGTTTCATGTTTTAAATTTAAATCTTTTATCCAGTGAGAATCAATTTTTGTTAGTGGTAAAAGGTGAGGGTCCAATTTCAGTCTCTATAAGTTACCAGCCAGTTCTCCCAGCACCATTTGTTAAATAGGAATTCTTTTCCCCAATAAGTTTTTTTTTTT
>NW_003852456.1:9873858-9875841 GCF_000181295.1 Otolemur garnettii
TGTGGCATCACACAGCTCACAGCAACCTCCAGCCCCGGGCTTAGGTGATTCTCTTGCCTCAGCCTCCCAAGCAAATGGGACTACAGGCACCCACCACAATGCCTGGCTATTTTTGTTGTTGTTGTTGTTGCAACTTGGCCAGGACCAGGTTTGAACCTGCCACCCTCCATATATGGGGCCAGCGCCCTACCCACTGAGCCACAGACACTGCCCCCTAAATGTTTTTGTTAGACTTATCACAGATCATAATGGTATGTGGCTAGGTTCCTCTCCAGATTCTCTATTCTATTCCATATATTAACATCTTTATTTTTGTGCCAGTAACATGCTGTTTTGATCACTATAGACTTGTAGTGTAGCCTGAAGTCTGGTACTTATATCTAAGTATTGTAAGGGCTATTCTGGTTTTATTTCTGATTCCATATAAAATGAAATATTATTTTTTCAAGTTTTTAAAAGTATGACATTGATGTTTTGATGCAGATTGCACTAAATCTGTATGGACATTTTAACAATGTTGATTCTTCCCAACCATGAGCATGGTATGTATTTCCATTTGTTAACATCTAAGCTTATTTTAAAAGACTAAGTTGCACATGTTGTCTCGTCCTATTGCTTTGCTTGTTATGAAAAAGGTTGGCCCTTTTGTCACTCCATAAATGGGCTGCAGATATCTCCTTAAAGTATAAGCAATTTAGGGGCAAAGCTTGAATTATAACTGCTCAGAGTTAATAAAAGTCAATATGTACATGGATTTATTAATTTCTTCATTTACCCCTCCATTGTGCTCTCAGCAAACACATGCTGTGTGCTGATATCTGAGCAGGTATTCAAACTGAGGAAATAAACCCAAAGGCAAATGGTTATGGTGAAAGGGTGACATTTTAAATGGCAGAATAGGGCTGAGGGAAAGGTTTCACAAGGTTGCCATTCCATACTGGCTCAGGACCTCATTGACAGCCCAGGGGAATCCACACAGGTTTTCTGGGGTGCAACAGGAGCTTTGTCTGAATCAGGAAGATGGCACTGGCAACCAAGTCAAAGGTAGACTGGTAGGAAGAGAGGTTGGGGGGGTTTAATTTCCACCTTCTGGCTCTCCACTGAGCAACCCTGGGGTTCACACGTGTTCTCTTACCCACGTCCTCACCTCCTCCCTTCACAGCTTATGAATAGTAAGAAAAATGGCAGAGTGGGGAAATGGGACAACCTGCTGGCTTTGTGCATTTGGAGTATTGCAGCTGTGCGCTGTTACCTGTGTGTCTCAGTTACTCCGCTCTCATTGTACAGGATGGATGTAAAGTTCATAAATTGCACCTGAACTTTATGTCCACCCTCTATGTCCAGTCATGGCTATGATGTCCACTAAACACTTAGTGTTAGTTCTAAGAACTCTTACAAATCATGTTACCAGTATGTGAGAATTTTAAGAATTATGCACTGCAGAAGCAAAGTGCTGATGATTAAGGCATCATGTGTATCTTAACAGCTGAGCACACTGGCAGGCATAAGTCTTCAGTTTCCCTCTGCGACTGTACATTCATGGATATAAGCAGGGGGTACATATTCATGGGTGGGAAATCTGGGGTACTTCTTCACAAACATAACTCATGATTCAGTCAGCATAAATCAAAAACACAGGAATGCAAAAAAAATCTGGAATCTC
The DNA here is from genome assembly GCF_000181295.1 of Otolemur garnettii. Lineage (NCBI taxonomy): Eukaryota > Metazoa > Chordata > Mammalia > Primates > Galagidae > Otolemur > Otolemur garnettii. The sequence goes on from NW_003852456.1 coordinate 9,875,522, forward strand.
TGAGCAATATGAAACAGATGGCTAGTGAGACATCGTGTGCATGTGGCTGAGATTTTACTTCTTCACACATGTGATTCCATAGTAATGTCTGACCTCTGTGCCACTGCATATGTGATGCAGTGGACATCTTTAAAGTCATTAAGATCCCACTCACGTTAGGAAAGCAAAAGTATCTGCTTCTAAGACCCAGGACGTTTTATTTTATTTTTTTGAGACAGTCTCACTCTGTCACCCTGTATAAAGTGCTGTAGCAGCATCAAGCTCACAGCAACCTCAAACTCCTGGGCTCAAGGGATCCTCCTGCCTCAGCCTCCAAAGTA
>NW_003852456.1:9876034-9880404 GCF_000181295.1 Otolemur garnettii
TTTTTTTTTTTTAATAGCGATGGGTTCTTGGTCTTGCTCAGGCTGGTCTCAAACTCTTGGGCTCAAGGGATCCCCTCACCTTGACCTCCCAGAGTGCTGGAATTACAGGTGTGTGCCACCATATCCACCTGACCTAGGAGGTTTAAAAACCCAAGATGTCTTTGTCATGCACCCGAGAGTCAAAAGTTTGAAGTGGAATCACCAAGGAAGACAAAGCCTCCCAAGTTTCCAGTTTCTGCAGGAGCTCAAGATCCTGTTTTGGGTACATCACTCTGAAACTACCTCCTCTGGTAAAGACATGCAAAGTTCACTTAGCCTTTGGATGAAGCCAATTAAGTAACAACTAATTAACTAACAATTAACTAACAACTAAGTAAACTCAGGCTGAGCTGTTTTTGATTAACAGTCTTCTTGAGGATTCACTGTTTTTCATGCTGAGAACACATGTTATCAGTGTCTTCAGGCTACAGGTAGCCTGGGAAACATTATCCTCCCCAGGTCCAAATGAGTTCATACAGAGTTACCTCACCAATTATCCTGTATTGGTTCCACTAGATTTATACAATCTGATTTCCATTTTTTGTCCACAACATCACAGCTTTGAGGCATATTCAGACTATTTTCGCTCTTCTTTCTTAGAACTCTCCTGTACACATTGTTTATTACCAATACCAAATCTTTTATGGTAGCAGCAACAGCAAAAAACTTGAACAAACATGTGATCCATCACTAGCAAACTTAGTTGCAACTTTGCTGATTAGCCAACATGTAACAATTTTGTAGGGTGCTACCCTCTCCATAAAGCCTTCCACGAGTATCCTATGTGATAGGATAGGATGTGATCTTATCCTTGCAACCTTCCAAGAACATTCTATGTAGCAAACTATGTAACAACACAAGTAGTGATCTATGTAACAACCTATGTAGCAACCTATGCAGACAGCAGGCTTGCAGAGACAAAGTGGCAGTTTTTTGAAACATACAAGCAATCACTAGACTTAAACCCATGTGGGCAGTTGGAAATCGGTCAGCTGTGGAATTCTGGTGTGGAGGGTCGGGCTTGGGGGAGGGGAGCTTGTTCTCAATAAATGGCAGCTGCTGAGGTTGCTTGGGGCCTTTTCCCTGACATGTATGGGAAGGCCCACCTCCTGCAAGCTTCAAGCTTACAATCCATTGTCTGGCCTGCTTCCTTGGTGATGGCACCAACAATTTTATAAATTTCTTCTTAAACAAATCCTTTCCTAAGCCTCTTCTAAGTTTGGTCTATGATGATCTCTTACTATACAACCCCACATTTTTATAATGTATCTACTGAAACTCATGTGTCATGGTGTGTGTTATCTTCTCTTAAATACTCACTTCAGGAAACCGTATACTTAGTCTAATGACATGGCTATTGTTCAAAGGCTTATTCTTCTTAATATTGCCAGTGATGAAAAATCATCTTCTAAAATGGATTCGATTTGGGGCCACAAATAAAAGCAATTTGTAGTGAAGACAGTGGAAAATGGATGATCAACCTGGGTAATGCAATTTCTCAGTAAAAAACAAGGTGTGACTCTGAAACAATGAGTTATTTACCTTTTTCTGTGGGGGGCAGAAATTGTAGGTCACTTTCAAAGATGAATTCTGAGTGGCAGAATCACTGGAATGAATAAACTGTCTTGCAAATGAGTCTTCATCATCATGCCTCCATTATTATATTTATTAAGACATAAATTATGAATGTAAGACCATGTGTTTCTCCATCATATAGTCTTGTATTTATTATCGTTGTTTCAGGTCTGGGTACCTTCCTCAGTGTGAAACATGTAGGAAATAAGATTGAATTCATTTTGAGTCTAAATTTGAAATTGCTTAATTATGTAAGTTAACATTAATAAAAGTAAGGTTGTATCTGAATAGATATGGAACCAAAACCCTAGGAACAGGAAGGGTAGGCAGATCACATTTCCCTTTAGTCTCTATATGCAAAATTTTGCTAAAAAGAGAGAAGCATTTCTTGTGCAGGTGACCTGAAGGAGGCCGAGGCATGGAAGATTAATTTTGGAAAGAGGCATATCTTGGATGGGGGTGCCTTTGCCTCTAAGGGCATTGTTATTTTTATTTTTACTTTTTTTTCTTAATTTTTATTAAATCATAACAAAATCATTTTAGAGGGCATTTTTAATTTTGCAATATCAGTAGGGATGGTGTGGATAGTCACAGAGGCTGGCAGTTTAGAGTTTGCAGGGAGCTCGAGGCTTATGGAAGAATTGTAAGTAGGAAATCCAGACTTCCTTCTAGCTTCTATCAGTTCATAACAATGGGGATTCAAATTTCGCATTTTTGCCGCCTCTTCTTCCAAACACAATACACATAGGACAAAAAATATGAGAAATCCTTAAATCTCTTACGGTTAGTTAGAAAGCTAACTACTTGTTGGGGGGTATATTCTGCAAGAAAAAATATTGTCAAAACATTCTATGGTATCTCAACACACACACACACACACACACACACGACCTCTCATTTATTTAAAAACTAACTAGTAAGCACCATGTGGAACAGAAGGGAAACTCTGAGGTCATCAAAAGGCTGTACAGTGTTGTTCTTTAGAAATTTCATGATCTAAGATAACACAGAGAGTAACAATATTTACCAATTGATGAACATAGAAAAGGTTATTAAAAACTTTCTAATCTAAGCCAGTAATGGTATTACAGTACTAATATATTACTATTACCAAGTGTGTTTTAAATCATTCCATTTGACATTCCCAGCTAGAGCATAATTTGGTTTTTCTAGTTTTTCACTTAGCCTTTGGCATCCAGCAGGCACATCAGAAATGCTTGTTGATGTGATTACCAGTCATTTACGTTGATACCCAAATGTAACATAGTTGAAGTCCAATGGGACATCAAGTTTAAAACATGGGCTTAAATCTTGCTTCTGCTTCTGTTTGCTGTATATGCACTTTTGGGTGAACACGTGAAATCTCTAAAATACAGTTTCTTCTTCTGCAAATAGGAATAAAAGATGATCAATATTAGTCTAGTGAGGGGATGAGGGAGGGATCTCACCCAATGTGCACTGTGGGAGGGTGTTCACCACGGGCCCTGGGAGGAGGGCTCCACTGCAACTTGAACTTTACCTTAGAAGTGAAAACATTGTGACATAAACGTTTGTACCCTCATATTATCTGAAATGAAAAACATTTCCAATAAAAATCTATAGGAAGGATTCTTGTGATCATTAAATAATGTGTAAGAAACTGCCTGGCATCGTACATTACACATAACAGGATCCCTCTAAACCCTCATGAATAACACAATGGTCTTGTGAAAAAAATATTGTTTTAGTAGGAGAAACACCTGTCTTAAAAGTGTTTTCAATTCTGGAACTACTTCAGCTTTGAAAAGATGACTGTTGATTGTTGAACAGTTTCCTAACATACAAAGCGTATGAGGTGGTTCCCTTTTATTTCTAGCAGGTCCCGAATGCTTTACAGTGTGTTATCTTCTTCACACTTCCTCACATTCTTAACTCCCAGCTGCTGATGTGATATCAGCGACTAAGTGCTGAATCCTGGAAATTATGGCAAGTTCAAATTCAATTTTCTTTAAGTGTTGGTCTAGGGATCAAAGATCAGAAAGTGTTTTTCTTCTTTTTGAACTGTGAAATTAAAGATTTCCCATAAAGATGAACCAGACCTTCAAATGTAGCTGGGTGAATGCTCTGTGCCTTCAGGATCAGGGGCCCCCTGAAAATTGTTTAAATAATACGTACACTTTTTGTGTTAGGCTGATGTTGAGAAGTCATGGAATCATTAGAGGTAGTATGCCAGATACAAACCTGGCATATAAAAGCCAATTGTTTGTCTGTATTTTGAGACAAAGAATTAAGATATTAAAAAAAATTCAAACCTAAACTGAAAATCTTCTGTACAGCTAAGGAGACAACAACCAAAGCAAATAGACAACCTACACAATGGGAAAGGATATTTGCAAATTGGAATCAGACAAAGGCTTGATAAATAGGATCTACAGAGAATGCAAATTAATCCACATGAAAAAAGCCAACAATCCCATATATCAATGGGCAAGAGACATGAATAGAACCTTCTCTAAATAAGACAGACAAATGGCTAGGAAACATCTAAAAAAATGCTCATCATCCCTAATTATTAGAGAAATGCAAATCAAAACCACCCCAAGATACCATCTAACCTCAGTGAGAATGGCCCACATCACAAAATCTCAAAGCTGCAGATGCTGGTATGGATGTGGAGAAAAGGGAACATTTTTATACTGCTTGTGGGACTGCAAACTAATACAACCTTTTTGGAAGGAAGTATGGAGAATCCTCAAAGAACTCAAACTGGACCTCCC
>NW_003852456.1:9881367-9886866 GCF_000181295.1 Otolemur garnettii
ATATATATATATATATATTTCTTTATATATGTATTCTGTTTTTTTACTTTGGTCCCCCCATTTTTGTGTATAACTTGGAGAAGAGTGGTGTCATTTAAAACACATAGACCTGAGCAGAAACTTAGCCCTGGCTGAGGGTGTGGCTGACCAGCATGTGGAGAAATGCATCATGATTTATCCATAGTCACAAAATGGAACATTTCACAGCGATGAAAATGAATGAAATGAAGCACTTCATGGGTGGCTCGATGTAATGTGGAACCAAAGACGTCTATAATTCTATTTGTCTAAATCCAACCAATAGGTTGTTTAGAGATGTGTGCTTAGGTGTTGAAATTATAACTAAGAGCAAAATGTCTCCCTTAGTTATCAGAATAATGATCACCTATGATGAGAATGAGGGCTTCGACATCAAGAGCCCTGAAGAGAGGGGTCTGAGGTGTCTCAATATTCATTTCATGACCTTTTTTAAAAAATTAGATCATAGCTGTGTGCATTGATACTGTCATGGGGTACAGTGTGCTGTTTTTCTACACAATTTGAAATATTTTCATCAAACTAACATAACCTTCATGTCATTTTCTTAGTTACTATGTTAAGACATTTATATTCTACATTTAGAAAAATTCACATGTACCCTTATACGATAGATCTTAGGCGTGATCCCACCAATCACCCTCCCTCCACCTACCCTCCCCCTCCTCTCCCCTCCCTCTCCCCTTTCCCCATATTCTTGGGCTACAATTGGGCTATAGCTTTCCAATGAAAGCTATAAATTAGTTTCATGGTAGGGCTGAGTACATTGGATACTTTTTCTTCCATTCTTGAGATACTTTGCTAAGAAGAATATTTTCCAGCAGTGGCTGTGTGGACATGGGTTTGTAAGACTGTGTTAATTATTTATTACACACAGAACAAAGTATTTATGCTTTTATGTGCGTGTATTATATATCAACACAAGAAAGGCTAAATAATATAATGAATTAAGCAAATAGCTTTTAAATGACAAGTGATTTAGTAAATAAATCAAAATTAAGTTGAAACTCTCCTCTTCCCATTTAGACTGATTACAGTAGAACACACACTTTTGTCTCTGGCAACCAGAGAAATGGAAGAAAAAAGATAAATCTCTAAAGATGATCAAAAACCAAGAGGATGCAAGTATGAAAATATCCTGATAAAATTACATTTGTGCCTTCTAAATGATTACTTTTCTTAGGAAAAGTAATTCTGATGTGATTCATTTGGTGTTTCCCTGAATGGGTTTCTTCTAACAAACACATCAGCTATGGTTTTGATTATCTTATTATGCAGTTAATCAACATTTCAGTTGTGACACAAAGATTTGAAATTTTTCTTTACTGCGAAGTTCTGTTTTATTTGAAAAGCAATCATTCTCTCTGTGGAGTCTGACTGCATCTAGAAATTATCTGAATTAAAGTAACATTTACAAATGAGTCTCTGAGACACTTCCTTTGAGTCCTTTTGGGGAAGGCAGTAATGAAAGGAAGGGCTAGTTTTAAAACCAAGTTACATCGCACACAATATAATCCTCCTCCTATAAAATGCTAATGAATAAGATCAGATAGAAAGAATTTCAGGGGAACCTTTTATCATCTTCTATTACATTCAACTGTTTCTTATAATTTAATTTCACTTTATTTCAGTCCAACATTAAAATGAAGAATTCCATTGTCTGCGTAGCTGCCATTTTCTCTGGATATTTGAAATATATTTAATTATACAAGGTCACATCTAAAGAGATAAAACTCTCTGGGGAGAATGAAAATGAACTTTCCCCTATCAGATCACTTATGAATTCTTTATTACCCTAAAATTACATGACATTATCCTGGAGTGACATGAAACGTCTTACTTCTTGCATTGCCCATTCCTGGAATGAAAATGGAATATGAAAGGAAACTAATGCTTCTGAGAATTGGCTGCTCTGAAAGGAATGCTCTTTCATTACTCAGCTTCATCAGTGGCGGTTCATGGCGGGAGGGGCTGTGAGAATATGCCGGTTACATTGAGAGATTAGAATCTGAGAGATTAGAATCTTAGGTTTGCCTTTATAATGAGGTTCTAAAAATTATGGCAGATTTTAACAGCTGTTTGCAATGTGCTAGAGATGCCAAAGTTCTGTTTATGGAAAATATTTCAAAATATTTCGTAATCACTGTTAGAGAAATTTTTCTATCGGTCAAGTTCTGAAAGGCTATTTGCAGATTGTCTCTGAGGAATTTCAAAAATGCCAGTTATAGGACAAAGCAGATTTCACAAAGCTCAGTATGCCTGTTTTAAATAACATATGGTTAATGGAATGTGCAACCTACTTCTACCCTAGCCTGTACAGTTTTTAGATGGTCATTGCAGATATTATAGCCTAAAATTCTTTATTCTTAGCAAATATTTATATTGAAGCTATATGGATTCTGAGAAGATGTACATTCTTGCAAAGGTAGAAATATATTTTCACTTTTTCTTCTGCACTCCAATATCTTAATTTTCTACACCTGTTTAAGAAACAAATGTATTTTCTGCCAAAAAGTTCTTTTCTACCCTGAGCGAAGTGAGACTCTGTCTTTACTAAAAATAGAAAAACTAGCCGGGTGTGGTGGCAGAGGCCTGTAGTCCTAGTACTCAGGAGGCTGAGGTGGGAGGATCGCTTGAGCCCAGGAGTTTGAGGTTGTTGTGAGCTGTGATGACTCCAGCCTGGTTAATAGTGACACTCTGTTTCAAAATAAAAGAGAAAAAATATTTCTTGAAGCAATTCTCACTCAAAATGTTTTCAAAGTTGCAACTTTTCTGCTTTGGTGTGTTTGTGTTTTATCGGAAATACAGGTAAGCAGAGCATCTACGAAATATTTCCATTGAACAGTAAGTTGGACTGTTTAACAATAAGGGAAATTGGAACTGGATCTGTAATATGACCAAATCTGAGAATGTCTCAGCCAAGTTTCCAGGTAAGAATCCCAAGTATTTATCCACCAAATACAACCATTTTAAATTACAGATGAAATTTATGGCTCCTTCCTAAGGAAAAAAGTTCACCTTCAAAATCAATTACTATTAAGCTCTAATTATACATCTAAATTCTTCAAAGAGGAAAGTAAAAAAATGCTTGCTATGACAATAACTTTCTAAGATACTCAAGGAGTATTAATCCAGTCGAAAAAAATAATTTAACTCAAAATGTTACAGCCAAGGGACTTAAAAAAGGGGGGGAACAAACCAACAAAAAACAACCTATTCACAAAATATAACTCTTTTATTTGATATTAAATGGTTCTGAGCAATGATTGAGGGTTTATTGGTACAGAGTAATTGCTATAAAAATAGTCTGGAGAGGACTGTATATAAAAAGGAAGAAAGAAAAGGATTCATTATGATTATGTCAGAAATGGGAGACACACACCCTCTAAGAACACAGCGTGGCCTGTGATGAGCAGAAGTCTGTGTATCAAGATTTGGGTGACACTGATGTCAACTTCCCAGAGCACTGAATTCCTAAAAAGAGGAGTAATAAAGCTGTCCACAGAGGGTTGTTGTACAGTTTAAATGAGATAATGTTTTTGAATTCCCTTTAGATTTATAACACCCCATACATGTATAAAGTATTACTATTCATAAAAGGTCACTTTAAAAATGAAATATTCCTGAAAAGCATTATAATTTAAGTCTTTTATGAGTTCGCACTATAATTATCAGGTAATCCTTTCATCAAAAAGTTTTGCTCAAGGAGAAGTCTTGCCCTTGATTTTTTTTTTCTTTTTTATGATAGCATCATAATTTAGGAGGACTATTAAAGGTAAGTTTCTATTTTCTAGGTGTGACATTTTCTAAAGCTATTAGATTTATTAGTTTGCTTGACGGGTCATCAAGAACTGAACCATATAAAATTCATTTGACCAGGCAGGGGGAAAAAATAAGCACCAAGGCATAGAAGAGGTATCTGAATATTCAAGATTGGCAAGAACTCAAATCAATTCAGTTCAATCTATTTTTCTTGGTACTTATAAAAAATTACATTAAATATAGATATCCCTTTTCAATTAAGTGAGTGGTACAGCAAGACAGATGTCCATTGTATCGTTATCAGTGGGAGAAACTGTGCAATTTGCAGTTTCAAAAGAAGGAAGAAAAGAGAAAAATAAAATATTCATGAAAAGGTTATAAATTTTTATGTCTGATGGTACAAGCCATCATTTGGCAATAAATTGTCCACATAGATGGTCAGCTGAAAGCTGGTCATTTATAAGGTGAGAGAGCTCAGCTGGATGGTCAGCTGAGAGCTGGTCATTTATAAGGTGAGGGAGCTCAGCTGGATGGTCAGGAGAGCTGGCCATTTGTAAGGTAATGGAGCTCAGCTGTGCAGAACTTTGTTTTGATCTCTGTTGCTTTTTTGCTTTAAAACAGCAGTTCTCAACCTGTGGGTCATGACCCACAGGAACTGTATTAAAGAGCTGTAGCATTAGGAATGTTGAGAACCACTGCTTTAAAAGAACTTATATTATTCATGCTTATTTATCAGTGCTGTGAGGTTAGTGGCCATTACTTCGTTAAATTATAGTATTTATTATTATTATTTGGAGACAGAGTCTCACTCTGTTGTCCCAAGCTACATATCTCACAGCAACCTCAAACTCTAAAGCTCAAGCCATCCTCCTGCCTCAGCCTCCTGAGTAGCTGGGTCTCCAGGCACTTGCTACCATGCACTGCTAGTTTTCCTATGTTAGTAGAGATGGGGTTTCACTCTTGCTCAAGCTGGTCTCAAACTCCTGAGCTCAAGGGACCCTCCTGCTTCAGCCTCCCAGAGTGCTGGGATTATAGGCAGGAGCCACAGCACTGGGCCTCTGTATTGTTAGTGACTGGGAAATTGTTTTAAGCAGAAGTATTTTAAGGTAAAATAATTGCCCAAGAAATACGAAACAGGAACCATCTTACAATTCTTAGGTCATCAACAGAAACAGTGTAGCCAAGGTACCCAGTACAGTGCTCGGCACCTAATAAATGCCCAGCATTCGACATTAGTAGTACTACTATTTTATATCTGTTCTGTTATGCATTATTTTCCCATCATTGCTTACGCTGCATGTCCCTGGCAACACAGAGTAACACAAAGAGCAGCTCCAACAGAAGAGAAGCAAGAGAAATTGGCATAGAATTCTTCATCTGTATTTCTTACCCTCAGAGAATAAAATTACTTCTAGGTGTTTACTCTACAGATGATTGTTAAGAACTAATGATATATATACTATTCAGATGCAAAAAATATAACATAACGGTGGGATTTATTAGAAGAACATCGCACAACACTTATAAAATACATATCCATAAATTGCTTGCCTATTCAAATGCTACTTTTTTAGGGAAGCCTTCCTCAATTTCAGTGACTAAATCAAGGTCTTGCAGGTAAATAGTCCCATAGGCCCTCTGGGGTTTTCCTTCATAGCCCTTACCATGTTGTTATTACACAGTTACTTGTGTATTTATTTA
>NW_003852456.1:9886988-9890081 GCF_000181295.1 Otolemur garnettii
AGCACAGTGGAGTTCTTGCTTCCACCCTGACTGTATTCTGCTTTTCTGTCCACACGCAGATTTAGGCGTCACCATCCCAGGGCCACCTCCTTTGAAATGTCTGACTGCTGATTTCCCTGCAGGGTGACTCAAGGTTCCTTTCCCAGCTCTATTCCTGACCGTGTTGATTTTTTGTGTGTCTATGTCTTCTACTACCTTAGGGAGAGATTTGCTTTCCCTCCATTTTATACAGGGCGGACATAAAATTCGTGTGCAATTTAAAGTAGTTTAACATGGCAAATTGCACATGACTCTACAGGCACCCTGTATATGTATTTTTTCTTCCTGCTCTAGAATCATCAAGAAAATATATTTTGTACTTATTTTTCCACTTCAATCAATAACTACACTTACAGTCCGTTTAAGCTCCTGTGTGTTTGGAAATAGCTGCCATTATCTATCTCCCTGTGTAGAAGGCACACACATAGACACACACACACAAAAACCACACAGGGGATCAAGTGATCATAACCATGCCGGGTTTTCTGTGTTTTGAGGTGCTCTCAAAGGGCCCTGTATCACACTTGCTGTGCACAGCCCGTCCTTGCCCTTAGTGGATTGGTACAGGCTAACCAGATCACTCACTATTACCATACAAGTTCCATCATGCTCCCTCAATTTTCCTGGGTTGTTCTTGTTTCACTCACTCGTCTGAACTGTTTTCACCCTGAATTTCTGTCTCCTGAAACCCTACTCACTATTCAATGCTGCAAGGACCCACACAACTTTCCCTTCTCGTGTCCCCTTCACGTTATGCTGCTGTGAAGTTATTACCATTCAGGCCATCGGGAAACCAAGATCTCTTGAACACTTGTTCTCTGGGTACTATGCAAAGTTTTAGTAACACAGTAGTGGCAACAGCCCAGCACTTGTGAAACCCACAATCTAGACATTGCATGACGCATCATTACACATCGTGTTAAAGAAGCTGCCGCACTGGCGGAACTATGGGTAAAAGTCCTCACCTGCTAGGAGCAAAAGGTTTGCTGAAGGGGACATGCAACCCAGCTAATCACTAAGGCTCTGAAGATTGGGGAGAAAATGTGGAGAGAAATCTGGATCCCTGGGAGAAGACACTCTTTATTTCTGATTGGTGCTAGGCTGTCTGGGCAGCCCTCATGGACTGTAGGCATCTGCCTTGCAGGTAGATTTGGAAAGCAGACACCCTTTCATTGCAGCCGTCAACAGAACTAGTCCTTGGGTGCTTTGTATTAACAGAACAAATAGAATATAGTTAGAGGCATATAGAAATAGAGGAAATTTACGATAGGAATTGGCTTGTGATTACGGAGGTCATAAAGTCCCAAGATGTGCTATTACAAGGACCAAGAATTAACTCATCCTGGAAAAGGTGCTATACACCTCACTGCTGAGTGTCACTATGGTCATCTTCAAGGGCCTCCCTTGGGAAGCTATGTGCAGACACTAGCACCTAGTCCATCCTTCAAAGGGATTTTGGAACTCTTTTCCTGGAATGGCCATCAGAGTTCTCCTCATACAGCACACAAAAACACACAACAATAATGAGTGTCACTCAGCAAGGCACCACCGTATGTGGACAAAAACACAGCCCTAAGATACTGATATTCCAAGGTTATGAAACCTTACTGGCTGTGGTACAGTTATGGGAATGTAAGAGCCTGGTGGCAAGTTTGTGAACTTAATTGTCAGGCTTCATATTATACACAAATGTGCATGTATGCTGACAAGCTAATATAATTTTCCTAACTAGGACAGTTGAATACGCATTTTGTGATGCTATAAAGACAATTATCAAACGTGATGTCCTCAAAAGCAGAAGACAATTGTGTGAATGCTAATTGTTTTGATTGATTTAAGTAGTCTGCATCTTCAAATCAAAATTCCAGAAACACTTTTCTTACATTACATTTAGTATTCATGACACTTCTGATTAAAATGTATCATAAATAATAGCTAAATTCATTACCCAGTGGCTTAATTAGAGTGTGGAAATCCATTCAAAGCAAATTTATTTAGTAGCATCAAATTGGGGAATACAAGAACTTGTAGAATAGAGCATGAATTGAAAACATGCCAAATTTTATAAGTTTAGTGGCAGAATTTAAGCCAATTTTGAGATTTATACATCAATTTATAAGCCAAGAAGAATCAAAAGGTAAGTGAAATACAATAACTTTTTTTGTAAACAGCTTTAAAAAACATATTCCAATGTTACTGGAATGGTTTTGTATATATTTCCTTAAATATACTTAATTAAGCCTGTTTTATAGTTAGATTCTGCTAGAGAAGTTTTATCTTAATGAGGTGAATTCAGATAACAAAAGTTTATTTTAACGCTCCTCACTATTTCATCTCAAAAAATAATTTCTCTTTTTTTATTTTCAGATACTACTGTGTTTCCCTGAGAGTAAGACCGACCCCCAAATAAGCCCTAGCAGGATTTCTATGCATTTGTTAAATATAAGCCCTACCCCGATGATAAGACCTGGTGATGGGTGTGGCTATGCAGATACGCTGCATAGCCATGCCATGCATTTCCACGCAGAGCAGTAAGGAAGACCGGAATATCTTTTACCTGCCACAGCTCCTTTCTCCCAGCCATTCGCACGTGTGCGGGTGCACGTGTGGTAACCAGTCACAGGCATCCTATTGTGCACGTGCGAATGGCTAGGAGAAAGGACACACATCACTAGCACCAGCCCCACCAACAAGATCGGCTCCCTCTGTCGGGTTCCAGTCATCTTGTGCACGCTGAGGCTTCAGGTGGAAATGGAGACATAGAGACTGGAGGTCTCCACGGTGAAAGTCTCCTTAGTGAAATGAGGAGCAGGACGCTCTGCTTTTTTACCATATTATGTGACCCCAAGGGGAAGAAGGAAAGCTGTGGCTATTTTACACAGCACCAGTCCAGCAACAGTCTGTGGGCCTCTCTCACCCCACAGAAACACCAGTAAAGCTGCTGCTCCCCAGCACCAGTCCAGCAACAGTCTGTGGGCCTCTCTCACCCCACAGAAACACCAGTAAAGCTGCTGCTCCCCAGCACCAACCAGCAACAGTCTGTGGGCCTCTCTC
>NW_003852456.1:9890350-9899920 GCF_000181295.1 Otolemur garnettii
AGACAAGATGAGTGCAAAAAGAAAGAGCTATTCTGTTGAGTACAAGAAAGGAATTGCTGAGGACTCCCCAGGGCCAGAATCTTACGGCTTTCTGCAAAGAGAAGTTGGATATCCAAATGGTCCGAAAATGGTGGGCAGAATATGATAACCTCAGTCTACATGTGGACAGAGGAAATGCTAAGAAGCACAAGTGTGGCTCAGGTCAGAGACCTTTATTTCCTGAGCTGGAAAACATAATCTGTGAATAGATTGCTGACAGGAGAGCAAAGGCTTTGGTTGTGCGCAGGGCTGACATTCAAGCATTTGCCCTTGCAATGGCACCACAGTTCGAAATATCCCCAGAATTCAAAGCATCACAACACTGGCTGGATGGCTTCCTTCAGCGATATGAACCGTCTCTAAGAAAATCAACAACACTGTCTAAGCTGGAAGATGCAGAAGTTATTAAGTGAGCACTTGCATTCAAGTCCTCTGTTAATGGCATCGACTTTTCTAAATACCAACCTTGCAACATGATTGCTATGGATGAAACTGCAGTGTTTATGGGTCAAGGAGCCCAAACAACAATTGAACAGAGGGGTGCCTTCTCAATCTACGTTCCCTCCACTGGTCACAAAAGTTCATGTGTTATCTGTATTTTGGCCATTCGTCTGGATGGAAAGAAAGCTACACCTCTCATCATCACTAAGGGCAAGAAGGATAAGACTGAATGTGTTTCAGGCATTTATGTTCTTGAAACAGAAAAAGCCTGGTCATACAAGCAGTTATAAGGAAGTGGCTTGATTTAATGCTGCCACTTGTTTTGTGAGTGGCCAAAGAGGTCTGCTAGCACTCACCAGGCTAAAGACATGAAAAACTTCCTGGCAGAGAGAAAAATAGATCAATAATGATTCCCACAGGAATGATTGCCTATCTGCAGACTCTTGATATTGCAATAAACAAGCTATTCAAAGACCATTTGCATACAGAAATTAACTATTACATTGAAAATAGAATGACAAGAAATCAGCGTGGAAACTTTGTGAAGCCTAGCCTGCAAGAGGTCGGGATTTGGGTGACGAATTCATAGAATAAAATCACTGACCATGTTGTTACCAATGCACTCCGAGCAGGTTACATGGATAAGAGCTGCTCATTTAATGAGAGCTCTATTGCTTGACATGAAAGATTGGGGCCAATGCCGAAATTCAGGATGGAATTTCAGGTCTGGAGAGTTATGATGATGTTCCAGAAGGAGATGACTTAACTGTGTTTGAATAAATGTAGATTGTTGTATTATACTTAACAAAAATAAGACATCCCCTGAAGATAAGCCCTAGTGTGTCTTCCTGAGAAAAAAATAAACGTAAGATAGTGTCTCATTTTCAGGGAAACAGGTAGTTTCCTGCATAACTAAAGCTCAAAGACACTGCCCTTTCCTATATTACAACATATAAAAAGTGTGAACCAATTAATTAGCTTGTTCAACTCTCTATTTCTTTTTCTTGTTGGTAATGCAGATTGCTACTGAAATTATTTTTTTTTTCTAAAATTTATAAATAACATTTAGATACTTTAATGCAGAGTCTTATTGGTAGGTCAATTTCTACACCTGCCATTTCACCTTAGTGAAGAATTCTCTCCTCTCTCGTTCCCTCTGCCCTGCCACCCCTGTGTGTCTGTATCTCTCCCTCCTGCCCGCACCCACATCATGTCATATGCAACCTCAGTACCTGGAACGGCTGGTATGTGTCACATCCACACGACACATTGACCAGCTCCTTTCTCAGGGCCAAGTTCAGGGGCTGGCTTCCTAAGCACATCATGTTCATGATCCAGCTTGCTTTAGTTTTTTCTTTCCCTCTCACTTCACAAACATTTTTTCCCTCAAGCAAATCACATTCCTATGAAATGGCAAAAAAAATCTATAAAATTAAACTTCATGTCTATTAGTTTTCTTTCCTACTGTCTTGCTTATTTAAAAAACTATTTCAGGCAGTTAGCAGTGATTGGTATGGATTTGGGTAATGAGCAAATGTGTGATGCCTTTCTAACCCATTTGCAGCATTTATAACCAATATATTATTTAATTGTTCATTTTTAAAATACAGTAGTTTGTCAAATACAGTTCATATTTCTTCTATATGACTGCCGATTACTGTACATTATACTATTTCCAAGGCTTTGCAAATGTATTAGAGGATTTCTTTCCTCCTCTTCCCTTTCCTATATAAATGGAAAACCTACACCTAGGCATAAGTTGTAACATAAAATTCTATGTCAAGTATACCTGACCAAGGGAATTTACTCAAGTGATTCCCTTTTAAAGTAAAAATATCAGTAATTCTGGTATTCTTACTGGCATGCGGCAACAACAAAACCCTAGAATATGTCTGTTATGGTTTGAATGTTTGTGTCCCAAAATTTATGTGTTAATATTCTGAACCCCAAGCCAATAGTATTAAGAGGTGGGACTTTGGAAAGGTTATTGGAGCATGAAAACGGAGCCCTGGGATTATTGAATGGGATTATTACCCTAATGTATGACCTCTTTCTACCAGGTGAAGACACTATCTATAAACTAGAAGTGGGACTTCGCAGCCACCAACTCCGAGGACATTCTGATCTTGGACTTCCAGCCCCCAGAGCCCGGAGAAATAAACTTCTGTTGTTTATGAGCCATTTGGGGCTTGGTATTTTGTTACAGCTCTCTGAACATGCTGGGTCTGACAGGTGATAATCTGTGTCTACTGGTTCTGTAACAAACACACTCTAGTTTCCACTTGCTGATGACAGTGCACTTTGGAGAAAAATCGTGCTAGATGTAGAGTCTTTGGTTTTATCCGATCTACATTTCAATTTTTCAAATTAAAGTTACATGGCCAAATCCCACAGCAGTGGGAGAGGAAAGTGTATTCTTTCCACAAGGAGGGGAGAAGATTTCTGAAAATTCATACAAATGATCATAGAGTAAACTTAATGTAATATAGACACCCTTGAAAATAACCCTTAGCATGAGGAAAGGAAGCATTTTAATATTTCTATTCTTTAAATATTACCCCAAAACTCTAATAAATGAAATCTATCAACAGCCCCAATTTGACACGGTGAAAGCTTTCTTATGGGGCACTAGCCACTGTTGTCTGTTGGCCTGCAGATTAAAGGGATTTAAAAAACCAAAAACTATAAAAAATGTTGGGTAGGGAGGGACTAATGACGCTCAGTCAAGCGAAACTGCCAACTACGTCTGAAAGTCACGGAGATAATATAAAGTGGAAATACAAAAATGAAACAAGCTAGAAAAAAAAAAAAAAAAAAACTTGACTAACTCTTCACACCAAACCTCAGACTTAACTGTAAAGGGCTAAGAAGCGTCCTCTCCAGGCATCACATGCCTGGGCATGGTTTTAATTGTTGCTTATAGCATCAGTTTAACAAAACTGCTAAAAACCAATTACAGCAAAATAGCAGGTTTCCACTTAATGCTTTCTTTCAAAAGACGTGGAAAAACATATAGATTGTCTGGAAAACTTGTCAAGAGCCAAAGCCAATAGCTAATTCTGTGGAAATCAGAAGAGGATGGTTAGACAGAATGGATTATAGTCAGATGTCTCTGTGTCAGCATAGAGATTGCCTTGTAGAATATAACACCTGGGTTATTCTTATTGCCAACAATATCTACTTCCCACACTTTCTCTTGTATAAACAGTGCCGTCCATCGTAACCAGTGCAGGGTCATTCTCTGAAGCAGTCACATTGGCAGAGGGCAGGTGGAGAGATGTGTCCAGCCAATGACCACCCTGTAAACTGGGACACATTCATTTGTGCAGTATCATGCGTTCACTATTTCATCTTAATCTAAGCGGTTCTCAATCTGTGGGTCATGACTCACAGGAACTGCACTAAAGTGACATGGCATTAGGGAGGTTG
Source organism: Otolemur garnettii (assembly GCF_000181295.1). NCBI lineage: Eukaryota > Metazoa > Chordata > Mammalia > Primates > Galagidae > Otolemur > Otolemur garnettii. The sequence continues at coordinate 9,894,260 of NW_003852456.1, forward strand.
AGAACCATTGGTCTAAACCAGTGTTTTTCAACCTTTTTAATCCCATGGCACACTTGAACTTATAGCTAAACTTTTGTGGCACACTTAAATTATGTTGATCAAAAAACAAAGAAAAAAAAGAATTTAAAATAAGGATATACTTACTGTATGTTCTAAACTTCTTTCAAAAATAATTTGACTAATGATATTTAAAAAATTTGGTGGCATACCGGTTGAAAGTCACTAAACATTCAAATTGGTCTTTTCTGATTTACCCCGAAGCTTATTGTCTATCCCAATCTTTTCTGTAAAGTTTAAAATTGCTTATTTCTGCTGCCCTCCTCTCAGTTTAAAAGTTTAGAAAATATTCTATTTAAAAGTAATAAATTAGGCTTTGAAAAGAAAAAAACATTTTCTAGCTATTGTTATGACTAACATATATATAATTTTTTTTCTACTGATTTTTTGGGAGGAGGCAACTTTAGCTAACCAGAGCCTCTATTGTGTATCAGAAATTTATAAACATTATTAAAATGTAAACATGCTTCATAAACAAGTCTTTGAGGCTTAAAACAGTGTGTATGTACACATGCATTGCAGTGGGGTTTTGTGTGTGTGTGTGTGTGCAGTTTTCTTTGGCTGGGGCTGGGTTTGAGCCCATCACCTCCGGCATATGGGGCTAGCGCCCCACTCCTTTGAACCACAGGCGCCACCCATGTAGTGGGGTTTTTTTTTATTTGTTTTGTGCATGGGCCAGGGAATTCATTATTTTAAAGTTGATGTATCATGATATTTTAGGTTTTGGCAGTTATATTTCTGCTCATTTCAAAACTGTTCTTTAGCTTCCTTTACATAAAAATATGGCATCACCACAGTTACTGACTTTCTGACTTTTCTTTTATTACTTACAGTTTAGTTCATTCTATCTTCCTATATGAATCCCAGTTAATTATGGTTAAAAAAAAGGCTTTCTAGATAATTTAGCTCAATATTTCAATTTGAAAGCCTTTGAAAGGCTTTCTAGATATTTGGCTCAATATTTACCTAATTTGAAGGTAAGAAAATTCAATCCAGGACCCCTCCATGGTTTACCTGAAGGTGAACAGACACACATTCGGAAAACCCAGCACACAAATCCAGATCTTTAGATCTTAATTTCAGCATGCTGTCTCTTCTCTTTTTTTCCCCCAACCTATAGTAAAATATATTGTCATCAGCCACCTGTTTCACAGAAATTTTATAAAATGTAATTTTCATCACATAATAGAACTACAAGAAGTCTCATTATTCAATAAATATTCCTGGAAAGCAAGTTACATGTATGTACTAAAATTAAATGACATTATTGACATATCTACAGGGAGAATTATAGCACCATGGGTAAGAAAATTCCCAGAAATTTTTTATGTTTGATACCTGGATTGTACTCCTTTAAGATAAGAAAGGTATAAGAATATCTCCATATATCTCACTGGAGTAATATCTCATTTTTTTTTTTTTTTGGAGTGACATCTTCTAATAGAAGCAAATCAAGTATCTGGAACTAAGGAATCAAAATAAAATCAATAGAATAAAAACAGAGTAAATTTAGAGTCACAATTTAAGTGGTCGAAACAATTCCAGCCCTTCGAAGTTGGGGTGGAGGGTTCCAGTTGAGGGGGGAGGGAAGGTAATGATAAGGCATATTTAGAAAGTTTACATATTTTTTTTATTATTATTACATTAATACAAACATGGGGTACAGTGTAGTGTTTTCATATACATTTTGAAATACTTTCATCAAGCTGGTTCACATAAATTTCATATCATTTGCATAGTCATTGTGTCAAAACATTTACATTCTAGTTCTAGAAAAGATCATTTGTACCCTTGTTAGACAGAAATATAGGTGATCTTTCTGGTCACCCTCCCACCACCCAGCCACCCTTCTCCCCTCCCCTTCCCCACCCCCTCCCCATATTCTTGGGCTAGAATTAAGTTGTTTCTTTCATTTGAGAAGTATATATTAGTTTCATAGAAGGGCTGTGTACATTGGATACTTTTTCTTCCATTCCTGTGACACTTTGCTAAGAACATTTTCCAGTTCCATCCATGTAAACATGAAGGAAGTAGAAAGTTTACATAGAATTCTCAAGGAACTCAAATTAGACCTCCCATTTGATCCTGCAATCCCACTACTAGGCATCTACCCAGAAGAAAAAAAAATCATTTTATCATAAGGACATTTGCATTAGATTGTTTATCACAGCTCACTTTACAATTGCCAAAATGTGGAAACAACCTAAATGCTCATCAACCCAGGAATGAATTAGCAAACTGTGGTATAGGTATACCATGGAATACTATTCAGTTCTCTAAAAAGATGGAGACTTTACATCTTTTGCATTAACCTGGGTGGAGTTAAAACACACTCTTCTTAGTAAAGTATTACAAGAAAGGAAAAGCAAGTAAGTGTCCAATGCACTCAAAACTAATAGGAAGCCAGTGGAGGATCTAATACACGCCCACAGAAGAGAAAAACTCAAATAAATTCAAGGTGGAGGGGAGGAGGGAGAGGGCAGGTGGGCGGGGGATGGCTGAGCTCTCACCTAATGTGCACAATGTAAGGGTACATGGCACACGTCCCAGGGATGGGACACAAATAGAGAGAGACGATACCTAACAAATGCTAATATTCCAACCTAATTCTTTGTACCTCAAATTAACCTGAAACAATATAAAAATAAAAATTTTATAAAAGAAAGTTTAGATGATTCTTGAAGTTCTGCATAAGCAAATGTCTATAATCTAAGGAGGCTGCCTTAATGACCCACCAGCAATCTGGACAAATACTGTAGACCCCAGAGGAAGAAGTATCGTCTATTCCCCAAGGATAAATAGCCTGGAATCAAGAAAACTTTCCTGCTTTGAAATAAAATATTTAACCAAGGATCTAGCAACAAACAGAAGTCTCATGACTGAAATTGTGCATTTTCTCTTAGGGAATGAGGGCTGCAGACATCACTGGGTAGTCAAGTGGGTCTTCATAATTCTCCTTATAGAAGGGGATCAGTTCACAAGAATAGTAATGGGAGGAGAATCAGAAATACCTGAGTTTTTAGGCAGTGTTTTCTATGTTTCTTACTGTTGAAATAGTCCACCTATAAATCAGCCAGTGATGGTGAAAGTTAGATTCAGACAATGTTTTCCTGTTGATTGATGAACAGGGGCTGTGTTTATTTATGAAATTACAAATGGTGGCTGAAAATAATTATAAGTGTATAAACCATGTTCTGAAATCTTTATGGGGGGAATATAAAACAGAAGCTTATACATTTTTAAGAAATAACTATCCTATTTTTTCCCCCACAGAAGTCTAATTTCATTGAAATAAGAGAAGAAGAAACTAAATGTGAAAGGAGACTCATTTCCCCTTCCACGTTTCATGTCTCCAGTGGCACCAGCTGCTCTTTAAGGCACATTTACATGACTTTAATGCTCTTTACTTTTAAAGGTTTATTACCTTAATCAAAATATTCATTAGAGGAAAAAATGTCCATTCAAAGTTAAATCCTGAATGTGCTTTTCAAATACTTAAGTCCAATGTGAATTAAAAATTCTCATTTATACCAATAAAAGTTATCAGTAAAAAGAAAATTGCACTGTGCTTGGCAAATATAAATGTTGATTTTAGGTATTATTATAAAGAATTTGGGGGAACTTTTCACCTAATTTACAAAAATGTATACTTAGATCCGTGAAGAGTAGAAAACTGAGCATAGAATGGTCATCGTATTCATGTGTTTCTCCTAAAATATACTGTTAATTAAAGGAAAGTCTTATTATGCTACTTTATATGATATTACATATAACAAAAAGACACATAGTTGTCTAGATGTGAAGCAGAATTTTTTTAAAAGTCAGAAAACACTGAGCTGGTTTTGAAGATCCTTACTCCTTGACAATTCAGATATCCAGTTGTCTTTTCCTGATTTAAAATCCATTTAAGCTAGAGGTATTGGGAGAGCCTACCCTCATTAATGTCATTTCATTACTTATCTGTAACCTTTGTTATCTGAGCTTATACTTCCAATGTCTGATTCTTTAATAATTTTTTTTTTGAGACAGAGTCTCACTTTGTCACCCTGGGTAGAGTTCTGTAGAGTCATAGCTCACAGCAACCTCAATCCTTCTGCCTTAGCCTCCTGAGTAGCTGGGACCACAGGTACCTTCTGCGTCTGGCTGGTTTTTCTATTTTTAGTAGAGATAGGGTCTTGCTTTTGCTCAGGCTGGTCTCAAACTCCTGAGCTCAAGGGATTCTCCTGTCTCAGCTTCCCAAAGTGCTGGGATTATAGGTGTCAGCCACTTTGTGGCCTCTTTTAAATTTTTTTAAAACAAAATTTCTATGAGATTTTCTAGAATCATAGATTTTATAGAATCATATAGTCCTTTATTTCCAAACCCTCATACAAACTGATGTAGATGAGTGTGGCAAGAACAAAAGTCCTATGAGTGATCTCTGATTTTTATTAAGTTTGGGCCATACAATCCACTCTGGGCAACGAGCTGTATTTAATCCAGCACCCCATGGCATCACAGGGTAGTGAAGCCTCTGCTTGTATACAGCCATTGCATCTGCTGTATACAAGAATCTCACCTTACCTTAAAGGATAAAAATAGACTCAGGGTGAAGGGATGGACTTATATAACATAGGCAAATGAAAACCAGAAAAAAGCAGGGGTTGCAATTTTAGTAACAGATACAGTTGGCTTTAAACTAACAAAGATAAAGAAAGATAAGAAAGGTCACTACATATTTGTCAAGGGAAACACCCAACATAAAGAGATTTTGATAATTAATATTTACGCACCCTACCAGAATGCTCCTCAATTCATAAAGCAGACCCTTATGAATATGAACAACTTGATATCTTCCTGCACTATAATAGTTGGAGATTTTAACACCCTTTTGCCAGTTTTGGATAGATCTTCCAAGAAGAAACTAAACAAAGAAATATTAGACTTAAACCTGACCCCAGAACAAATGGACTTTAGAGACCACTGTAAAACCTAACAGAACTGAATATACATTCTTTTCACCAGACCATGGGGCATCCTCCAAAATAGAGCATATCCTAGCATATCTAACCTCAGAAAATTTAAAAGTTAGAAATTATTCTTTGTATCTTCTTGGACCACTATGGAATAAAAGTTGAACTCAACAGCAACAGGAATCTTCATACTCAAACAAAGTTAGGGAAGCTAAATAATCTTAGGCTGAATGACAGCTGGGTCAAAGACGAGATTAAGAAGGAAATCACCAAATTTTTAGAACAAAATGACAATGAAGACACAAATTATCAAAACCTGTGGGTACTGCAAAGCCAGTCCTAAGAGGGAAATTAATAGCATTGGAAACCTTCATCAAGAAAACAGAAAGAGAGGAAGCCAACAACTTAATGGATCATCTCAAGCAACTGGAAAAGGAAGAACAATCCAACACCAAACCCAGCAAAAGAAAAGAGAAAACCAAAATTAGAGCAGAACTAAATGAAATTGAAAACAAAAGAATCATTCAGAAGATCAATGAAACAAAAAGTTGGCTTTTTGAAAAGATTAACAAAATTGATAAACCTTTGGCCAACCTAACCAGAAATAGAAAAGTAAAATCTCTAATATTGTCTATCAGAAATGATAAAGGAG
>NW_003852456.1:9901111-9911457 GCF_000181295.1 Otolemur garnettii
ATAGCTGAAGATGTTAACAAATGGAAAAACATACCATGCTCATGGCTGGGAAGAATCAACATTGTTAAAATGTCCATACTAGCCAAAGCAATACAATTTTAATGCAATCCATATTAAAATACCATTGTCATACTTTAAAGAACTTGAAAACAGTACTTCATTTTATATGGAATCAGAAAAAAACTCAAATAGAAAATACATTACTCAGAAATAAGAACAAATCAGGATGTATCACTTTACCAGACTTCAGGCTATACTGTAAATCTGTAGTGATCAAAACAGCATGGTACTGGCACAAAAACAGAGTGGTAGATTTATGGCACTGAATAGAGAACCAAGAGATAAACCCAGCTACTTATTGTCATATGATCTTCGACAAGCCTATCAAAAATGTTTAGTGGGGAATGACTCCCTATGTAACAAATGGTCCTTGGTGAACTGGCTGGCGACCTATAGAAGATTGAAACTGGATCCCCACCTTTCATCATTAACAAAAATTGATTCTCACTGGATAAAAGATGCAAACTTAAGATATGAAACTATGAAAATACTAAAAGAGAGTGTAGGGAAAACACTTAAAGAAATTGGCCTGGGAGAATATTTTATGAGGGGACCCCCCCAGACAATTGAAGCAACACCAAAAATACATTACTGGGATCTGATCAAACTGAAAAGCTTTCGCACAGCCCAGGGCACAGCAAGTAAAGCAAACAGACAACTTTCAGAATGTGAGAAGATTTTTTCAGGTTATGCTTCCAACAAAGGTCTGATAACTAGAATCTACAGAGAACTCAAACTAATCAAGAAGAAAAGAATAAATAATCTCATTTGTATCTGGGCAAGAGAATAGAACCTTCTCTGATGAAGACAGGTGCATGGCCTACAAACATATGAAAAAATGCTCATCATCCTTAATCATCAAAGAAATGCAAATCAAAACAACTTTGAGATATCATCTAACTCCAGTAAGATTAGCTCACATCACAAAATCTCAAAACTACAGGTGTTGGCATGGATGTAGAGAGAAGGGAACGCTTCTACACTGCTGGTGGGAATGCAAGCTAATATAACCATTTTAGAAAGAAGTTTTGAGAATACTCAAGGAACTAAAAGTAGACATACCATTTGATCCTGCAATTCCTCTACTAGGTATATACTCAGATGATCAAAAATTATTTTACAACAAAAACATTTGCACCAGAATGTTTATTGCAGCCCAGTTCACAATACCCAAGACATGGAAACAGCCCAGGTGCCCATCAACCCATGAATGGATTAACAAATTGTGGCATATGTACACCATGGGATACTATGCAACCATAAAAAAGGATGGAGACTTCACATCTTTTATGTTTACCTGGATAGAGCTGGAACATATTCTTCTTAGTAAAGTATCTTAAGACTGTAAAAAAAAAGTGTCCAATGTACTCAATGCTACTACAAAATCAGTATACAACCACCTAAATACTCACACGAATGGCAAAACTTATCTATAGTCCAGAAAGTAGAAGGGAAGAGGAGAGAGAGGGGAGGGAAGGAGGATGTGGGAGGAGGGAGGGTATTTGGGGGGACTTCACCTAATGTGCATGATGCAATGGTACATTTTAAAACTGTTTAGAAATGAGTATAATTGTGATGGATGTATTAGCTCAATGTAAGCGTTTCACATTGTATATCGTAGTAGTACCCTGAACCCCATAAGTGCATCTATGTACAAAGTTATAATTTAATAAAAAATAGTTAAAAGAATAAATAAATAAAAATGGAAAAAATCATAAAGATAAAATAAAATAAAATAAGAAAACAAACACCACATGTACTCTAATAGTTTGGAACCAACTGATGGGCACACAAGTACACAGAGAGAGGTAAAAGTCATTGGAAGTCAAATTGGGGTAAGGGATAGCAGGGGAAGGGCAAAACCCCAGCTAATGAGTGCAGTGAACACCATGTGAGTGACAGCCACATTTATAGACCTGACTCAACCCATGTCTCAAAAACATCTGTACCTCTTTAATATTTTGATTTTTTTTTTTTTTAGGCAGTCTCACTCTATTGCCCTGGCAGAGTAACATGAGAGCTTAGCAACTGCAAACTCTCAGGCTCAAACAAACCTCCTGCCTCAGCCTCCTGAGTAGCTGAGATTACCAGTGTGTAACACCATGTTAGTCTTTCTATTTTTCTAGAGACAGGGTCTTGCTCTCGCTCAGGCTGGTCTCCAACTCCTGAGTTCAAGCAATCCATCTGCCTTGGCCTCCCAGATTGCTGGGATTGCAGGCATGAGCCATTATACCTGGCCAGTATTTTGAAATTTAAAAAATGGGAAAAAGAAAAATAAGTTTAATAGAACTAACAAATGACAAGCCATTATTAACTGTGGACATTATGGGTGCTAGTTTGGACATTTCTACTGATATATCAATATATTTTACATTGTGATCATAGCACAGAAATTTAGATGAATTGTTAGGAAAAAATTGGACTAAGAAATAATGAACAATTTAAAATACCCCTATAAGTTAATAAGTTAACTATTATTTTTTTAAAACACAGAAATTTCCTGTGATTCAATCTCTCAATAAACAGGTTCATAAAATTCCTTCACAGCCCAGAAAATTTATGGAGATAAAAACTCTGTCTTCCATGGAGGCAATGAAATGAAGACTGACTTTTCATATTTTTATACATTTGGGGAAAGATTAGGAAATAAAGATAAATGAAAAGAGAATCTTAAAAAAAGTACAGATTGAATTTTCCTAATCTGTCGAGCAAACCAGCAGCAGTTTAATGCACGTAATTTATTGAACACTTTGGGAACATGGAATACTTTTCCTTTTCAAGTGATATACATGTAATCACTGTAAAGACAGGAATGCTATTCCAGATCCATCCTCACCTCTTTTTCCTTTTGTTTTGAAAATCTACAGGGGAACATTTGTTATCATGGCACATACTTATGAACAATTGCTTTAAAGTATTACACACAGCCAGACTCAAGTTTTAGTAAGTTTGAATTTGCCTACAGGGAAACATTATAAGATTAGTTGCCAGAGCATAAGTAAATGCGATTTCAAAATCAAGATACTTCAATGAAAAATGGAGCTACATATGCCACTGAGTGTCTCTGTGTGGTGAGTATTCTTAGTCGCCTCTGGAGTATTTTTCCCCTCCTTTTCTCTGAAGTAACAAAACGTACTCTTATTTGAAGTGGCATAAAGCCGGTCCCCAGTGATGAGTGCTGTTCAGTTCCATCAGGATGTCCCTTGTTTCAGCTATGAATAGTGACGTGACTCTGTTCTGGCCACGGACGACTAACTCAAGCAGCAGTCAGCGGGGCTGGGACGGAGGGACTTCTGAAAAGCCTTTTCTTTGCTGATAAAAGATTTGAGATGACAGACACTGCTGCTTGCTTCTCCGTCTTCCTGCTGAGAATGAGGATCTATTTCTAGAGCTGTCAGAATCATTTTGTGACTTTGAGAGAGCCAACATTCGGGAAAGGCCAGAACAACCTAGAGATACCAGCTTAACACTATTGGTACGTTTATATTCTGATTTTGTTGTAAGAACAACAACAAAAAAAAAACACCTTTATAACAATGAAATTGAATTATTTTCTCTTTCTTAAAGTCAAAAACAATCCTTAGCTGATACATTTTCTAAACCATGTCTCAAAGAACGACAAGGAGTATCTGCCCAAGAGAACAAAAATCATTTTACCACAAGGACATTTGTACTAGAATGTTTATTGCAGCTCAGTTCATAATTGCCAAGATGTGGAATCAACCCAAGTGCCCATCAACACCCGAAAAGATTAACAGCTGTGCCATATGTATACCAGGGAGCACTATTCAACCATAAGAAACAATGGAGATTATACATCTTTTGTGTTTACCTGGACAGAGTTAAAACACATTCTTCTCAGTAAAGTATCACAAAAAATGGAAAAGCAAGTGTCCAATGTACTCAATACTAACTTGAAACCAACATAACAACTACACACCCACAGGCAAGAAAAATACAAATATATTCTAGGGAGCAGGAGGTGACTGGTGGGATCTCACCTCATGTGCACAGTGTGAGGGTGCTCAGCACACCCCCCAGGTGAAGGGCTCAATCACGACTTGAACTTTACCTTAGAAATGCAAACAGTATAACCTAATCATTTGCACCCTCATATTAATCTGAAATAAAATTTTAAAAAAATCACAAGGATTTGAAAGAGTTGATTTAGGGGTCTCAATGAAGAATTTTCTGCCTGATAATAAAGATTTCAACAGTGGAACATAGCCATGTCATGTATGATTATTATTTTTTACATTGTGCCACATGCATGATTTCATTTGGAAAAAGAAAGTTTAGTTATTAAAACCAACATAAAACTTACTAACCTAAAGTTTGTGAGTATCTGAAATTCCTTTAACCATTTTTTTATATTCTCCTATATCATCATTTCCTAATGATAGGTACTTTTATAGTAATTTAAAAAATATGGCTGGGTGTGATAGCTCACACCTATAATCCTAGCACTCTGAGAGGCAGGGGGATCACCTGAGCCCAGGAGTTTGCAGTTGCTGTGACCTATAACACCAGGGCACTCTAACCAGGGTGACAAAGACTCTGTCTCAAAAAAAAAAAAGATATATATATATATGTATATAGAATCACTTAAATGACTTCTTTATAACAGTACACTGCATTTCAGAGCCTACATTTGCATTCCTTATTATAATTAAGTGGTATTAGCTGATGCTTTCTAATACCATCATTTAACTTTTGATGTACTAACAAAACTGTCTCTCTAGATTAGCATGTCTCAATGTCACAATTTAGGGTATTTTCCTCATATTTAATTTATTTTAGCTTCTTATAAAGAAAAATTTCCCATTTGCAACTATTTCTCAATTAAAAGACATTTTCATACAATCAACTAGGCAGCACACAACATATGGCCCTGCAGAATTGCCAAATGATCTATGTGTGACATCTTTCAGATTACTCTGATGCTATCTCTGTAGCCTCTGACTTTGTCACAAAGCGTTAGTGATAACAACAGCAGAGATCACGGTATATGATCCCCGCACCTCTTGTTAATGGGCAATCTGTTCAGTTCTCATAACTGAGTTCAGCGAATTGTAGTAGAAAGGCCGTGCCATTTCCAAACCTGGCCCACCATGACACATTTTCCCATTCTCTTTCTTCTACTGGTCTTCCACTGTTGACATCAGGTAACGTTGGGGGCCACAGGACAATGGGACCACAAGATGTGAGTAACCTGGACCTCAGAGCCACCATGTGGGCCACAGTTATCCAGGAAAGGTGCCCATCTGGAATATGTAGGCAAGAGCCACCATGTGAGTGAATGATACATTTTTCCTCTCCTGGAAAAGTTATTAGGTGGTTATTTTTTAAGTCACAGGTGAAAAACAACTGTCCTTTCTCACACTCTTACATGGTTCCATTACACACAACTATGTTTGGAATTTTTAGCATAAAAATAATTAATGGGTTCTCAGATTTCCTAAGACGATACTATGTACACAAGATTTGCATACACAATACTCTTATGAAGCCAGGGAACAGATGGTCAATCCCTTCCCTTCCTCCAAGTTTTACCCAACAGCTTATTTCTCTGTGAGGCCTTCTCTGACCTCATCATCTAAAATATATTCAAGTCCCTCAATCCTTTGTTTTACTTTTCTTCTTCTTAAGAGTATTACCAGGTAATGTGCTATATTTTCCTGGCTTAATTTGTTACCTATCTCTCCTACAGAATATAAACTCCATGAAGATAGGCAGTTTTGTCTGATTGTTTTTTACTGCTCTATCCCCAAACCTCTGTGTGCAGTGAGTATGTGTTGAATCAACACAGGAATGTCATGCACATTTCAGGATTTCTCAGCTCATATCCCATAGTGCACTAGTGTGACCCAGGCAGGCTGCTGGTGAACACAGATTTTGTGCCTTCATCCCTGAGGGTGACTAAAGCAGACTGCAAATGCCTCTTCTGTATAGCTCACTGAGCAGTTCATTTTTAATTTTTTTTTCAGTTGTGCTACACAGTAAAATATATTAGAAACCACTGGAAACATTTTTAGCATCATCATCATTGGCTTCCAAACCTCCTCTGTGCCACGTAATATGTGTAAGATAATTTCACTGAAACCCATTTTTCAGGTGGGAGATTTAGTCACAATTATCACTGCTCAAAGACAAATGACTTGTCAGAGTTTATTTTGGAAGCCAAAATCAGATTCCAACTGCATACTGATGTAGCAATTGCATTACCAGCTTCCTCTGATATTTATAAACTACTCAACCTCTGCATTAGTGGTTTCTGACATCACCAATACCAGTAAATTTAATCTCGTTTTTTTTTCTCTTTTAGTATAGAGTCATGTATCATTTCCTATTATAAGAACATACTCTACAGTGCTGATATAAATCTTCAACATTTTCTTACTACATTAAGAGCCCTTTGGTCCTAATGTAACTACTTCATCAGCAAATATACATTGCTGTTTGCTGACTAAACATGTTCATATTTACTTATTAAAGATGAACAATTAACATTCAGAAAAAAGCATCAGAACAGACATACCTCTAGTTTTAGGACAGTACAGTTCATTTAGTCAGAAATTATTTTGTGAATTTCCACAATCTGTGACCTTTCAAAGCCCAGAGTTTCTTTGAATGTGGTTTCCTTTCCCCCAAACCAAAAAGCCACTCGTGTTTACAGTAGGGCCTCCATAGTTAACCTCCTTCCCACACCGACCTCCCCACCCTGGCCACCTCCTTAAGTTGACCTAGTTTTCATTGACCGGACATGCACCACATGTACATGTCAGCACAGCAGGCCTAGTTTTGTATGGTGACCACCTCTGTATGTTGTCCAGCTTGTTATAGTCCCTGGGTGGTCAGCTCACAGAGGTTCAGCCGCATTTCATTCCATAATAAATGTGATATCTGCTATGCAATTATACAAAAACAACAAAATATTTTATTTTCCATCATGTTTGTTGGTCTAAGGGGAAGAAGGAAAAAATCAGTGTGTCACAACATCATAAAGCAACACAGAAAATAAGATGAGAAATAAGAGAACCAGTAAGAAAAAAATACCAACCTCCATAAAATTAACTGTGTCTGAGTTTCCATACATAGCAAAGTAAACTTAAAATCGCGTGAGTTTGTAAGTTTTGGTTTATTGGATGTTTTGAGTGATCTCTTTGGGAAAGATCAGAGAAGTAAAGTTCTATTTCTAATAACTTTTGATTAAGAACTTATTTCATTGAATGATGTAGCAGACAATAAAAGACGACATGGGTCATCCTAACTTTAGGGCAGATAGCTAATTAGCAAGTCACATCTCCAAAATAAGGCCAGTGTCACAGACCATGTCGAGCGTCACTGCATCACCAGCCAATTCATGTTTTCAGAGATAATTTTAAGAGCAATAACCAAGATTATGGGCCTGTTTTCTTTCCTAAATGTATTTCTATACAGATGGTGAATTAAAAAATTACCTAATAGAGTGCTGGAGATTGGTTACACAACAATTCAGATGCACTGAACATTTCTGAATGGTATATATTAAAGACGTTTCAGATGATGAATTTAATGTGATGTACACATTTAAGATAATTTAAAAGTAAAATTAAGTTTTATAGGAAAAAATACATAATAAAATGCTTCCTGTTAGCATATAATTTCTATACTATCAAATGAAAAATACAAAGCTGCTGTCATATCAAATAGTGAAAAAGTAATTAATTAATAACATTTTAATTTAAATTTAGAAAGTTATTGAGGTATTTTCTTTGCTTTGAAATACATAAAGATTTATCCTTGAGAGTATTTCTAGAATATCAGCCTAGCGTGTTAAAGTATCAGTGTCTGGACATTTTTACTTTCTCCCGCTTACGAGCTTCGTCATCTGCAGCAAGGTGCCAAGTGTAAGCCCTGCTTTCCGGTACTTTACAGAGTAGGTACATGAATTAGTCAAGATAGTCTACAAAAAAAGCATCTAAGTATGTAGTTGTTCAACAAATATGCACTTTCTTCAATTAAAATAGAGGCATCTTGAATAGACAAAGGGTGAGGATAACTTCAGGTTTAGCTACTAAAAGTATACATACAAACGCATTAATTTATGTGCTTATATCTAAAAAAGTTATTAATCATTGTTTAAGCTTTTATTTATTCATTTATTTTTATTATTATTATGTTTAAACTTTTAAATACCAACCTCAGAAAAACTTCATAGAAATATGAAAATACCCTAGGAGAAAATTTTTCTACTTGGCATTTTATTGTAAATTTTCCTCACTAAAATTTCCTCATTAGTATCAGTTAATCTGAAAAGTTCTAGATGTTGATATTTAATGAGATGAGAACTATGTAAATTCAGAATCACAACTTTGCAGTTGTTAAGTTTATTAGACTAACGTCAGATACCAACTCAAAAGCAATACTATACAAAATGGAGCAGAGGTTATTAATCTGTAAAACCAACTACTGCTTGATGGAAGTAGCAGGCATGTATCTCTGGAACAAGAAATTAGACACCTGGTTACCCAGTACAATAATCACTTCTAATTATTCTAAGATGTGAGATATATATTGATAATGAGGACCTTATAAAATCTATTACCAAATTTTATGTAACTGTTGACTATACAGTTAGTAGTAACATTTATAATAACTGCTTATTAATTTGGTATATCTTATACCAACTGGTATAAATTGCCAATTGTCTATTACAAACACCAATTTAGCCATCAACTGAAAAACTTTTTAAAAAGGATTATTTTTTGAAACGAACTTACTGGGAATTTTGAGTAATAATCACTTATTTTAAGGCTACCGACAGCAGTTGTTATTTTTAAATGTTATTTTCTTTTCAAGTAGTTAAGATTTTAAAGATTCCTGCTCTTAAAAAAATAGAACTTGGGCCATGCCTGTGGCTCAAAGGAGTAGGGCACTGGCCCCATATGCCACAGGTGGTGGGTTCAAACCCAGACCCGGCCAAAAACTGCGAAAAAAAAAAAAAATTTAGAACTAATTTTGGTGATTGTAAATTGAGCTGAGACAAACAGTTTAGTGTGAATATCCTTATGATTAAATGATTTTTTTTTTTCCTTCTGGCTAGATGCCTACTAGTGAGATTGCAGGATCAAATGGGAAGTCTAATTTGAGTTCTTTAAGGGTTCTCCATACTTCCTTCCGAAAAAATTGTATTACTTTGCAGTCCCACATGCAGTGTAAAAGTGTTCCCTTCCCTCCACACCCACGCCAGCATCTGCAGCTTTGGGACTTTGTGATGTGGGCCACTCTCGCTGAGGTTAGGTGATATCTCAGGGGGTTTGATTTATATTTCTCTGATGATCAGGAATCAAGTGCATTTTTTCAAATGTTTGTTAGCCATTCATTTGTCTTTATCAGACTGAAGATATCCAACATTTTTTTTAAATTAAAAAGGCTTACTAATACTAAGAAACAGAGTATAGCTCTTAGTAAATGATGGTATTTGCTATGAATCTTTGAAATAATGAGCACAGTATGTTGATGATGCCCTTAAGTCTTGAAATTCTTAAGATTTCTTCTGGTAAAGACAAATTTCTAGACTGGAGAAATTTTCAGCTTGGATCTTAACTAAAATGTGCCCTAATAAAGACAAATTCACCAAGGAGAGCCACTGGGCAAGTGGACAGATACAGTCAGCAGGACACCTGGGCAGTGGTGTCTGTCGGGTCTGTGGTTTCCACTAAAGCAAAACCAGAGAGCTGGGGTATTATTAATTACTTCAAATAGCTTGTGGTTTCAGGTAGAGCAATGTGGGTACAATTTGGAAAAAATGAGTAAAGCAGAGGGAAGGCATACATAAGAATACATACAGAATCACATTCATTCATTTAGAGACAGTCTCACTCTGTCCCCCTGGGTAGAGTGCTATGGTGTCATAGCTCACAGCAGCCTCAAACTGCTGGGCTTAAGGGATCCTCCTGCCTCAGCCTCCTGAGTGGCTGGGAATACATGCACCTGCCACCAGGCCTGGCTAATTTTTCTAGTTTTAGTAGAGACAGGGTCTCACTCTTGCTCAGGCTGGTCTCAAACTCCTAAGCTCAAGAGACCTTCCTGCCTTGACTTACCAGAGTGCTGGGATCACAGGTGTGAGTCACTGTACTTGGCTGAGATGCCTTTATATTAAATAACAATTTTATATCACAAGTCACACATATATAAACATGATAAAATATGTCTACTTGTATACAGACGTATACATGTGCTTTAAATTTATTTTGTTTATCAGCTGATTTTGGTTGGGACACAGTTAAATCCCAAACACAGGC
>NW_003852456.1:9911780-9913130 GCF_000181295.1 Otolemur garnettii
AAAAAAAAAAAACCTGGTAACAGTTTATATGTTAGTGGCAAGAGGTAGGGCCTCCTAACTTTACTTCCTATGTATTTCCCACAGTTTCAATAATCCTTTTAAAAATGTTTAGCAAAATAACATATTGGCAAATAATTGCTCTTAGAATAAAGACTTGGTTAGTATTCCACACAGTATTCTTGGGGGGGGGGGTTAAATCACATTCTTAGGCTACCTGAAGCTTATAAATTATAGGGTAGTAGAGCTTTGTATGGAATCAGCTAAACATTCAACTCCATTTCCTCTTTATGGAGGCTAATTCCACATAGAACAAAATGTAGTATTTGTTTTAATGATGTATATGATCACTTTAGGCTCTTAATAAAGTTAAATATCACCATTTATCCCACAAAATCAATAGACCTTGCACCTGAATCATGAAATAAAGCAAACGTTCATTTTATGTTTCCTTGTATAGACATAATCCAAAAGTGAATTCATTATACGATGATTGATCCTTGCCCCAAATATAAAGCTCAATATCTTACAAAGAGTTATTCAAATAGATTCTAAACAAATCAAAACAGTGATGCATTGCTATACGAAATGAAAGCAATGCCCACAAAAGAAACGCTACATTTGCACACAGTAGACATTAATATAACTTGGTGGCATTGTTGCCACAGAACTGCCACATGCCTGAATAACTTTGCATCCTCATGAATTTTTTATCACCTAGCTGGGCTTACTTCATTGCTGCAATTTTTTTTTTAAATGTGTCATTTCCTGCATGGACGAAAGCATTCATCACTGGCAGCCTGTCATTCACTCGGTTTTCCTGCTCATAGCCTAAATCAGATTATTGGTCTCATAAAGTTCATACTGGATAATATGAAAAGAAATCATCAATGTGAAAAATTAAAAGACCGATTAGAAGCATGAGTAGAGCTCCATGACGAAGTGTGGTGGTGAAGAGAACAGGGGCCTTTAACTGTACCATTAAATTACGTGCATTTCAGATGATCCTGAAAGATCTTGAAACCTTAACATTGTTGCTGTCATAGACATGAAATAATAAAAATTTCCACACAAAAGTCATAAAACTGACCCATTTAAAATGATTTTTAGAAAGAGGTAATAATTAATATTAGATGATTTCTGTAATTATCTGTTGGGAGAAGATAGAACAAAAGTGAACAAAATGTCAATCCACATATACAGACAGAAAAGCTACCTAATATTTGGTTCTCATCCTACAGACCTTGAAAATATAAACTTAAGGATTCTGGGAAGATGGCCGACTGGTAGCAACCCTGGTCAGAGGCTCCTGAGCAAAGGAAGAAAAACTGGTTGGAATCAGAATCTATGAAG
>NW_003852456.1:9921705-9927766 GCF_000181295.1 Otolemur garnettii
CACTGAGCCATCAGTGCTGCCCTGCTATGTATTTTTTAAAAAGTAAATTTAGTGGATAGGACTGTAGAAATAGTGAGTAGCTGTCTGATATTTCATTTTCTTAATTTTTCTCTTAGAGACTGTGTGTGTGTGTAAACCGAAGCCTTTAGTTCCGAGCATGAAAGAATCAACGAGTATGAATTTAGTTTGTACAAACATCATTTTTATATATGTTTTATTTACATTTTGTAGGTAGCAGGAATGAACCATTTTTTAAAATAATTTATTTACTAACTTACATTTCTGGCCTCATTTTTAGCCTTTAAGGTAAGTGGCAATACATACCACATACATACTACTCACACCAATTACCCCACACTTAAACTGGGCTTGACTTCCTATTTATGATTTTCTTTATCAAGGGAGAGAATCAAAGTGCTTGGAGACCACACCAAGAATAGATTTAGATTTGTGGAGGGCATAGAAAAATGCATGTTATTAAAATTCAATAATATCATATTATTATGCTAATAATATGCTAATATGTTAAATAGCATATTATTAAAATTCAATAATATCAATTGTAAAAAATTATGCATGAAGGTGCTTTGAAAATTAACTAATGGGACGGGTTAGTTGCAGACACAGTGCTACTTTCCCAAGAATGTCCCACTAAACTTCACCAAGTGAAATACTAAATTCTTGATGATTCCAGAAAGTTCTGCATTTTAAGCTCCTTCTTAGAACAAGAGGAAGAAAACTTTGTGATAGATAAGTCAACAAAAGGAAGAGATTCATGGGCTTTTTGGGTACTCCAAAGGTGAACACATTCAAGGCTACAGAATTGGCACGAAGAACATCTTAAGAGGAACAGATGTGAACAAGCTGATTTGTAAGGATCCGGCTGGGAGGGGTGCTGCAGGGGCGTGAGGCAGTCCAGGGTGCTGCAGGGGGCGTGAGGCAGTCCATAGCACCCGGCTTAGGTAATTTCCAACTTAGAGGAAAAATCTCCAGCTAGACAGAGGATGTGGGGAGTCTCAACTTGTTCACCTGGCTCCTGATTCATTTACTTGTATCACTTTAATGCAAGGGGAAAACATATAAGTATATATGCAAGATCAGACAATTAAGTTCTCAAACTCACCCTAGAAAAAGTGTTGCATACCTTGAGGCTGCACATCCCTACCATCACCTTCAGCGTACTCCCCTTGACCATCTGGTGACTGTGGTGATATTCAGCAGTGAGGTATGTAGCACTTTTTCTAGGATGAGTTTGTGAATGTAATTGCCCAACCTTGTATGTATATGTATGTGTATGTGTTTGTGTATATGTATGTGTATGTGTGCATGTGTGTATGTGTGTTAGTGTGTGTGTATATATATATGTATATATACATATTTCTGAAGTCATCGATTCCACTTGGATGATAAAACAGGAGAATTCAGTTGTCAAGTATTGCCTTGTGTCTAAAAGAGCTTCTCATCAAATTCAGTTTCCAGGCTGCACCTGGAATAATGAAGCACCCATTAAGCCTGGCGTAAAGGCTTTCCAAATCATTTTGTTTTGCTCTAAAAATGTCTTTTCATTCTTTTTTAAAGATTTGCCAAAACCTAAATCAAACACCATTTTCTAGGTAATTACATGTTGAAGGATGTAATCACGGCAGCTTCTGAGACTCAGAGACCAGTAGCCCTGCTTTGGGCATTTTCCCACGGTTGCTTTTGTTAATGTTCTAATGAGCCATTGTCACCAAGGAGCCAACCTGGCATTAGCATTTACAATAAATTTACTGCAAGAACACTGCTGTTTGTAATTAGCTCTTCATTACACAATCAGGCTGATTTAGAGAGAAACTCTCATATGATTTGCTCTGCAAATGAAGCAATATAATTACACTTCACTTGAAATCAACAAATTAGACTGCTGTTTGCAATTGGCTATATTATGTACTATTAGTGCCCGGGGCAATCGGTGGGCCTGTTGCTTCCGTTAACACTTAAGTGAAGTAAGTCTAATAAAAACCCTGAATATTTCTGTATATGCAAGAACAGCTACATAAGGGGCACAATTTTTATAATCAAAGAGGAAAGCCAAAATTTATGTTCAGAATATTTTATGTTAAGATGAAGCCTTGGCTGGTGAATGCTCTTTAATGACAGAAATCAGAAGCTAAAATCATAACAGGAGGAAATGAAAAATTTCTTCCTGAGCCAAATTATTCTCTAGCCAGGGCCTAAGGGAACTGAGGAAGTTTCAGATCAGGTTCAAGCAGACTGATAAGCCACCCATTGGCTTGTGTTTATCTCAGTTGTAGGGATTTCCCACCTGTCAGCTATTCTAAGGGCTGGTTGGTGCTCATTTCTCTCCCTTGGTTTTCAACCCTGGAGCATTCCACCCACTCACTGTAACAATCACTACAAAAGGTGTTTGGTAGAAGCTTTACAGAAGGGTTGCCAGACTTGGCAAATAAAAATACAAGACACATGGTCAACTTTGGTCATCCAGTATTTCACCTGAAAACTTTATTTTAGTGTATTTCATTTAGGCTATGCTTCTTGAAAGTGTTAAAACTGAGGTCTCTCTTCTCTACCTCTAGACTGCAATGAAATGGTACATTTTATGGCTTGAAAAAAATCTATGTGAAACAGAAGTATAGCTAGAAAGTACTTTTATTAACCCAGGTAAGAAGTATAGTAAACAGAAATTTTACTGTCACCAATTCTTTTTTTGGGGGGAGGGTATTAATGTCTTTTTGTAAGAATCAATTCCCTCCCAGTTTTCCAGTAATATTTCTACATATATGGCTTAATTTGTAAAAGAATTGATTCCCTGGCCAGCCCAGGAAACTCATGCCTGTAATCTCAGCACTCTGGGAGGCCAAGGGGAGTGGATTGCTTGAACTTAGGACTTCCAGACCAATCTGAGCAAGAGTGCGACCCTCATCTCTACCAAAAAAAGAAAAAGAAAGAAAGAAAGAAACTAGCTGGACATGGTGGCAGGTGCTTATAGTCACAGCTATTTGGGAGGCTGAGGCAGGAGGATCCCTTGAGCCCAGGAATTTGTGGTTGGTATGAGCTACAACAGCTCTGCACTCTACCCAGGGAGACAGACTCTGTCTCCAAAAAAAATTAATTTCCTAAATTATAATGGATTAAAAATAAATTGTCAATGAATCTGGGATTTTGGTGAGGTTGTCTCTACCTATAGTGTACACTTCCTTAATCAGGGACTATTCTGCTTGATTTTTATATTCCAACAAAGTGGCATTTAGGAAGGGTAGCAACAAAAATTCTTGATTAAATAAAAGAATCAGTGACTATACATTATTATAACAGGTTGACAGTCTTCTATGGCAGAGTTCATACTTCCATTCACAGATCCATTGTTTTATATCCAACACAAATTCCTTTTTCTATGAAGTCAGGCAACTTTTAAAAAAATGATGCATATGTGATCACATGCATCATTTAAAAAAATGATGCACATGCATGCACGTGTCTTTCAGTTAACTTTTTGACACACTAAGCAGTGGTGTAGATTGCATATACATAAGACATTCAGTTCAGAAATTACACTTTCTACCTTTCCAAAGATGCCAGTTAACCGCTTTGGATTTTAAATTCTGCTTTAATATTTCAATAGTGGAAATTATGTAACTGAATGGTAGCAGTGCTGCTGACCTCATTGAGAGATTTGTTTTACATATTATCTTTTAAAATGACGGGTTTATAAATCATTCTGTAGAGAGTACTAAGCCTACCCGTTGAACATAGATTCAATTTCAAGAATATAAAAGAAAAATTATTTTTGTAACCATGGGACAACTTCACAGAGTTAAGTACGTTGGACTAAGCCAGACAGACAGCATAGAACAAAGTCTAAAGCTCCCAAATAGATGAGAGGGAAGAAAAATTACCCTTTCTGGAGCTGTACAGACTGCAATGAAATGGTATATTTTATGAGAAAAAAATATTTCAGGTGAAATAGAACTATCACTAGAAAGCATTTTTATTAAACTAGAAAAGAAGTATGGTGAACAGAAATTTGGGTGTCTGGAAATTTGTGGGGGGGGTTTCTATGTCTCTTAATAAGCATTAATCAGTTCTCCCTCCCTCTCTCTCCTCCAGAAGCTGGAGGATGTACAATGCCAGTACTAAATAGCTTCAGAAGACCCTCACCACACAACACAACTGCTGCTGCCTTGAGCTTGGATTTTATAGACTCCAGAACTGTGAGTAATAAATTTCTATTCTTTATACATTACTCAGTTTACAGCATTTTGTTAAAATAGCTCAAATGGACTAAGATAGTTACCCCTGGACATCAAGTTTATTAAAATTGGAGGACTAGCATGTTTCTTATTCACCTGGTTTATGAATTTGTTTTTTCAAACAGTATAATAATTTAATGTATTTAAAATGTAAATAATACATGGACTTTTTTTTGATACAACTAACAACTCTTCCTCTCTATTTTTTCCCATGAGAATCCATTAGCTCAATGTATGGATTTTCTCTCTTAATTCTGACTTGTTCAGGGACACCAAGACGACCCATTTGATATCACAGCATCTAGGACTTTCACTGTAAAGTCTTCTTGCATTTTATTTCACTCTGTGTTTAAATGTAACACCACTAATTAACCTTTCTGCTTTCTGCCTCTTTAACTTTTTTAAAAGTTATAATTAGTTATATTTATTCTTTTCCACAAATACAATAGTCCTTGCTTATCCATGGGGGATGTTCCAAGATTCCTAGCAAATATCTGAAACCACAGATAGTGGTGTGTGGGCACATGTGTGAGTGTGTCTGTGTGTGTATACTACATTTCAGTGCTTTAATAATGAAATGGCTGCTAAGTGACTCGCAGGCAGGAAGATATGTCCCATGTGGATATGCTGAACAAGGGACAATTCACATCCTGAGCAAGATGCAGCAGGACAGTGCGAGATGTGTCATAACGCTCAGAGTGACATACCATTTAAAACTGATGAATTGTTTATTTCTGGAATTTTCTGTTTAATATTTTTGGACTGAAGAAGACCGGGGTAATTGAAACTGCAGAAAGCAAAACTGTGGATGGTGGGGGGACTCCTGTAATGCTGTTTTGTTCTGTTAATTTAATTTAGAACTGTCCTGTATTTCATAGATAATCCATGAAAGCCTGAGAGATAATTAAAAACATCAGTGGGAAAAGGAGGTATTACAGTTTGAAAAATAAATTAGATTTTCATATGGTACACTGTGGACCTCAATACTTTATATTCATTGGTTGAAAAATGATGATCTTTATTTTCCTTAAAAAAATTAAATAAGGCCAGGCATGGCAGCAGCTCATGCCTATAATCCTACCAAGCTGGGAGGCTGAAGCAGGAGGATCCCTTGAGCTCAAGAGTTTGAGACCAGCCTGAGCAAGAGCAAGACCCCATCACTACTAAAAGTAGAAAAACTAGATGGGCACAGTGGCAGGTGCTGGTAGTCCCAAACTTGGGTTTGAGCAATCCTCTTGCTTCCGCCTCCCAAGAGTTTGAGGTTGCTGTGAGCTATGATGACACAGGGCACTCTACCCAGGGTGACAGAGTGAGACTCTGCCTAAAAACAAAACAAAACAAAACATGATTTATGTAAAATCTAAGCAGCAGAAAATGCTTTCATCAGCATTCAAGCACAATACAGACATGAGAAGTGCATTTCTATACCATCTATCATGGTGTGTGGGTCTGTCACTAAATTAACATTCAGATGGGAACGTAGAAAGCTATAATTTAAAAAAACTGGTGAGTGTTTTAAAGTGTTTAAAATTATAAACTAAATGGATTTTTCTTTTCTTTAAGAAATACTTTAGTTTTTATCATTCTCCAATAGACCCCTATTCAACTAATTAGATATATTGTGATGATGAGTTACAAATAGGTATGTAGCCATCATCCAGCTTTGTCAAATACTGTTATTGAAGCCACATTTGTTTCATAAACTTTCTTTTAATGAAGAAATAAATCAGAACTTGAAGCTCTCTATGATCTCAATTACCCTCTACCTCTCTCAGACGTGGCCGACGTACTGAATTTTTTTTTTTTTTTTT
>NW_003852456.1:9927786-9931132 GCF_000181295.1 Otolemur garnettii
CTGCCACCCTCGGTGCATGTGGCTGGTGCCGTAACCACTGTGCTACTGGCGCTGAGCCAACAAATAATGATCTTTCATAGATCTATTTGAAACTTTCTTTGCATTTAAGCTCAACAGTTGAATTGCTGGGTCATATATGGGGGCAAGGGTTTTTATAGCCCTCCATATCTTTGTCAATACTTGGCCTTATCATTATCTAATGTGTGTTAGCCTAACATGTATGAAATGATATCTGATTATTCTAATTTGCATTTCTCTGATTGCTAATATGTTTGAGTAACTCTTTTTTTTTTTTTTTTTGCAGTTTTTAGCTGGGGCTGGGCTTGAACCCGCCACCTCCAGCATATGAGACTGGTGCCCTACCCTTCTGAGCCACAGGTGCCGCTCACTGAATTTGTTTTTAGCATTAACTTATATGTTGGGCGTGTCTATTCATTCTATCAGGACTGCTACATAAAGAAAACTTGTATGTTTTCAGCTTTGTTTTTATCTTCCATATTTAATTTCTAACCTTTCAAGAAACATGCAGACCTACACTTCTGCAATAAATCATTAGAAAGTTTGCCTATTAATTCATCTTTGGAAAGAAGAAAATTATTGATGTGGTAAATAATACCACTGCATACTTTTTTCCTTCATCAATAATGTCTACTCTTATTTTAATCACATCTGTCATTTTATTCTTTTTTCTGTTGTTATTTTATAAGTATTTTGAAGCAGACAGAGCCAATTAATTTATAATAGTTGAGAAAGTTTAAATATTTTTAAATTTTTTGTTATTAATAGAGCCAGAAGAATGTTTACTTATATGTTAAAATAGGAATGAAGTTGGTAGAGAAATGTCGGCCTGTTCTACCCTAAAGGACTTTATGTGAGCACAAACTGAATTGTAGGTCATGGTCCTGAAATTGTGTCTAATATAATCATCTGTTTCTAAACTTTAAATTTGGAGGATGAATTAAGAAAAGAAAAAACTTTTAAGATATTAGGGATTGGGAAAAATCAAAACCAAAAGTCCTCAAAGGAAAAAGTAAGTGTATTTTTATATGTTACACTATGTTTCTGGGTTGCTTATTTTTTAATAGCTAATAATAAAGATTCCATTTTTTGTGTGGGTGTGCCATTTCAGCAAGATACAGTTATCCCCCCTCCCCAAAGTAGGTTGGTAATGATAAAGCTACTATGTGTAAAATTATTTAGATATTCTACATAAGAAGAAAGTGATTTCCTCATAGATTTTTTCTCTTTTTAGTTAACAGAATGGTTTTATTACTAGGATAAGGCCAACCCTTCTAACAAGATGAATGGAAATTCCTGTAAGTACTCAAATGGGAAGTGTACTAACTAATCCAGCAAGTTAGAGTTCAGCTGAAGCAGATAAAATGCTAATGCAAAATCTCAGGGAAATAAACTAGCTTCCATTAGAAAAGATTGCTTTTCAAATATGCATGTCTCTTGCATGTTGAAGTAAATTCTTCACAGATAGGTCACCCTCATTTAATTTTTCATGCAACTTTTCCAACTAACGTCTTTATTCTTTCACAAAAAGACATTCTGCAGCTCGTGTATATAAACTTATACCTCTACCTTCTACCATAAAAAAGCACCAAAATGAAGATATAGCAACTTTGAAATGGAAACTAGAACTCACTCATATATCCCAAGTGCTGAAACATCGTGTTCTATTATTTCAAATTGACTAACATGTCATCTTTCTAAAATCAATGAACAAAGAACATCAACTTCAGACAAATGTTCCACCTACATTAAATTTTCCATATCGCTCAAGGATTTTAGAGCCAAGTACATAAAATTGTGAGTTCCAAAACAAGCAAAACTGGACTTTAATGCTATACTGTGGTGTTGAAATAGATGGGGTTTCTTCAACTGTTAAAGTGCAAAAACAGAATGCACTGAGCTGTTGGGAGAAGTAAAAAGGAAACTACATTAAAAGGGTGGCGATTGTGGTCTTTTATTTCACCTTCAAACACACAGCTATACTGCATGATAAAGAGTATGGCTGCTTTGAAAGTGGTACACATGTGGATTAGAGTATGGTGTGAAAATGAGTTTGGGAGAAAAGAGGAATATTTATGCTAGAGATAAAGTTTTAAGAATAGAATTATAATTTATGGAAAAATGTCAGAGACTGGGGTAATGGCATGAGCAAGAGAATACAGGCAAGACAGTGAAAGAAAAATTTAACAGGAGAGCATGGCCAGGTGTGGTGACTCCCACCTGTAATCTCAGCACTCTAAAAGGCCGAGGCAGGAGGATCCTTTGAGCCCAGGAGTTGGAGGTTGCTATGACTTTTGATCCCACAGCCTTCTAGCCTGAGTGACAGAGTAGGACTCTCTCTCTCAAAATAAATAAATAAGTAAATAAATAAATAAAGCAGAAGAAAAATAATAATGAGAGAGCATTTTAGTTTATAAAATGAAATGCAGACTCAGTAGGGAATGATTACTGAGGGAAGACAGAATGAAAAGAGGAAATGACAAGGCCAGGGAATGCCTTGAGAGTATTTGAAGGAACAATGACCAACAAGTCCCAAATTTTATTTAAAACAATTTATACCCTTCCATACACAGAGGGTGCAATACACACACACACACACACATATACACATTTTAAGAAAGGAATAAAATGAATTAAAATTGTAATATTCAATATATATCAATAACAAAGATGAATACAAGTCACCATAAGTACCTCTTCTACTGGCCGAAGTCAAATGTCAATTGAATATTACAAATTTATTACAGCTTTATTTCTTTCTTAAAATGTGTATACACTTTTTTGGCATCCTCTATGTTGCTAAGAAGCGCAGTGAATTGTTAGTCATAAAAATGTAGACAACCACACCTACGCCAATCATAGACAAACTGTCACAGGCAGAGACAGAAGGAATTGTGCAAGCAGCAGGAGAAAGATGACCCTTCGGGGACCAATGCTCTTCAGTAAGATTGACAGCTGACTTGTAATCAGAAAACACAGATTTCAGGAGGCAGTAAGGTTGAAGGTGCTGGACAAAAAGTAAATGGTAAGCACTGAAAGACTTGATCATGTTGAGACAGCAATACTCTTCATGGATGCAATGCAATCCCTACCAACAACTAGTTTGCCCTTTTTTTTTTTGGAACCTGACAAACTGATTTTAAAATATACTTAAGAATGCAATGGTTCTGGAATAGTCAAAATAATATTTAAAAATAAAGTCAACATTGGAAGACTCATTCTTTCTGATCTCAGGTTATAATCCATACAGTGTATGCCGTATAAGCGCAGACAGAGAATGGGACTGAATGCCCAGAGATGCAGCTTCATGTGTATGATCATTTTATTT
>NW_003852456.1:9931664-9932250 GCF_000181295.1 Otolemur garnettii
TGATCCTCCTGTCTCAGCCTCCTGAGTAGGTGGGACTACAGGTGCCTGCCATGATGCTCAGCTAGTTTTTCTATTTTTAGTAGAGATGAAGTCTCATTCTTGCTTAGCCTGCTTTAAACTCCTGAGTTTAAGGGATTTACCTGCCTCAGCCTCACAGAGTTCTGGGATTATAGGCATGAGCTGCTTTGCCCCTCCTGAAAATAGTCTTTTCACAAACATCTTTTCAACATTCTTCATGCAAAGAATGAATTTGACCCTCACCCTCACACAACAGACAAAAATGAACACAATAGGAAACGTAAGAATGTTAAGGCTAACATCATAAAACTTTTGGAAGAGCGGATACAGGGATAACCTATAACCTTTTGTTAAGCAATGGTCCTTGGACATGATGCTGAAAGCATAAGAGATAAAAAAAGAAAACAAATTAGACATCATCAAAATTAAAAACCCATGTGTTTCAAAGGACATACCAAGAAAATGAAAGAGCGATCTATATAATGGGAGAACATATTTGTAAATCATATATTTTATACAGCACTTGTACTCAGAAAACATTAAAATCCATTACAACTCAACAATAAGA
>NW_003852456.1:9932498-9936775 GCF_000181295.1 Otolemur garnettii
TATTTACACATGAGTAATGCAAGCATACGTTCTTACAATTACTTGCACACTAGTAATAGTAGTTGCATTATTGCTAACAGTCTAAAACTGGAAACAATCCAAGTGTCTGTCAACTGCCAAAACACCCATGAATGTGGTATGTCCATATAATATCATCTCATTAAAAGGAATACAGTATGAATATGTGCTACACCAAGGATGAACCCCAAAATACTATAATAAAGGAAAGAAGCAAGTCACAAAAGGCCACAAATGCTATCATTCTGTTTATAAAAATATGTCCAGAATAGGCAAATCCAAACAGACAGAAGGTAGATTATTGCTTTTCAGAAACTAGGGAAGCAGGTGGAATGAAGGTGGCTGCTAGTGGGTGTAGGGTTTTTGTTTGGGGTGATAAAAATATTCTGAAATTGGATAGTGATGATGATTGAATAAATGTGAATATTATAAAAATTGCATTTCATGGTGTGTGAATAATATATCAGTAAAGACTTCATTACAAAAAGAAAATAGTTATGTTTCAACCAAAGCACAGCACAAGTTTCAGTCTCTTTATTAAAATTCTTAGGGAAAACAACAAGTGGTAAATAATAAGTATGATCATCATGGGCATTTTTAGAAGTTTATTCTACCTCACTTGACATTACAATTTATAATCCAATGCCACATATAAACTATAGGAATTCACAAAGCTCATCTAATAGAGAAAAGATGAGTAAAACCCATACATAGTTCAAAGTCTGACAGGAGCACAAACTGTTAATATAATGTTCAAGTTTGTCAGATCATCTCTTTAATTTAACTATTCTAAAAATAAATTTATTTTCAGACACAACAAAATTTACTCTCATTAACAGTCTATTGCAAAAAGGAAAAGGAAAACACAATTTGACAACTTGAAAATCAACAGAGAAACCAAAATTACTTTAGGATAAGATGTTCTAAATGTCTTTATTGTAATAAGCAAAACAGAAAAAAAATCAAATGTGACCACATTAGACTGTTACTTATGTCTCTTTCATGGTAAATTATGTGGAATATGTTTTCAGATTCCAATTACATGTTTAAAGCTTCATGGAAAGAAATTTTCCTTATTCTGAAATTCTGTTACAATAAATCACTTTTGTTAATTGATGTATAATACAGTGAAGATGTTCTTTTTTTCCTACCAAACTTAAGTGTGTATCTTTGCACATTAAACAAAAGAAGCATATATGTATAAACTAAAAGTTACATTCCACCAGAATAACGTCTGTCTTGGAACCATTCTGGTGTTGAACCCATGAAAGGGTTTACATAAAATCATCAGAAACATAAACATAAAGCATTTAATACAATGAACCTCTAGAACCATATTGATGTAAATAAGAAATAAACATCAACTTCATGTACTTCACAAAGCTCAGTCTCTCACATACATTTTTCAAAAGATTTTGGCAGATTCTATGTATAGTTTCTAAATCAGGGTGTATGTAATATACTTTTTAATGCTGTGTGTTATACTATTCACAGTTTAAGTTATTACCAAGCATTATGATTTTAGGAGAAAAGAAAAACTTCTAGAGAAGATATTAAGACATCTATTATCTTAGACAGATATTAAGATATCTATAAATTATGATAATTTTCATTTATATGAATATAAAATAAGGAAAAAGCAGCAAACCAAATTCCTTTTTAAAAAAATTTCAGAATATCGGGTGGAGTCAAGATGGCTGACTGGAGCCAGCTTTCCACAGAGGCTCCTGTCTAGAAGGGGAGTTAAAGAACAGAAGTTTAGCAAGTAAGGTGATGGTTTGGAACTGACCCAAGAGGGAAGGTTGAAGAACACACCTCAACCCTGCGGAGGCAAGCTATGACCCTAAGGAAACAAACAATAGGTACAAAATCCATCACCATCACCTGTCCAAAAGGACAGGAGTCCCCTCCCCCAAGAGAATGGCTTGCAGTATACTTTCTACATATAAACAAGTGAGGAGAGTTCAGATTGCCTCCTATTTTATCCCATGGGAGAGACACCCTAAAAACTGAAACTCCTTCCCCAGAGAGAACCCACCAGTGTGCCATGGCACTGTCCTGCCAGGCATAAAACTATAAAACTGTGTATATTTTCTATCTGCAATTCTCATCTCTCAGAACTTCCCTCCACTCACCCTGAGATCTGGAAGCCTGTCCCCCATAGAATCCAGATTCTTGGGCATTTTCTCAAGAGGTATGGACAAGACCTGGGCTATTGCTGATCTGTGCTGATTCTGCAGCATGGGAATAAGGAGAAGATGGTGAACTGAGGGAACCATATGGGAGAGGGAGAGGCTATGGCACAGAGCACCAGTGGTGGTGGGAAGAATAGGGCTCACACCCTGAGGATACTTTTGAAAGACACTCCCTGCCTCTCTGGGCAACCAGAGGAAGACAGGCATCTTCTCTGGTGGCAGCCGCTGGTGGAATAGATCTGGGACAGAAATACAGGCCCCATGAATAAAGGGTATGCCTGAGGCAGTACCTGCCTGGGTGGGGCACAGTGGGGATGGAGTCTAGAATACAAGCATGCTGAGATGGCATACTCCCAGGGTGGGGCTGAGCCATAAGGACTACTTTAGTGAGCCTAAGCAGTACTAAGCCCTCAGGGAATCATAGCTGAGACAAAGGCAGGCGAGGAGAGGCAGAAACCCACAGCTGAGTGAGAGCTCTAACTGCATCCACGCCAACACAGAGAGCAATAGAGACAGACATACCAGCTCCGGGCAGCTGCATAGACCATGGCTAAGTCATAGTTTCTGTGAATTCAAATATTACCTGATCCACAGGGGAATATAGCCAACACAGAAACAATTTCTGCCAAAATATAAGTGTCAGTAACATCAATCAGGGGTGAGGCTGGAAGTGAGTAAACCCGCCCCAGCTTCCATTAAGCACCTGAAGTTGTCAGGCCTCAGCTCCCTCTGCTAGATAGTGAAGGTAGTGGTCGCCTGGCCAAGGACACATAGATCTCCCCGTGACTCAGGCAGGCACAAACCCTGGAGCATCTACTCATTGGAGGGAACTGGGTCACAGCCCTGTGAGGTTACCAGTGACTGTGTGCGACAGGGGTGCCAGATGGGGAAGGAGGCATTGACTTTCCCAGACTAATTCATTTGCTGGGTGGGTCCTTATGACCACATGGAGCACTGGAGCGCATCATACTCGAGCTGCCAGCAGACCCCTGCTATCTAGTTGCTGGAAAAATTTTGAACTCTCCTATCTGAGACCGGTGCTGACTTGGACAATTGATTTGGACCTCTTGAACAGGGCCAATCACCCGAGAACTATCCAAAGTGGTTCCCTGAGGTTGTGGGAAGATTTGATTTTTCTTTTCCATTTGTTGCCCATAGGGGGTGGGGTGACTTAGTTTCTGGTATTTGTCCACAGCTGAGATTTCAACCCACAGTTACTGATTCACTACAAGTGGACAGAGGCCAGCTGAAAGCAAGACAGAGCCACTTAGCCCCACCACACCAAGCAGGTCTCCAGTGTCTCAGGCCATATCACTGTATGGTTCCTTTGTAAAGCTCTAGAGGAAAAGGTACAGACACCAGTCCCAGCTCTTGGGCAAATGGATGGTTAATCACTACTCCAGGAGCCCCCAACCCAACTTCACCTTATCTGCTCATCTAGCCAAACAGTGTAAAATAATGATGGGGCGGAATCAGCAGAAAAACTCGAGCCACATGAATAATCAGAATAGATTAACTCC
Organism: Otolemur garnettii; assembly: GCF_000181295.1. NCBI lineage: Eukaryota > Metazoa > Chordata > Mammalia > Primates > Galagidae > Otolemur > Otolemur garnettii. The sequence continues at coordinate 9,936,232 of NW_003852456.1, forward strand.
CCCAAGGAATGACATGGTGGGTACACCACAAGATCCAATTCATAAACAAATGGCTGAGATGTCAGAAATCGAATTCAGAATTTGAATTGCAAATAAGATTAATAGAACAGAGGTAATGTTGGAATTAGAAATTCAAGGAGCATTTCAAAAGTTGTCTCAAGAATTCAATGAATTCAAATACAGAATGACCAAAGATTCTGACATATTGAGACAAGAACTTGCAGCCCTAAAAGATCTGAGAAATACAGTTGGATGTCTCAGTAACAGAATGGAGCAGGCAGAAGAAAGGATTTCTGACATTGAAGACAAAGCTTTTGAATGCTCCCAAATGTTCAAACAGGAAAAGAGGTGAAGAGCAAAAACAGATCATTCTCTCAGAGAGCTCTGGGATAATTCAAAGAAAACTAATATTTGCCTTATAGGAATCCCTGAAGGCAACAAAGTGTCTTTGAAAGGCACAGACGCTCTACTTCATGAGATAATGAAGGAGAATTTCCCAGACATGCCAAGAGATTCTTAAATTCAGATAGCAGACAGTTTCAAA
>NW_003852456.1:9937537-9938002 GCF_000181295.1 Otolemur garnettii
GCCTCAATTTATAAAAGAGACTCTAACAGACACCAGCAACTTGATTTCCTCCAGCACCATAATAGTTGGAGACTTTAATATTCCTCTGGCAGTGTTGAATAGATCTTCCAATAAGAAGCTAAGGAAAAATTTTTTAGACTTAACCATTCAACATTTGGATTTAACAGACATCTACAGAACATTTCATCCTAACAAAACTGAATATACATTCTTCTCATCAGCCCACAGAACATACTCCAAAACTGATCACATCTTAGGTCACAAGTCTAACCTCAGAAAATTTAAAAGAATAGAAATTATTCTATGCATCTTCTTGGACGATCATGGAATAAAAGTTGAACTCAGTAACAACAGGAATCTGTATACTCATACAAAAACATGGAAACTAAATAATGTTATGCTGAATGATAGCTGGGTCATAGATGAGATTAAGAAGGAAATTACCAAATTTTTGGAACAAAACAG
>NW_003852456.1:9941171-9949501 GCF_000181295.1 Otolemur garnettii
CAAAAGACTGAAATTACTTTATAACAAAGATATTTGCACCAGAATGTTTATTGCAGCCCAATTCATAATTGCTAAGTCATGGAAGAAGCCCAAGTGCCAATCAACCCATGAATGGATTAATAAATTGTGGTATATGTACACCATGGAATATTATACAGCCTTAAAGAAAGATGAAGACTTTACCTCTTTCATGTTTACATGGATGGAGCTGGAACATATTCTTCTTAGCAAAATTTCTCAAGAATGGAAGAAAAAGTATCCTATGTACTTATCCCTACTATGAAACCAATTTGAAAGCTATAACACAACCATAGCCCAAGAAGAAGGGGAAAGAGGAGAGTGAGGGGAGGGGACTGGGGAGAATGAGTGGACAGAGAGTAATCGGTGGGACCACACCTACGGTGGATCTTACAAGGGTACATGAGAAATTTACTAAATGTATATATAAATGTCTTAACATAGTAACTAAGAAATAGCTGTGAAGGCTATGTTAACCAGTTTGATGAAACATTTCAAATTGTGTATAAAACCAGCACATTGTACCCCATGATTGCATTGATGTACACAGCTATGATTTAATAAGAAAAAAATAAAAAAATTTTTCAGAATATCACAGAGGTACATGTTTTAGCTATAGTTTGCTTTTGTACACTTTAAGTCAGAGACAAAAGTGTGTCTTTCATCTAGAAATTGTGAATATACCCATCCTTTCCTGCCCCCTACCACCTGCTTAATTTCCAATGAACTTTTACTTCCTTATGGGCACATAAGTATTGATGAATTAATTCCAATATGGTATTGAGTACAAGGGATATTCGTTTTTCCTTCTTCCAATGCTTCTCTCAAGGGCATGATAACCCAAACAGCATGATACAGGTACAAAAACAGGGACATAGACTTATGGATTTGGACAGAAAACCCAGAGATGAAACCATCCTCATAATACCATCTGAGCTTCAACAAAGCAGACAAAAACATACACTGGGGTAAGGAGTCCCTATTCAGTAAATGGTGCTGGGAAATTTGGAGAGCCACATGCGGAAGACTGAAACAGGATCTGCACCTCTCGCCACTCACAAAAACTATTTCATGATGGGTGACAGAGTTCAGCCTAAGGCATGAAACTATAAGAATTCTAGAAGAGATAGGAAAACTCTTAAAGATACTGGCCTAGGCAAAGAATTTATGAAGAAGACTTCAAAGGCAATCACAGCAACAACAAAAATAAATAATGGGACCTGATCAAATTAAAAAGCTTCTGCACGGCCAAAGAAACGACAGGGTGAATTAACAACCTCCAGAATGGGAGAAAATATTGGTGTGCCATACCAACTGGGGTGTATTATATAATGTTTATAATATAAACTGAAAGTTTATAAAGTTTGTAATATAAATGGAACATTATATTAACAGTTTGTGCTAACTTCCAGAATGTGCAAAGAACTCAAGGAAATCAGCAGCAAGAAAAAAAATCGAAAACAACCCCATTAAAAAGTGGGCAAAAGACATGAACAGAATCTTTACAAAAGAAGTTAGACTAAAGGCCAGTAAGTGTATGAAAAGAATTGTCCAACATCTATAATCATCAGAGGAATACAAATCAAAACCACAATGAAATATCACCTAACTGCATGAGAATGGCTTTTATCAAAACCAGATATCTTATTTGCTGTAAATTTGTTCAGAAAAAAACACTACCACCACCATCAGAATATCTTTTTAATTTATCTCAAAATAAGGTTAATTTGAACTTCATCAAATCATTGATATTTCTTTGCCTATTTATTTTCTTGTAATATTTTCAAGATAAATTGGTGTTACTGAATTAATTCATGTTAATTTTGTGATTAACTGGTTTATAAATGAAAGAGGTGATATCCTTTCCTCCCTTCCTCCCCATCAGCCCTTGGATGCTGGCCACATTAACATGGTTATTTTTGTAAACAAGAAAATAGAAGTTGAATCAAGGTTCCCTTCCTGTGTACTGATCTTCAACAAAGCAGACAAAAATATGCACTGGGGAAAAGAATCCCTATTCAATAAATCCCTTTCCAGCATTAGTGTCAGTTCCTAAGAGTTATACTTGAGCTCTGGAACTGAGAAGAGTTTCTTTCACATGCAACAGGAATTGATTTTAAGAACTGTAAGTTTGATATTAGAACTTTGTATCAGAATGGGGTATGACGTATAGTGGCTCTTTGAGTTTAGGGCGATGACTGAACAAATAGTCCCAGAGTCACAGCACCTGAAAATATTCCTGTTGTTCTAGAAAAGTGTTGTGATCTATCATGTTTTATTTTTTCTTATTATCTTTTTTAAACTTCAGAATGTTATAGGGGTACAAACATTTTGGATCCCAGACCTACCATTTGACACAGGAGGCCCACTGCAAGGTGTTTACCCAAAGGAGAAAAAAAGAAGACATTTTGTGAAAAAGACACTGCTCTTGAAATGTTTATAGTAGGACAACTCACCAGGTGCCCATCAGGGTGTGAATGGAGTCCTCTGTCAGTTTTTAAAACTACCCCTAGATCTGTTTCTGTAAGAGGGCAGTGTGCTTAAAGGTGACGTAAGGTCTTTAAAATTTATTGGTAGAAACAAAAACAAAAAATAAAAATTAAAATTAAAACTTATTGATGTACAACAAAACCAATGCAAAGCTCCATATAATATGCTATTATAATATGTATTTATAGACATTAATTTGTTGGGTTTTTTTCAAAGTTTCAAAATAAAAGGATTTCTCAGTAACATTTTGAGCTAATATTAAAAAAACTCAAAGACATGAGAATCTTCATTTTGCAAAACATGAATGACATTATCAGCAAAGGTTTACTAGTCTGGAGTACAGTAACTTTACAATAATCTTCTGAGATATATTAATGAAACATATACATATTTGTGTCTCAGGAGGTTAATTTATATTTCTTTGGAAGAATAAATGTACACATGAATAATAATTAAACTATTAATTCATGGAGACTTTGTTCATTGAATGGAAACACAAAAAGAAAAATCTATGTATTTTATTAATATGTCCATCAAAAAATATTTTTGAAGGACATATTAAAAAGATTTAGCCTACCCCCGACCATAATTTCGGGCATGTTATATAAGACACTGGGATATTTTCAATGACTGGAAAGAAGTGAGTGCGTTTAAGTAAACTATATGTAATGACACCCAGGGGTAGCTTTTTGGCATAGTTCATACTAGTTTTTCCAGATCACATGTATGAACACAGGAAGTACAAGCTCACACCCATGGGCATGTGGAGTTATCAGCGGTGCCTCAAGAACGCTCATCCCTCCAGCAGCCTAATGAGACCTGTGTTATTTTGGAAGGTTTACCAAGGTGTGCTCGACTGTGCAACTTGTCAGCAGGTCTCGGAAACGAGCCAGTGAGTCCCCGATGGAGCTGAGCACTCAGACATGAGGCTGCTCACACCCTCCTATGGCATCACCCATCAAATGTGAAGAGCAACCTGGGGGGCAATCAGCCCCCCACTGAGAGCTCACAAACAGAAACAGATGAGGAGGGAGGAAATGCTGGAAGTGCATATCCCTACCTCCTTTATTTTTCCTTTTACAGCTAAATTCATCTAGCGAAAAGCCCTGCCTATATGGTTACACTCATGTTTCAGTCTCACAGGGCTGAGGACCATCCTGGCCCCTTCAAAGGCCTTCAAAAGTCCCTGCTGAGATTCACGTGGTTCTAATTTCTAAGCTTTAATCTTAGAAACTGATCCTAAGTCCTTAGTGGAAACCTCAAGATAAAGACACAGTTAGTGTTATCTAATTAATTAACACAAAGTTTGTGCTTAGCCATTTACTGATTTAAAAGGCAACACTCTTTTACCCTCCTGGCCACCTGTCAATGCTGGTAGCATCACCACATTCACTTCTATGGACAAGGAAATAGAAGGTGAGTGAAAGTTCCTTCCAAGGGCTCTCCTCAGTAAGCCCGTGGTGTAAACAGACAGGCATGTCTTTTCTTTAGATAAATTTAATTATGAGAGAGAAAATAAAGATAGGAGGGGGAGGAGAAAGATTATTCATATAGACATCTAGTGTTTTTTTTTTTTTTGAGAAAGAATCTCTATCACCCTGTGGTGTCACGGCTCACAGCAACCTCAAACTCCTGGGTTTGAAAGATCCTCCTGTCTCAACCTCCCAAGTGGCTGGGACTACAGGTACCTGCCATCACACCAGATAGTTTTTCTATTTTTAGTAGAGATAGGGTCTTGCTCTTGTTCAGGCTGGTCTCAAATTCCTCAGCTCCAGGGATCCTCCTGCCTCAGCCTCCCAGATTACAGGTGTGAGCCACCCCCATGCCTGGCCAACATCTAGTGTTTTTGTTCCTCTAATTAGTGTTTGTCTTTGTTAGTTCACAGACAGGCTGGTAATTTCCCCTGTTTTGGACCTGGTACAAGTTAGCTTTCACACATTGAACACTGAGGTCAACTTTCCTAAGTTTTTGTAGTCAATCAGCTAACATCAGAAGGTGGCAAGGCACTGATTTTTTTTTAAACCAGAACAAAAAAAGGATACTAATGAAAATGTATCAATGTGGTAAATACAAATATCACTGCTTAATTATATTCCTAAGCTTAATATATTAAAATATTTATCACTGCTTTTGTAGTTTGTTTCTAGACAAAGATTTTCCAGCTTTGGCAAATATAAAAATATAGCAAACTGACTCTTTTTTAAAAAAAATCTATCAACAAGGTCTTATACAAAAACATTTATTAGAAAACCATATAGACATAATTTTCTGTATGACCTTCAGTAAGAGGAATATAGAAAATAGGAATATGATCACTAGTATTAAAAGTGAGGAACAGATATAACAGAATGCCTCCCATGAGCCGCGGCCACCACGAGAGCACACGCTGCCAGCTTAGTTCACATCCTCCACTGGCAGGTTTTGAGTGGAAATGGATGCAGATGAATTGCTAGTTTTTTTCACAGTGATATAAGGGTTATCTCAGTTGTCTGACAGGGCTTGCACATAACAAAGCTCTTAATGGAAGCTGAAATTGTCTTCAATTATACCCATTGTCTAAAGGTGGGTCAGCCTAGCTTTTTAAGCTCTTAAAATGTCTCCGATTTTTGTCAAGGTTACCAAATTAATAGGACTCTATGGACTTTTGTCCTCACTTAAAAGTTAAAACTTGGAGTCTCATAGTATTTATATTATGATTTTCCTTTCTCTTTTTTGTTCTTTTTTATTTCCCACATTAGGTTTTATGCAGAAGAGTTCTGAAGTCAGCAGGACAAGGTCCACGGTGGCTGTGAGAGCTACTGGAGTTACGGTCACTGATTTCAGAAATGGAAGGGAACTTTATCTTTATTTATGATCTATTAGTTTAATCAGCAAATATTAAGCACCTGCCCACTAATATTCTAAGCACAAGGGATGTAGCACTGACAAGACAGGCATCTGAGTTTGCCCTCCTCGCGCCTACAGTGTGCAGAGACATATTTACTATTTTAAGTAAAAATTCTTCTCAAGAAAAAAATCCTGTTTCTTATTCTGCTATCTGTCCATTATTTGAACATTTTTATTGCTTTTATTAGATCCACCTTGATCAGAGATAATTAGGCAGAAGACATTCTTCTGTACATTCTTTGTTTAAAGTTCTGAATCTTTTGTTTAGGAGAGTAGATTATAGGTTTAATAAATATTTCTCTTCCCATCCTGCTACTGACATTTAGTGTTAAAGAAATGTTACCTTTTTTCAAATATTAATAGATTCGTGCTCTGGGATTTCAAAATCCCTGGACATCAAAGAGTTTTTCAATCAAAATAAGTAGCTTATTGCATTTAACATAATGTTCTGCTCAGAGTGACTGTGGACAATTTCTGGTCCTAATTTTGGTAAATATGCCTTCTTCAAATTCCTTTTTCTTGGAGGGAAACCCCCACATTTACAATAATTAATACCACACTTTAAGTTACTTATAAACTCTTTCAAGTAGAAACAAACTAACAGATCTTATGTTTGCAATATTTGGAAATAATTATTGCAGAGATGTGTGATTTGTTCCAATAACTCCATTATTTTGAACATAATTTTCTCCATTATTTCACTATTGTGCAGTGGCAATTTTTTTTTTATTTGTTGAATCTCCCACCTTAAACTCTCCTAATGACAGAAACTTACGTTCCGACATTTAATTGTGAAGAAGTGAACGGTCTCTATTTCTAGGACATGCACGTGAGTGGCTATGCATATTGATTCAGTGACAATCATTTCCCGAGTGTGGCCCAGATACTTCCTTTCTTCAAAGAGTTCATTAGCAAAGATAAATACAAGCTCACCACAAATCCTGTGATTCAGGACTTTATGGTAGTACAGAAGAATTCCAAAGAATTCCAAAGGTAATAGCCGACCATTTCTATGGGAGTCTGTGTGCCAGCTACTGTCTAAGCATTCTACACATACTTAATTTAGTATTTATAGCCACCTCATGAGATTGATATTTTTATTATCCTCATGCTACTTTTGAGGAAAGTGAGTCCAGTGGGATATTCTGTTGAGGGAAGAAGCCCCACGTCTAAGAGAATTTGAAATTCATCCTTCCAGCTGGGATAATGTTTAACTAAAATGTAACAAACTCATGATGACTCATAATATTTATTTCTCTTTGATTATTGAAAAAATAGCACCATTATTATTTTAGAATCTTTCCAAAGATCAAAAACAAGAGCAGTGAATTTCATCTTTTTTGTATACATAGACATTATTTTGTTTTTGACTCCAGTCTTGGCTGTTATTTTCTTTATCATCACTTCAAGAATATTCTTCATGGCTAAAAGGTAAATTTTTGCATTTTTTCTGAGCTTACTGCAATGGCTTAGACCTTCAAATGAGAATTTATTTGAAGTAGGCACAGATGAAGATACCTTCTTGTCTTTTCTCTATATTGGGGGACTTGCTTTTTCCTACCCTTTAAAGTTTGGAAATATTTTTTCTTGAAAGTTAAAAAAAAAAAGAGAGAAAAACTCAAATCAATTCAAGGTGGGGGACATGGGAATGAGGGAGCAGGATGGGGAGGAGGGAGGAGGCTGGGGTCATGGTGTGTGGCACACCTCTTGAGGGGGGACTTTACCGAACAAATGCAAACAATGTAACCTAAGTCTTTGTACCCTCAGTGAACCCGAAACAATTAAAAGAAAAACAGTAAAAATACACCTTGTTTCTGTAACCCACTCTCACGTGGTCAGTTCTTTCTGAGGCTCTCAGGTGTGAGTTCAAAACTCTTTCTCTAACCCTGGGCTTTTCCTACTCACTGTTTGTCCCATGTGTCTATAATTTTATAATACTCAGTACTATAAAATAAATAAATAGGAAAATAAACAGATACAGAAAATACACTCACCGCTCCCAAAATATTAACTGTTTGCATTTTATTTCCAACTCAAAAGATGTCTCCACTAAGTTGGAAGTCCCTTTAATAGTTTGGCAGAATTATAATATATAAAAATAAAAAATTATAAGTCACAGAGCTAGGATTTAATCAAGGTAGAAAATTAAGCTTTCTTTCTTCATTGTTCCACTGGCTTCTGAGTTGCTAGAATTTAACAGTTCTTTATGGAGCTACAATGTTGGGGTCAGGGTTCCCTGTGCTGAGAGGTTATGATTCTATGAGCTTTAGGAGGCAAAGCAGAAAAAGATGAAAAAATAAAGGCTGTGTCCCTAATTAGTATTTAATCCAATGCTACCATTTGCCCAGTAACTCACCTTCACCTCTATCCTTAACTGACTGCTCTCTATTCTAGAGTGACTTCATCTTCTGAAGAGAGGTGGACCACCATGGCCCTGGCAATCGCAAGTGTGCTGGTTTGGGTGAAACCTTGTTATGCTGCCTAAATCTGTCTAGAACAGAGACAGGAGCAAATAACCCCTAAGCCCCAAATCCCACTTAGGTAGCGCAACACTTTCCACCAGTCTGTACAGCTATAGTGTCAGGAGCCAAATGACGCCAGATGGCCGCCCATCCCCACCCCCGAGAGTGTGCTAACCTTTATCAGATAAGGAGCTGCTTTTCCCTTATCAGACAAGGAGCTGTTCTTCCCAGAGAAGCCATAAAATGTTTCAGACACATCGTTTACATTCCCAGCAGGAGACTGATGCAAGCTTCAGCTAAGCTTTAACTCCCGCATTCCTCTGCCCCACCTCTTGTCTTCTCTGAGTGCTTTAAAAACTGACCTATTACCTCCATTAAACAGACCTTGACAAGGAATCTGCTTGGTCTCGTTCTGTCTTTCTCGCCTATTCTTTTTCAGGCTGGGTCCCCCTCGCCCCACGAATAACCGTGTCC
>NW_003852456.1:9949963-9957481 GCF_000181295.1 Otolemur garnettii
GAGCCACGATTCTCTTTTCTATCTCTGCTCCAATACTTGTGTGTATTGGAGGAATAATGGTTTATAGAGGAATAATGGTTTCTGTTATTGGCCTGATCCTAAGGCAGAAATGGGTAATAAATTAGATTCAATTACCTAGGGTGTCTATATAATTGTAGTACAGTTTTATTAAATTAATGATATTTATCAGAATCATTCCAGTTTCTCAGAATAAGACGTCTGAGACAATGACAGAGAAGAGAAACCTTGCATACCTAAGCATAAATCTGAACACTTTAATTTAATCTAACATTTATCTAAGCATATAAAATTGACTCTGTGTGTGACTTGGGACCTCATCTCTTGGAATCTCCATTTTACTCATCTGAAAAATGTTACAAATATACCACGTCACCTCCCGATTCTTCATGTCAAAGATCCTATAATTCTAATATGATATGTCCTCTGTGGACATAAACAATTTAATTCTTATTAGGAGAATTTTGTTAAAAAGTATTTCATAAGCACAAATGAATTTGATGTTCAAAACTTGTCAGCTTAACACAAATTTTGAATGCCAAGAGGTTGATAATATTCCAAGTAAGTGTTACAATTCAGGATACAGGAGGGAATGTTTGTGATGTTTGTATTTTTTTCCCACATTGTGTTGATGCAATGATTTTTTAAAAAATTTAGAGCAGATGGATATTTAGACATCAAAAAGACCTGCTGGCAATACTGTACACTATTATTAAAGCTCAAAAAAGCTGATGTTTAATGACAAGGGAAATAATCATAAAACATAACCTTTTATTTCATCACAGAAAGCTAAGTCTGCCCAAGATCTGACACCCAGTGTCCATGAAATGGTTTCACACAAGTGACATTCTATTCAAAACAACTGTCTGCAAGAAAATAAATGGGATTTAATCTGCCATAAAATGAATTGCACAGATTTATTTTTCTTGTGAAAGTCATGCCTTTGTGGCACTGGTGAGCTGTAACAGTTTTGCTTCTAAAGCAGCATCCCCTTCTATGCCAAATCCATATTAATTCAACCATTTGGAATATTTTTCCAGAAAAAAGCAGGCCAGCTTACTCACCACCTGATCCCTTTCTCAATCTTTAAAAGCACTGGTTTAAAACATAAGCCCCCAAATAAATTTTCTATCCAGAGATAGATAGGATTTCATTTGTTTGGTCATAAAGATTGAAATATATGAAATTGTCAAAGTCAGCCACTGATGCCCTACAAAAAAAGAAATTTCATATGCTTGAAATTAGTATTCAAAAGAGAACAAAACTGCAAAAGAACAAAATGCCAGTTAGAAAAATTACAATTTGATGGGATTCATCATCTCTTTAAAATGTAAGGATGTGAAAGGATGTGAAGGATCCCCCACAGAGAGAACTATGAACCCCTGAGGAAAGAAATAGCCAAGATGTTAACAAATGAGAAAACATGCCATCCTCATGGCTGGGAAGTATCAGTGTTGAAATGTCCTGTCCTACCCAGGATTATCTACATATTTAATGCAATCCCCATTAAAATACCAACATCTTACTTTGAAGATCTTGAAAAAATAATTCTACATTTTACATGAAACCAGATAAAAACTCTGAATAGTTAACAGAATTCTACAAAATAAGAATAAATTGGGAGGCGTCACATTACCAGACTTCAGATTATACTATACGTCTACAGTGATCAAAATAGCATGACACTAGCCTAAAAACAGAGAGACAGCTCTCTGGGATATCTCCAGAGGTGAAACCAGCCACATATCACCATCTAATCTTCAATAAACCGAGCAAAAGCATACACCAAGGGAAAGGATCCTGACTTAATAAGTGGTGCTGGGAGAACTGGTTAGCCACATGTGGAAGACTGAAATTGGATCCACACCTCTCACCACTTACAAAAGTGAACTGCTTATTTTTTAAAAAAAAAAAAAAAGATAGAAGGGGCTAATATAAATTTAGAATGTATTTAGAATGCCCAAATTGATTAAGTCAAAAACCATTTCCATACGGGTGTTTTAAAGGTAACAGAGTGAGATTTTATTTTATTTCATTCATTTGGTACTCCAAACACTTTTTTAAAATGACAAAAGAAAAGAAAGGATTAAATGAAAATTTTTTCAACTGTGGAAACTGTCCTAATACTACACGGGATGTGTAAGCTGTAGATCAATACAGGCTGGGTAGTGAAACCAAGATCGTGCCTCTCATTCCATGACTTCATTCCACTACATATTTCCCCAAATATATTTGTGTTCAAAATCAGCCCAAAGATTATTTCATTGCGATGACAACATTCTCTGTAACAACCTATGTTTGAGCATTGTAATATTTTTTTAAACTAGCAATATAAGAAGTCTCTATTTGCTTTGTTAAGCAAATATATTTTTGCAATTTAAACATGAATCCTAAAGTAATTAAAACTGCAAATAATTTCAACTAATTGAGATATATGTACATATTGTTGCTTTCTTTAGAAGACAGAAAATATTATCCCCCATAAATGCCTTTTGCACTGTTCTAAATACCAGTGCCAGTGCCAGAAAGCCTCACCCATAAAACAATGAAGAAAATCATATGCCTTTATAGTATCTCAATATCCTTCATTCTAACTTGCAAAATGAGCCCCTACCTAAAATAGGTTTCTACTAAAATAAATAGATCATTGTAGTGGTAATTATGAGGTTTGTACATATGCGCACAGCCATCAGTAACATTGCCAAAAACTTGAGATGTTATTCACATTTGCTCTTTTGAAAAAAGAGCAGACAATGAAACACTACTCTAAATATGAAGACAGGGGTCAACAAGGATAAGGTAACTTTCATTTTGTCAAATTTTTTTTTTCTGTAGATATCTACATCATGTGAGATTCAATTTTTAATTTAAAATAGGGAGAGCAACCTCAAAATTGCTATTAAAAGCAGATTCTGCCACTGATGGGTAAGACTCATATTTTGTGAATATAGAAAGACCTTTTAGGAGTTAGTTTTATATTTGTAACTTCCCAAACTTCTACTCATGTATGTATCTTGTGTATTGAGAGCACATTATTAATTTACATTTTCTTATTACGAATGTTAAACTCACTGATAAACAGAACTGTTTTATTAAAAAACTATCTGTATACTTCACTATTATGCCACATGGTCTACAAACTTCACCAGAAATCAGAATAGCTTTCTTTTATTTCTGTGGCAGACAATGCTGAATTTCTGGAGAGTGTTTCATTTTTTTATATAATATTTGCTTAATCCCTGCTACTTAACAGTTTTTAGCTTGATGTCATATTTTGATGTAAAATACAATTATCCTCACCATTTAAAATTTGAATCTTAATCTAAGAATCCCCAGTTTACTTAGCATGACTAGCTCTCAATAAATCTGAGACATAAAAATTTCCTATTTCAGTCTTGCAGAGCATCTGATGGAATGCCAACACTAAAACATCTCTGTTGGCTGTCATCTTAAAATCTTTAAATGTACTTTAGTGTTAGCATTTTATATCATAATGTAGAAATGCACTACCATTCTTCATCTGCTTTACATTCTTTTCACACTGATGATATCCTCCAACTCTGAATAGTTGTAAAATTTGTGCTTTTTTGTCTGCTTATAGAAACTTCCCTTAATGTATACGCAAAGACCATTTGCATAAAATAGAAATTGAAATTCAAGATGTGTCATTTTCATTTGTGAAATCATTTAAATATACCTATAGTATTCTGAAGATTTATAAACACTTTCAATAATGTAGAAGAATCTAGAATTTTTTATGATACTATATGGATCTTTATAGAAATGGCATTGCTGTATATAGATGTGTACATGCAAACACACACACACACATATTTGTTCTTTTCTTTTTCTTCATTAACTCAGCATAAAGATTATTAACTAATTACAAAGAGAAATAGAATTATAAAATGTTGGAACCATTATTTCTATAATAAAGAAGGAAAACTGGCAAGGGAAGGGGTAATTCTAGCAACCCCAAATTGAACATAAAAATGCCATAAGATGAATTCATAAGAAGACCAGGCAACATTTATTCACAAATTTGTGAAAATGCCAATATCTAGCCAAGAACAGTAACAACAAATGTTACATAAATTAATTTAGAAGTCATCTATGAACTTATAAATTCAATGTTAATATCACACTAATCAATATAAACAGAAAAATGTATGTCACAAAAACTTGCACAAGAAACAGAAGATATTTCTGAAGTGGTTTCCTGCCTCCATATTGTTCATTGGAGTGTCAACCCCAATTTTGAAACACACAACAGTGATTTTCAAGCTTTAATTTATATAAAAAGTATACAAAAATTTTATTAAAAATGAAGATTGTAATTCAGCTAGATGAAGCCAGCTTGGGAGGACACTTTAAAGTTTTCCCTCTAACTAGCAGATGGAGAATGATAGCTTTACATGAAACTCAAATACTCAGCTGCCCACCTTTTTGAACTGGAAAGTTTGAAGGGAGTAGGGGTAGGAAAGCATAGGCATGTGTCTGTGTGAGCAGCCAGGTTCACACTTGCATATGAGGAAGGGTGTTAGCAATTCTCTAGCAACTACCCTCAAACCAGACTTGCATTCATCTGAGTATAAAAAGTTCAGAGACCTGTCAGGTTCAAATATACCCTATCTCTGAGATTAAGCCCCAGCTTTACTTCATACATTTCAACATTTTTCCATGTGGATGCTGTTACAGGATGCCTGAAGTCTGGAGATAAGCCCAGGATTAGTCCTGTTGTAAAGTCATCATGAAGCCTTGTTGCAGGTCTTAAGTTGTTCAATGTGTTTCCAAGAGCTTACTCAGGAAAAAAAAGTCACATTCCCCAACTTTGGTACAGCAGTTGTTGTTGAAAACTCCCTGCTGGACTTTACCTTCCTCTTTTTATTGATGTTAGACTTATATTTTGAGGCTAAAATAACTTTCCATTACCAGGCTTACTTTAGGAAGAATATCTAAGCTGAGAATTGCTGAATGAAACATTCACTTTTTTAAAAAAGATTTTGAGAACTGGGTCAATCCTGTTCAAGTAGATTTTAAAAAATCACTTGGTAGTGATTTATAATTATCCTATAATTATAAATCACTTGGTAGTGATTTATAATTATTCTATAATTATAAAATATTTTAGTTTTTACTTTCTCTATTGCTATAAAACCCATAGTTACAAAATTTTCCATTTATTATATACTTAAATTTGTCAGAAATATGAATTCCAAGTGATATTACACTCATGCTAACAACATGGCTAAAATATTGGATTTTCTTTTATTGTCATGTGTAGCCAGTGGGTTTTAAAGAGTTGGTGAAAAATACTCTACGCACTTCAAGGTTATGATTTTTGAAATTGTACACCACAAAATAAGTTAATTATATCTTTCAACTGCACAGTTATAGATATATCTAAATAAAAAGGAGTAGAAAAATTTCCTGCATTACAGAGTCCCAAAACAACAGATGCCTTGGGAAAGAAAATTTTCCTACTCTTGCAATAGTGAAGATTCTTGAATGGGATTCTGCTAAACACTCATGCAAGGGCCACTCATGGAATGTAGGAAGATAACATGAGCTCTTTTTCATTAAATTATCAGAGTATTGGGGGAGGAGTCAAGATGGCCAACTGGAGCCAGCTTTCCACAGAGTCTCCCATCCAGAAGGAGAATTAAAGAACAGAATTTTAGCAAGTAAGCTGATGGTTTGGAGTTGAGCCAAGAAAGAAGGTTGAAGAACGCACATCAACCCTTCTGAGGTGAGCTGTGACCCCAAGGAAACAAACAATAGGTACAAAATCTATTGCCAAGCAAACAGGAGTCCCCTCCCCCATGAGAATGGCTTGCAGTATACTTTCTACAAACAAGCAAGCAGAGTTTTGATATCCTCCTATTTTATCCCACAGGAGAGACCCTCTAAAAACTGGAACTCCTTCCCCAGAGTGGACCCACTAACACTCTCCCACGAGGCACAAAACTGTATAAATTCTCTACCTGCAGTTCTGAACTCCCAGCACTCCCCTCTACTCTCACCCTGAGGTCTTGAAGCCTGTCCACATGGAGTCCAGATTCTGTGGAATTTTCTTGAGAGGTGTGGACAAGGCATGGGCTGTTGCAGGTCTGTGCTGATTCTGTGACATGGGGGTAAAGAGAAGACTGTGGACCGAGAAGGAAAGGGAGAAACATTGCCCCAAGGCACATAGCAACAGCAGCAGTGGTAGGAACAATAGGACTCACACCCCTGGGGATGTTTTGGAGAGACACTCCCCGCCTCTCTTGGCAACTGCTGACAGCCACTGGCGGAACAGATCTGGGATGGAAATACAGGCCCTGGTGAGTAAAAGGTATGCCTGAGGCGGTACCTGCCAGGGTGGGGCGCAGCAGGGACAGAGACTGGAATATGCATGTGCAGAGATGGCATACTCCCAGGGCAGGGCTGAGTCAGAAGTGCTGCGTTAGTGAGCCTAAGAAGCACCTGACCCCCAGGGGAACATAGCTGAGACAAAAGCAGGTGGGACAACATCACCAGCCCACAGAGAGGCAGGAACTGAGAGCTGAATGTGAGTTTTAACTGGACCAGACCCAACACAGACAGCACCCAAGACAGTGACGCAGCTCTGTGAGAACTGGTGCAATGGCAGCGGCAGAGGTGGGGCTGAGCCCCAGTTTCTGTGAACTCAAACAGAGCCTGCCCCATGGGGGAATATAGCCAGGACAGAATTGCCAATTCTGCCAGAATATAAGTGGCAGCAACATCGATCTTAGGTGGGGCTGGAACTGAGTGAACTGCCCCAGTTCCCACTAAGCACCCAAGGTTTTCAGGTTTAAGATCCTCCTGCTGGCTGGTGGCAGAGTGTACAGGACTGGCTGAGGAGACATAGATCTCCCTGTGACTCTGGAGCAAACCCCTGGAGCATCTGCTCATTGGAGGGAACTGGGTCTCAGCCCTGTGGGCTAAAGAGTGACTGGGTATTGCAGAGGTGTAAGGTTGGGAAGGAGGCGTCAACCTTCCCAGACTAATTTATTTGCTGGGGGTTCCTTCCAACTCCACAGAGCACCAGAGTGAGTCATACTCAAGTGGCCAGCAGACTCCTGCTTTCTAATTGCTAGAAACCTTTTGAACTCTCCCACCTGAGACTGGGTGCTGACAGGGACAATTGATTTGGAACCCTTGATGTGGGCAAATCATCTGAGGACTACCCATAGTGACACCTTGGGAGTGTGATTGTGGGAAGATTTGATTTTTCTTTTCCATTTGTTGCCCATAGGGGGTGGGGTGACTTAGTTTCTGGTATTTGTCCACAGCTGAGATTTCAACCCACAGTTACTGATTCACTACAAGTGGACAGAGGCCAGCTGAAAGCAAGACAGAGCCACTTAGCCCCAACACACCAAGCAGGTCTCCAGTGTCTCAGGCCATATCACTGTATGGTTCCTTTGTAAAGCTCTAGAGGAAAAGGTACAGACACCAGTCCCAGCTCTTGGGCAAATGGATGGTTAATCACTACTC
>NW_003852456.1:9957541-9958808 GCF_000181295.1 Otolemur garnettii
CAGAAAAACTCTAGCCACATGAATAATCAGAATAGATTAACTCCCCCAAGGAATGACATGGTGGGTACACCACAAGATCCAATTCATAAACAAATGGCTGAGATGTCAGAAATCGAATTCAGAATTTGAATTGCAAATAAGATTAATAGAACAGAGGTAATGTTGGAATTAGAAATTCAAGGAGCATTTCAAAAGTTGTCTCAAGAATTCAATGAATTCAAATACAGAATGACCAAAGATTCTGACATATTGAGACAAGAACTTGCAGCCCTAAAAGATCTGAGAAATACAGTTGGATGTCTCAGTAACAGAATGGAGCAGGCAGAAGAAAGGATTTCTGACATTGAAGACAAAGCTTTTGAATGCTCCCAAATGTTCAAACAGGAAAAGAGGTGAAGAGCAAAAACAGATCATTCTCTCAGAGAGCTCTGGGATAATTCAAAGAAAACTAATATTTGCCTTATAGGAATCCCTGAAGGCAACAAAGTGTCTTTGAAAGGCACAGACGCTCTACTTCATGAGATAATGAAGGAGAATTTCCCAGACATGCCAAGAGATTCTTAAATTCAGATAGCAGACAGTTTCAAAACCCCAGAACCACTCAACCCAAATAAAACATGTCCTAGACACATTATAATTAACTTCACCAAAGTTAAAATGAAGAAGAAAATTCTGCAGGCAACCATACGTAAGAAAACCATAACCTACCAGGGGAAGAACATTAGAATGACCGCAGATCGCTCTGCTAAAACCTTTCACACTAGAAGAGGGTGGTCATTGACTTTTAATCTCCTAAAACAGAATAATTTTTAACCCAAGATTCTGTATTCAGCTAAACTGAGTTTCATTTGTGATGGAGAAATTAAATACTTTAATGACATTCACATGTTGAAGAAATTTGCCATAACTAAAACAGTTCTCTAGGATATTCTCAGACCTATCCTCCATAAAAACCAGTGCAATCTTCAACCACCAAAGTAAACTCACTCAGAAATTTTTGATCAAATTCCAACTTTCACAGTGGCAAAAGGATTAAAAATGTCCACTGGACTTTTGAAAAACTTGATACCCAAAATTCTACCAGGCTTATCAATATATGAATGGTTAAAATTGCCCTCTAAAGAGGCACAGGTTGGCTGACTGATACAAAAACTCAGGTCAGATATCTGCTGCATACAACAATCTCATCTTACCTTAAAAGATAAATATAGACTCATGGAGAAGGGATGGTCATCTATATTTCAGACAAACGGAAATCAGAAGAAAG
>NW_003852456.1:9961804-9981400 GCF_000181295.1 Otolemur garnettii
AAAAAAAAAAAAGATGGAGACTCTTTCCTGTTTCCTGTTTACATGGATGGAGCTGGAACATATTCTTCTCAGCAAAGTATCTCAAGAATGGAAGAAAAAGTATCCAATGTACTCAGCCCTAGTATGAAACCAATTTATAGCTTTCACATGAAAGCTATAACACAACCATAGCCCAAGAAGAAGGGGAAAGAGGAAAGGGAGGGGAAGGGAGGTGGGAGGGCAATTGGTGGGAACACAACTATAGTGCATTTTACAAGGGAACATGTTAAATTTACTAAATGTAGAATATAAATGTCTTAATACAATAACTAAGAAAATGTGGTAAAAGCTATGTTAACCAATTTGATGAAAATATTTCAAATGGTATATAAAACCAGCACATTGTACCCCATAATTGCATTAATGTACACAGCTATGATTTAAGAAAAAATTATCAGAATATTATTCTACTTCAATGTTTGCTGTAGCTTATTGGTCATACTGGACATGTTTTTAATGTTAAAACATTCCTAATTTTCTTAATGTTATAAGTTACCATGATTAGTCTTCATATGTGCTCTAAGTGACTTCTGTTTCTGGAGATGGATCATAGATAGATAGATAGATTCTTGTAGATTATACTTGATTAAACTCAGGGAATCTCCTCACAAAAGTACAGATTCTATTTATAGAATAGGGGTAGTGGAGTATTTAGTGATGGCAATCAATGTCTGGGAGGAATTACTCTCCTCTGCAGCATACAATTCACTTAATGGTCCATGGAAGTTCTCCCTCATATCCTCTATATGAAGAGTCACTGTCATTCTCCTCATTTTGATAGAAAGTCTGAGACTCGGAGAAGCTAATAATTTGCCCAATATCATACAGTTAATAATTGATGTTGAGATTATGGTCTGTGTTCATGATATTAATTATTTTTACATTTCCCATAATGTGGAAAGCAGGATTGATGGTTCTAGTTTCACTGATGCCCAAAGATACTTCAACTCATCCTTCTAGATAAGACTAGAAACAAATATTTGTAACCCAAAATAAATATTTGAAAGGCAAGTTTATTTTAATTTCATGTAACTTTACAATTATCATGTCTTACAAAAGATTACAGAAGTATTTTTTATCATTTATTTTAAAATTTACTTTTTTGCATTTGATAGTAAAATAATACTTTCAACCTTGATGGTTTGTAGAAATAGAATATCCACATTAAAACTTTAACTAATATTAAAGTAATTAGTATTCTTAAAATTATCCAGTAGGAAATTAGGCATAGAAGAAACATACCTCTAAATAATAAAGGCCATATACAACAAACTCACAGCAAATACCACACTGAATGTGGAAAAGCTTTAAAGTATTTTCTCTAAGAACTGGAACAAGATAAGGAAGCCCACTTTGATCACCCCTACTCACACAGTACTGGGAGTCCTGGACAGAGCAATCAGGCAAGAAAAAAGAAATTAAAAGCATCCAAATTGGGGAAAATTGAAGTCAAATTATCATGTTTGCTGATAACATGATCTTATATCTGGGAAAATCTAAAGACTTCACACACACACACTAAACCCTCTTGTACTGTATTTAATCAATTTAGTCAAATTGCTGTGTACAAAATCAATGTGCAAAAATCAGTGGTGTTTCTATATACCAATGACGATCCAGCTAAGGTTTAAATCAAGAACACAATCCCATTTACAATAGCTACACTAAACAATGAAATAGCTACTAATATACTTAAATTAGGATGTGAACAATCTCTACAGAAATACTACAAAACACCAATGAAAGAAATTATAGATGACACACTCAAATGGAAAAATGTCCCATGTTCATGAATCAGAAGAATTAGTATCATTAAAACATCCACAGTGCCCAAAGAGATCCACACATTCAATGCAGTCTTTATCAAAATATTGATGCCATTTTTTGTAGAGTTAGGAAAAAATTCTAAACTTCACATGGAGCCAAAAAGCATCCAAACAGGCAAAACAATCCTAAGCAAAAAGAGGGAAGCTGGAGGCATCACACGGCCCACCTTCAAATTACAGTACAAGGTGACAGCAACCAAAATAACACGATGTGGGTATCAGGACAGACATACAGGCTCATGGAACAGAGAAGAGAATCTAGAAAGAAAGCCCACACATTTACAGACAGTTGATTCTCAACAAAGCTGAAAAGAACACTCATTGCAGAAAGGATGATAAACAGTACCTTTTCCAACTTCTTGGAAGACTCCTGACCTTGGTTTGCCGCAGCGCTACTCATGATGGCAAAGGTACAGAATTAACCCACACGCCTATCAATGAATGACTTGACTGGACAAAGAAAACGTGGTGCATGCCCACAGTGGAATACGACTCAGCCACAAAAAGAAAGGAACCATATCTTTTGCAGCTGGAGATCACTGTGTTATGTGGAATGAGCTGGAGACAGAAGGATAAACTTCGCAATTTCTTACTCATAAGTGATTGACTGAAGAAGAGTAGCCGTGGACGGAGAGATGAGTGATAAAGTGAGGAGGCTCAGAAGGGGGCCGGGCTGAGAGTGGGCACACAGCGGAGGACGACTCCACGGTACCATGTGTTTGATTCCAGCGGTGGGTGCCCTAAACGCCCTCACTTGACCTCTATTCAATCCATGCATGTAACAACATTGCACCTGTTTCCCATAAATTGATATAAATTAAAAAAATACCATTGCTGTCTCAAATAATCCTTTTCTGTTGTCCCACTTTATAAAAACCACTGACACTGACGGTCTACTTACTTCTGAGGTAATATTGCATACAGAAACACAAGCCACCAAGGTCATTACTGTGCCAAAGACCACAGTGATTTGAAGCTTGGAAAATGTTGATGTCATTATCTGTAACCGTTTAAATGACTTTCCATTGAAATATACCTCTGAGAAATATTCAGAAAAAAAAGCGGGGGTGGGGGGGACTACAAGCTACAGTTTTATGCTACCAAGTGTTTCTTACCATATTATCCCCAGGTCAAAATTCTTGTGTAATGGTTTACAAAGACAATGTTAATTTTGTAGGAAACAATACAAAGAGACATTGCTTTGTAACCCTTGGTGCCAGTCAACCATGACAGCCACTGGCCTGGGGATCTGTAGCCTTGGATCTTTATTTCCTTTTACATATTTTTAAAAATAACAGATGCCTACATTTAGCCTGAGGCAGTAATGACTGCTTTGATGAAAGTAGCCTCAATTATAATTGAAATAAATGAGGGTGCTGTTCAAATTTTCTTTTTAAAGACTCTGAAAATTTCGGTTTTAGCTATTGGTTCTTAATCTTAGTCTCACTGACTGTGCACTCACCTAAGCAACGCAAAGCAAAAACCTCTTTGAAATCAAATCTAGAGACCAAATTTGCATTGTATCTAGGTTTGGTGGTTTACATCTGAACAGAATAGTGTTAAACACACTCATCCCTGTCATACCAGCTCTAACATGCATGAATTTTACTCAACTCCTGGGTCAGTATTTATAAGTACATAAAAATCAAGTAAAAAGACTAGAACTCTGTTAAAGAAAGTTGAAAATTAACATACTAAGTACTAAGCCATGTGACTTTTATGGAATTTTTGAATACATGAGAAAATGATGTTTTTACCAGAAATAAATTTGCAAAACCCCAATCAACCCATATGATCTCAAGATGTATTATTCTCTTTTGAGACATAACAATACTATTTCATTGAATTGTTTTACTATCATTCTTTCTCACAAATACACAGTGGAAATAAGCAAAGTTCCTTGATGCAATGAAATATAAGGTAAAAACCATGCTCTCAAACAGCAGATTACCACTAAAAAGGTTTGCTGTGCTGCCCTCACACAAACCAAGAAAGAGAAGCTCTGCTTCCCCTGAAGTCATAGCATATCCCACATTGAGATTAAACACGACGTAGGCTGCTCTACTCTCAGGAAACTGTCTATGATTTTATTGCCCTCTCTTATAAGCCAAATTATGCTTCATGAGAGTTAGAAAAATATTAAAACTTATGTCAAATTTTCTAATACTCTGTTAGACCCAATTGGGGTGTTTGTTTTTTTTTTTCTTTTGTTCAGACAGATAAAATAGCTAAAACTGTCAAGTAAAAATATGTATTTGTGTCCCTTGGAATTTCTAATATTTATGAGGTAACATTAGCACAGCCAGGAGAACAGATCATACTTTTAAATAGTAGATACTTTACAGAAACAGATTTTATATCTTTACTCAAATATTTCACTACTCCTATATACTCACATTAATATATTTCATAGTATTTATCCCACAGTTGAATGTAGAATGAGGCATTTTGCCAACCTCTGTCTAATTTACAACAGAAATGTAATGCAGATTTCTCCCAGTTGCCCCAATGGCGCCAATATAATCTCATTAAGTTTTCTTTTGCATTTGGCCAACCTTTTATAAAATCACAACGTAGATAAAACTTCATAATCATCTTACTGACACAAACAGAAAGAAACCCTCATTATTTGTCTCTTTGGAAAAGCCCTTAATGATAATAGACACAATCTTACCTCTATCACTGAAGTCGTCTACGAGGATGATTTCCGCGATCAGGCTCTCGGGGGTCCGGTTAATGATGCTGTGTATGGTTCTGAGCAGTGAAGTCCAGCCTTCGTTATGGAACGGGATAATGATGCTGGTGTTTGGCAGCCTTTCCAGGTACATCTTGTGCTTACAGCTGGAGACAATGGGGGAGGCATGTTAAACACCAAACTACATTATATATTATACTGCTGTTTATTCAGATGTTATCAGCGTGGCTTGATTTGGTGTCTTCCCATTCAGAGGCTGAACATCACCATAGTTACCCCACTCATTCATGGAGGTCATTACTGATTCTCTTTCACACTCATTCTTAAACAAACATTTATTTCATCCCCTTTTTATTTTTAATTTTTTTGAGACAGAGCCTCAAGTTGTCCCCCTGGGTAGAGTCCTGTGGCATTGCAGTTCACAGCAATCTCCAACTCCTGGGCTTAAGTGATTCTCTTGCCTCAGCCTCCCAAGTAGCTGGGACTACAGGCACCTGCCACAGTGTTCAGCTATTTTTTGGTTGTAGTTGTCATTGTTGTTTGGCAGACCAGGGCTGGATTCAAACCGGCCAGCTCTGGTGTATGTGGCTGGCACCTTAGCTGCTTGAGCTACAGGCACCAAACCTTCATCCTCTTTTTAAATAGGGACTCAAGTATGAAATGCTGGAGTCTCATTGGTGCAGATTTTCTCTACCTCAGGATAAACAATGTGAATCAAGATTTTTGCCACCAAACACATGATTATGGTTTAGATGGGTTTCCTGAAGAGTTCTGAAAATTTAACTTCTGTAATATCTATGATGAATTAGTCAATTTTGATTTTGGACGGTTTTAACATCCAGGCAGTATTTAGGTCTGTAATGGGGGAAAACAACCACAGCCTTTCAATGTAATAAATGAAGATTTAATCTAAAACCACTGTGACCTGATATAATCCATCACAAGATTACATGATGGTCTAAACCCAAGACATTACCACATTCCTAACGGGAACTATAAAAACTAAATCTCAAGGTGATTTTTTCATCGATGAAACAGTGTGAGGAGACAAGAAGTATTTTTTTTCAAGTATTGAATAATCACATTTTATTGATTATATTATCTAAGTTCAGACTACTGGTTTGCCACTTTCCTATGTGACAGTGGGCAAGTTGTTTAACTTAGAAGGAATAGTTGTTTTTTTTAATGTGGAGTAATGTGGGACCACAACACAAAAAATAAAACAAAATTTCATAATGTGTTAATGAGAATTAAATCAGGTAACACATGAAAAGCACTTTATGCAGCATTATATCTATAAATACTATCATTATTGCAGTCATTGTTGTTTAAATTGCTAATATTTTATCTGTCAAATCCTCTCTGGAAGGAGGTGGGGAACCACATAAGGGAAAGTGAGAGAGACACAGGAAACAAGATGAATAAATAAATTTTGGCCACTTCCCTTAAGGGGCACAGACCAGTGGACAGATACATAAAGCAATTAAACTCAAAAGAGACAAGTGACATAATAGATGTCACACAGGCACGGATAGCCTCAAGTGTGACTAACTTTGTCTGAAAGAATTAGGGACATCTTTATAGATGGGTCTGTAAGGTTGGGAACAGATAATACAAGATCCTGAAATCGATTCTAAGGAATCTGGAACTTAGCCTGAAGTCAACATGAAATACTTCAAATATTGTTAACCGTGAGGAAGCCTGAACCACACGTGCATATTTCTCTGGCAGCAGGGTGGACAGTGCCAGGGAGATGGCAGAGACCAGAGGCAGAAAGAGTTGAGGTTGTAATACCTCTCGCCAAAATAAAAAGAAGGAGGAGCAGTGGGGGAGGAGGAGAGGGATGGGGAGGAAGAGAAGGAGAATGAGGAGGGGGGCGGGGCAGGAGGGTCCAGATTGGAATTTTACTCTAAGGAGAAGCAGCCTCCTGTAACAGCATTTAATCTGAGTTATATTCAGTCATTCTAACACCTAAGCCACTCCAAAGAAAACTGTATTCACTACCAAACTCAGGCATTGGATCTGAGAAGTTGAGATCCAGGCGGCGGCTTCCGAGCCTGACTAGAGACAGTGGAGCACACCCAGGGCATGACTAAGAATCTGCCCTTGTGTATTTTAGGTTGTTGGGTTGAGAACAAAAGTTTGTTAAATGTGAAAGCAATTTAACAACATGGAACTGTGTTGAAGAAACAAGTAAAATAAAGTTAAACACAATTAGTGTGTTTATGGTTATAATTATGCAGCAAAACTCCAAATACAAGAAAAAAACATAAGGACAAATTAAAACATCTTTTGCAATAAGTTTCTAGGGATGTGGGTGAAAATGCCTGTAATTATCGCATTTGATTTGCTATATTATGTTCAGATAATCACATGCATAAAAGTAACGTAGACTTTGGAATGGCTCAGAGATGAAGACATCTTTTGTTGGGTAACAATTTATGAAAGTGGTGGGAAATTCATTATTCCCATTTTAAATCCCCCAGGAAGACAAAAGAAATAGTTTAAATTATGTAGAAATATAGTTGAGAGAAATGACAAATTGTGAAGGCATTTAAAAAGCTGACAAGAAACCAAATTGGTCTGTAAACATTCTGCTAATCCTTTCAGAGTAATAAAAATAAACTGCAATAGCAAATTTCTCATACTCTTTTATGTTTTTTCCGAAACAGAATAAACAAATATTTTGTGATGTCCTATACTGGCATTTGCTAAACTGAGAGATTTTTAAAAAGAAACTTAGTTTAACAGTATAGTTTTCTTTAAAACATGCTTAATTTGTTCTTTTCAGGGTATATTAATTTATCATTCCATTAATTTCACAAAAATATAAGTGCTTTTTGCCTATATGTAGTGAACACAAAATAAATTTTAATTGCAAATATACAAAACAACTAACAATTATTAGTGACCTTTTTTATCTAAGAGATATTTCAGTATATATGACTAGTATCAAAATTTACACTGCAGGTACTTAGATGACTGTTATTTGGGGTTCTTAAGACCTTCATGAGCTCCATACCATCATGGAAACATTTCTTTTCTTTCTTTTTTTTTTTTGAGACAGAGTCTCGCTTTGTCACCCTTGGTAGATTGCTGTGGTGTCATAGCTCTCAGCAACCTCAAGCAATTCTCTTCCCTCAGTCTCCCAAGTAGCTACAGGTACCCTCCACAGTACCCAGCTATTTTTAGAGATGGGGTCTCACTCTGACTCAGGCTGGTCTTGAACCTGTGAGCTCACACAATCCACCCACCTCAGCCTTCCAGAGTGGTAGGATTACAGGTGTGAGCAACCACACCTGGCCTAAACATTTCTTCTCACTACCCATTGCTATGTATTTATTTACAGAAACAATGTCAAACCCTATATTTTAAAAATTCAAACCCTGGGATTGCAGCCTTGAGCAAAACATTTGGATAAGAGTGTTTGCATATTTCAATTCTTGGATCATACCATTAACTTACTCAAAGTACAAATTTATTGTCTTCTTTTGTTTTTTGGTTTTACTTTGTTTCGAATTTACTTTTACAACTATATCAGTCAGGGTGTCATGTTGTAGTAATAAACACCCTCAGATTTCAATGGCTTTAAAATAAAGATTAGTCTCTTGTATCTTTAAACTGCCCAGCCCTGGTTGGGAGGATCTTCTCTGGTGATCACAGTGAGAATTGTCAATTTCTTGACCACTACATGGAAATAAGTCATTAATAGGTCTTAAGCTGGTTAGACTTTTTTTGTCCTTTCATTGCTGGAATTAAGTTTTAGAGCAGTGGTTTTCAACTGGTGTGCCCTGAGAGGAGCTCAGGTGTGCTGCAAACATTGTTAAAGATCATTCATTAAATTATTTTTGAAAGAAGTTCACAGCACAGTAAGTAGGTTCTTCTTTTTTTATACTCTTTTTTTTTTTTTTTCTGATGGGCATAATTTAACTGTGCCTTGGAAATTTGACTGTAGATTCAAATGTGAGATAAGAAAGGGTGAAAAATACTTTTAGAGAGTCAGCAGTTATTCCTTTGCAATTTTAAAGGTTTTCCAATTTAGAGCAAATGTATTTAAGATTAGGAGTTGTAACAAATTTTATTTTATTTTTTGAGACAGAGCCTCAAGCTGTCCCCCTTGGTAGAGTACTGTGGCATCACAGTTCACAGCAACCTCCAACTCCTGGGCTCAAGCGAGTCTCCTGACTCAGCCTCCCCAGGTGCTGGAACCACAGGCGCCCGCCACAGTGCCTGGCTATTTTTTTTTTTTTTTTTTTGGTTGCAGCCATCATTGTTGTTTGGCGGGCCCAGGCTGGATTCGAACCCCCCACCTTAGGTGTATGTGGCTGGCGCCTTAGCCACTTAAGCCACAGGCACCGAGCCTATAAAAATTCTTAATCAAAATTATGAGGGCAAAAAATGTGGTTACATATTCAACAGTGATATACATGAAAGACAATAATAGAGAGCAGAGACCAGCCCCAGCGCGGCCCCCTGAGGCGGCACTCACTTGGCGTGGCGGATGTCGGGCAGGGACCTCTCCAGGGCAATGTTGTTGCTGACGAAAATATTGAAACCATTTTCCCTGTAAGCAGAATCGTCGCGGTCCTCTTCCGTGAGGGGGTAAGGCTTCCCGTGCTCGCCTTTCCCTACAGGAGAAAACAAAATGAGATCCTGACCTGAGTACAAATTGTTTCATTTTCTAGAAAACATAGGAAGCCGTGAACGTGTGTGCTTTTTAAGCCACCAATTGCGGTGACTTTGATCAGGAAAATAAAATACACTTATTAAAAGCAAACGAGAGAGGTGGAAAGTAGAATCTCACCTTCCAGAGACTGAACCACTACCAAGTCATAAGCATATGTTTGCTAACAACCGTTGCAGATTCTAATATATTAATGCATTATAAATTGATTTTTTCCAAAATATATTCTGTCTTCTCATTTATTTTCAATAGTTGATGTGAATTTATTGTATTCCAATTCATATCCTACCATTCTATTTCTAATTTTCCTATTACAAACAATGTTCAAATGAACACTTCTGCTTCTATTTCCCAGCTTGGTATTTTTGGAAAGGGAAGTATAAATTCCTGGAAATGGACTTTCTGGGATAGTTTCAAAGTGAGTATGGCAGTATTCACATGTCCTCAGATGTATTGCATCATACTTCCAAATTCATTGGTAAAATTTACAGATGGTGCCAAAAAATGTGTACACGTTTTAAGAAAGAAAAAAATCTGTATTGTAATACTCAATATATACTGATGTTTGTTATCATGTATCTTGTATCTCTTGTACTTGCAGAAGTCAAATGTGATTTGAGTTTTCAATTTTAATACAGTTTTTTCCTTTCTTAAAATGTGTACCCATTTTTTTATCACCCTCTGGATATTCTTCACATTGTAGTTAGCCTTTTCTTAATAACTAATGATATTAATAATCTCATATCTTTATCATTTGTATTTGTTACATTGTAAAATGATTGTTCACGGATTAAAGAACAATTTTAGAGTTTATTTTGTAATAAAATATTACAATAAAATGTTTTTATAAAAAATATTTCTAATTACATATATGGAAAATATTGTCTAAGTTTACTTCATTACATTTAATGCAGCTGGTTTTATTTTTTTATTCATAGTTTCTCATTTATGTGTTAAATTTAGAAAAAAAATTCTTTCCTATGCCAATATTCATGAATTTAGAGTTTGACTAATATTTTATTTTTGTTTTATCTATTTAAATTTTGAACCATATGGAATTTATTCCAGTGTGAGAAGTGAGGTAAATATCATTTGCATGTTTTCCTCTTTATAAATAATTCACATGGCTTTCTTGTCTAATTACATAGCTAAAAATAAATAATGTTGTTAACAGACATTTGCTCTGATATTGACTTGAATATGACAGCTGATAATGGCAGATATAAGCTGACTACTAGAAATGTATTTGTATGTATTTGCATAACAGTCTTACCATGTTAAGACTACTTCTAGTATGAGATGAGCCTGAGCAAGAGCAAGACTCCATCTCTACTAAAAATAGAAAAACTGGCTGGGTGGCAGGTACCCATAGTGTCAGCTATTCCAGAGGCTGAGGCAGGAGGATCTCTTGAGCCCAGGAGTTTGAAGTTGCTGTGAGCTATGATGACACCATGGCACTCAACCCAGGGTGACAGAGTGAGACTCTGTCTCAAAAAACAAAACTACTATTTCTAGTACTTTTTATCCAATATTTTCAATTAATTGAACATAAAAGTTTACAAAGTGCTTTTAAAAATCTCTAGAGATTTTTATATTTTTATTCTCAGTGTTAGACTTGCAAACACAATATTTGGTTTTAATCACTAGGATTCAAATTTTTGTTAAAATATTTGGTTTCTATATTAATGAGTCCAAAAAAAAAAAAAAAAGACAAAGATTCTGTTTAATTTCAGTATCTTGCTACTGCCCTGATCACATGAACTTCAGAAGAGCTGACAGCCAAATCAAACAGCTGAGAAATGATATTGGATGCTCAGGATGAAGACTGAAAACCCCTCCCCCTTAAGGGACAAAAAGATTTTTGTGCTTCATTATTAGCCTTTAAAACACCCATCCCCCGAAAAACTGGCTCTTGCCTGTTTCCCTGTTTGACTTCTTAGGAGAAAATGCCATTCGCTGCCTTTCAACATAGATAGAAAATAAAATAAGACAGTGAGATATTTCCTTCGAACAACAGCTGGCTACTGAGATCCATGAGCTACAAAATATTGTGTTAAATTATTTTATATACATTTTTTGATCCAAGGTACTTAGTTATCCTATGAAATAAACACAGTTCTATCCAAGTTACATGGAGTAAACAAAATAGAGTAAACAAAATTTCTATGGCATTCTCACAATTAAGCATCAAACCTGGGAAAATGTTCAAAATGTTAAAAGAATCTAAATCTTTCCCCTGTAAGTAACAAAATTAGCTATAGAAAGCTTTTTGACCCTTTATAGTCTCTAGTATTTACTAGATTTATAAGTCATTCCATAAATCCTATTTAATAATAAAATTGTAGTGCAAAATAGCCTTTGCTTTCTTGAAGACATTTTTTAATTTATATGCTCTAAGTGAAATGCATTATATACAAGTGGGACCTCTTTTCACTGATTTTTGTAGTGATATTTTAATGTTAAGCTTTTAGATTCAGATTTTAAGACTACAAATATAAAAATTTAAAGCTACACACTCATTAAAACACCTGCCAATAAGGCAAATCCATTTTATTTGTATAATAGTTTAGTGTTCAAATAGATAAATCTCCTGAGACAAGCCTTTTCAAATGAGTGATTCTCTAAAGTTTTAAAACAAAACTTGTGTGTCATGAATTATAGTGCACTAGAAACTTCGTCATTGCAGCTGTGAGACTAGGTTTTAAAATTTTATGTTTTAATACACCCAGCCAGCAGCATTTTACTGCAAATGCTACCAACTCATCTTAGGTTTTAATAGGCAGCACCTCAGGGGCCATAGTATCTCATGTGGTTTGACATTTCTCTTGTAAACAACAAAAGCAAATAGCAACAAATGGAAACAAAAACAGGTGTATGTTGAAAGTATGATAATGTTCAAAGCTCTTCAGAGTCCATAGATATACTTAGTTTGACACTGTAAAATTTATAGTATAAACAATAGAGTCCTTTCTTTAAATGTGAGAAATAGTGGACCATCCAGAGTGTTAAAAATATTATGGAAAACATAAGTGAGATATTGTAAATATTCAAAACATCAAAATTAAATGCTGAATATAAGTGGTACATAGTATCAAAGAGGCATTTGTAAGACTTAGTGATTTTCCTGCTTAACACTTACACAAACTTCCCCACTAAGGAGCTGTGTATTCAGATGAGATCTCTCCCAGGCCTACCTTCAATGTCTTTGTAAGCGATAAGGTTGGATGGTCCATTCTAACTAATATTCTTGATAGCAACCCTTCAATATTTAATTTTTTTTCTAAATTGCCACACTCTATTAGACATCTAATTCCTATTTAAAAGCTGAACTTGAAATGTATCATCTGAAGCTCTAGGACCTTAAAATAGTAATTATTTTCAAAGCAATTATCAATGATCTCAGAGGAAAGACTATATAACTTAGTCATAAAGCCAGTTTATTCAAAGACATGGGGATTCACTGGTGGGCTAACCTCTAAGGTTGGTGAGGTCTAGTAGACTTCAGCAAGGTGAGATTTAATGTATACCTGTTGCCTGACTGCTTAACAAAATAGGAATTATAGCCACAGATAAAAAAGCAAGGCCAGGGCAGTGCCTGTGGCTCAAAGGAGTAGGGCACTGGTCCCATCCAGAGGTGGTGGGTTCAAACCCGACCCCAGCCAAAAACTGCAAAAAATTTTTAAAAAGTGAGGCCAAATAAGATTGACGTGTGCTCAGTTCTTCCCATAACTAGCCACCAAAATGTTTATACTTTGGGGGTTTATTTTTTTATCAAAAGATACACACATAAGGCAAATATGCATTGATAGGAACCAAATACAAACTAAAAGTTTCCTCATCAAAGTTACAGTGTATGGTGTTTCAATTAATATCATTGACACGTCCTGATCTCAGAGGAACTCATTAAAATTTCTCTTTCTAGTTAAAGCAAATGAATCCCAAAGTAAAGATGAAAAAGCAAGTCCCTAGACCTACGTGTGGTCATAACACTTCATTTTCAAACAAAGCAGATAAAATAAGTAAGGATAATCCATCATAAAAAGCCACAAGTGGGAAAAAAACATAAAAAACGAGAGCTGGTACAATGAGTTGAATCCTAGGACAGAAGCCCAGTGATTTCCAGAATGACTTAGATGAGAAAGGCCAGGTATGTGGCCGAGTTATGCTCTACCCACCACACGAGTGAGGCGAGTTGTCTGCAGAACAGATTACGTTCCTTTTCTGATGCATCTGTGAAACCAGGGATTCTTTCCTCCTCTAGGTGAGTTGCTGAACCCCTCCCTGGGGTTTTCACTGTGCAGAAATCAGGGGACTCTGAGCTCATGTTCTCAATTGTATGTCACCTAATGGCCCAAGGTCAGCAGCGAATCGGGTGGCTTTGTTGCAACGGGTATTCTGAGAGTGACTTTTTGCCAGAATTGTGCCAGCACATAGGAGCTCTATCTAGGTCTTAAGATCTTTTGAAATGACAACCTCCTTTGACCATATCAAAAGAATAGGGTATTCAGGTGCCCATCAGCCCATGAGTGGATTAACAAACTGAGGCAAATGTACACCATGGAGCACTGTGCAGCCACAGGAACAGCTGGAGACTCGACACACTTTGTATGTAGCTGAAGTTGAAACACACTCTTCTTAGTAAAGGGTCACAAGAATGGAAAAGCAAGTATCCAATGTACTCAGTAATAATATGAAACCAATATATAAACAACTACACACCCATACAGAAGAAAAACACAAGTATAGTCTAGCAAGGGGGACAGGAGAGGGTAACGAGGGAGGAGGGAGGCTGACTGGCGGGACATCACCTGGTGGGCACAGCATGCGGGTGGGTCAGCACGCCCCCTAGTGGGCGGGATCACACTTGATGTGCACAATGTGAGGGTGGGTCAGCATGCCCCCTGGTGGGCGGGATCTGACCTGATGTGCACAGTGTGTGGGTGGGTCAGCAACCTCCCTGGTGGGCAGGACCTCACCTGATGTGCACAGTGTGAGAGTGTTCAGCACACTCCCCTGGGTGAAGGGCTCAACTACAACTTGAACTTTACCTTAGACATGAAAACAATGTAACCCAAACATTTGTTCTCTCACATCAATCTGAAATTTAAAAAAAAAAAAGAATAGAGTTTTGGAGATGTCAATCATTCTCGTAATTCCCACATGTTCTTTCCAAAACTATTTTTGTCATTAAGGAAAAAAAAATGTAATATAAGGAAAATACCTCTTTTTAGAATGCCATTAAGGAAGCCAAATTGTGATAATTACCAGATAACATTAAATAGAAAAATGATAAGGAAAACACTATGATATTTCCAAATGTGAGGAGGAAATCTTGTGAGGGAATCTCATTATGGAAGGTCACTTGGAGTTTGGTTCAGAGACAATTAAAGGATAGTGATGAGGATCCCATCACAAAACTGCTACATAATGAGAACAAACACATCAAAAGTGCATGCAGAACTGAGGGGAAAACCATCTTAACTCTTTCCTCTTCAGTAACAAATCTTGCCCTTTTATCAGTTAATTTTTTGATTTTCTAATTTTAACTGGAGGGTACCAGAAAAAGCGTAAAAAAAAAAAAAAAAAATGAAAGTAAGCCCATAGAAAAACATCACTTTTTTCAGAGCAAGTTACACATGGCAATGTTTTTCCATAATTATCATGATTTAAACATTTGTGAAGAACAATCTTTGGAACCTCCAGGATACATACATACAGCCTCTGCTCTCTAGATGTTTTCAAACAAGTTCCATGCAAAGCTGTCCCACATCAGGTGATGACAGAATGGAGGAAAGAGAAGAAAATGTAAGCAGTAGTGGAAATTTGTGTTTTAATCATTACTGATAATGCCTGGACTTTTATAATTTGGTCGATTACTAACTAAATGACCAATAAATTTTCAGTGAGCTCCATGGCCAATTCAGCCATGAGTTACAATTTACTACCAAAAAGCATGGTCTCAAACAATTTTAATAAGTGTTTTCTTATTTTCATGTTTTCAAATTTTCTAACAGTTTTAATAAACTAATTAAAAATGTGTTTATTCAACAAATATTTGTTATATGCCTATTATGTGCCAGGAACTGTAGTGGGATTTGGAAAACACAGGAAAACCTATACAGATGCAGCCTCACAAAAACTGCATTATAACTGGGCAAATGAATTAAAGGAAAGTGTTCAAGTATTAAGAAGGTTCTAATTAAGCAATCCTTCCCTCTTTTGAAATAATTAGTATATTTTACTTTGTATTTGGGTAGTCTACCACTTCTGTCTTAGGAATCACAGCAAATTAGCTACTATCTCTCCACTTTTAGGCAGAAAGTCATCTGTTTCTTGAAATAAATGCAAATTTTTCAAACTTTATTATTACATTGTAAGTAATAATGTACATACATTAATGTATGTATTACATTACATCAGGAAAACAGCAGAATAATTCAGGATTCAGTTCTTCTTCCTTCTAATTCAGTTGTGAGTTCATTTCTGGGATCTGAAAGCAAACTCTATATATTTTTTTTTTAAGATCATACTAGGGAATTCTACCCTGTCTTCAGGGTTCAAGCATGCCAATCATTTCATCTATTTATAGTTCCTTATTCCCCAAGGTTCTAGAAACTTCCCTAAACTTCTCAAACTCGGCACACTCCCCTTATAAGGAAGGTTGTCATGAAGAGTGTGCCCTCTCTCCATCTCCTGGCACACACTTAGAAATCCCTTTAGGTTTATTGAAATGCAATTACCATCTACCTCTTTCAGGAGAAAGACTTAATCTAAGTACAAAGAGTAGACTACCTAGGTATTGAAGGTTTTTGTAAGTATTTTTTCCACTATTACTGTAATAGTTGTTTCTTAGGTTAATATGACATCCTTAGAACAGCTACCTAATCATTTTGTTGTAAATTATAATGTGTGTTTTCATAGATGGGTACAGATAAATAAAATGCTATCTATTTTGTGTATCTCCTGAGACAATCTGAGTCAGATATTTACTTAGTGGAAGTGGTTTTAATTAAGGATCACCATGGGCATCACTCAGCATGAGGCCAGGCTCCATGGGCTGGAGACCAGGGAGAAGTTGGGCAGAGATCTGGATTCTATCAGCTTTTTATCCAAAGAGACAGATGGCAGTGATCTCAGCTCTACTCTGCACTTAGAGAATGTAAGCTCTTAATTAATACAACTAAAGAAAAAGTGAAATGTTCTCCAAGCATCATAATTTTCTAAGAATGTTCTGGTTCAGGAGGAGTTATGATAGCCATTGGCAACCAATTTTCCCCTTGCAAGGCTGTCCCATTTTCCTTTGGGAAGAGACACAGGGACCTATGGTTTTGGTGTCTGCCTCATGAGCACAGTGCTGGCCCATCTGGGAGATTGTGTACTTAGAGTGGTCTGCATCTATACCTGGGGAAGTGACCAAGGAGGACGTGTTCCATGAGTCACGCTAATGAATTTCCACAAAACTCAATGCTGAATCTTCCTGAACACAGACCTACATCATTTTTCTTTAAATTTTCCTTCTTGTGTCCTTTGCCCTGCCATTCATTTTCCCAGTCCTGGGTAGAAGTATTTCCTTCCTGAACCACCATGGTGGGGTCTTAAGTGGCCTTCTGGATCCAAAGCTTGTTTTGGCTCTTCCCCTGACCACTCCCGTCCTGCCCTTCTCTGCCCTGCACAGGGCTTCATTAAGCCTCTCTCCTTAACCTTTAAGCTGCCTTTTTTTTTAAAAATCCATTCTAGGAAGTGCCTTCCTAATCATGCCTAACCTCCTGGTTGCTGGCTCTATGAACAGTACTGATACAAACAGAATGGGCAGGTTGGTGATGCTGGCAAATAACTTGTCCTAGCATTTGCCTAAAACAAACAAACAAACCCCCCCACAACCAAAAATAAGACACAAACAAAACAAACACCCCCCAAATAAACACAAACTCCCCTCAAACCAAAATCCAAACCTCCCAACCCCTCAAACAAAGATAAAAACCAAAAGAGAACAGAAAAAACATGCCAAAACCCACCCCCTCCCCAAGAAAAAAACAAAACAAAACAAAACCAACTATGAGAGGCTCTCAGGTTTATGGGGTCAGCCACAGCCCCTCCTCCTACAAATCAGAAAGGAGCCGTCTTCACTGATCGGACTCAGTGCCCTGGGCAGCACCTCCTACCCCTGGCCAAAAGACCCCAGAGGATATGGCCTCTGTCCCTTCCCAGCTTAT
Source organism: Otolemur garnettii (assembly GCF_000181295.1). Lineage (NCBI taxonomy): Eukaryota > Metazoa > Chordata > Mammalia > Primates > Galagidae > Otolemur > Otolemur garnettii. The sequence goes on from NW_003852456.1 coordinate 9,979,262, forward strand.
TCCTTAGCCCCACGTTTGTGAAGTTGTTATACTCCACCACTGCCTTCCCCAAAGCCACTCAGACATCTGCTTCTCCTTTACGAGCCTCAGCTGTTAAATACATCACCTCGTTTTGTGCTGCCAGCCAAACCAATAATCCTCAGGGGACTTGGAGAGCAAAACTTGCCTCCCCAGCCCTACGAATGAGGACTTACCTTGGAGGGGCCTGCAAGTAGATTTCACCCAAAAGCCTCCCTGATTTAAGTTCTTAATTTATTCATTGGGTTGAAGCTTTTCCCAGCAGGACTGACATTTACTGAAGACTTATGGAGGGACATCATACCTTGTTTTGGCTCCCCAAGTCCTTACAGAGTGACGGGAGTCCTGCCTGTGCTTCCCAGGTAGTGCAGGGGTTCTCTCAGGCCTGCAGACCCATTATTACCTTCTGTCTGCCCAGAGGACAGGTCAGTAGACCAGGTGTGCCAAGTTAACCAGAATGTGAAGCTCACCCAACCAGGATGATCCAGGAGCACCTTTCCTACCTAAGCAACTAACAATACTAATAACACATCACAGGAAAGCAAACAAAAGGTATTTTGCTTCTCGTAATGACAGCCTACATATTTCAAGCTTAATCTTCAACAAAAAGCAAACAGAAAATCTGGAAAACATGCCAAAAACAGCAACCTTTTTGAAGGTTCAAGGGATCTGTAAGAAGGAAGGAGGAATTACAGGGCCAACATCTCTGAGAAAACTCAGACAGCTCACCCAGGACATGGGAATACAATCTATTCAAAATTTTAGGCCAGTTTACCATCCAACCTCATAATAAACACAAGTACAGGATTCTAACAGAATGCTGACAAGACAAATCCAGAAACATACTTATAATTATAATCCCAACCAATTTGGATTTACTTCAGGAATGCTAAGTTGGTTTTTAACAATCTAACAGAATAAGGTAGGAAAAGAGTGCGTTCATCTAAATCAATATAGAAATAAATTTTGATGCTATTATATGCCATTTATGATTTCAAAAACAGCAATATAAAAACAGAGGGGAACTTCCTCAATCTAATAAATGATCTTCACAAAACCTACAATAACTCATATTTAAATGTTAAATAGTAGACATTGCTGCCACAACTTTATCAAACATTGAATCAGAGATAACAGACCATGTAATAAGGCAGGAAAAGAGAATAAATTATAAGTTGGAAAAGAAAAATAAATAAAGCTATAATCATTTCTTAGCAATATAACTGTATACAAAGAATTGGCTCATAAGTTGTTACAATAAATGAATTCAGCAAATATCTTAATTACAAATAATCACTGTAAGTGATTTGAATGATTTAAAAGATCCTCATAATTTAGTTTATAATCATAGTACAAGCCTAGAGATCTGTCCTTGCTCCAGAGTCACTTAGAACTTTATTGCAAGATTCCTACATGAATACAATTACACATACACAACCCCCCCAAAAACTATAGAATACTGTTAAAGTAAATTTCTTGTAAATTATTTTTCCATATTAGTATCTTATTGGTTTCCTACTTAAGCCTCTAAATTGCCACAAATTTAGTGGCTTAAAACAATGAAAACCTATTACCTTATAGCCCTAAAAGTCAAAAGTCCAAAATAGGTTAGCAGAGTTGCATTCCTTCAAAAGGCTTTAGGAGAAAATGTATTTCCTCACTTCCTCAGCTCCCAGAATTTATCTGCATTCCTTGCATCATGACTCCCTGTTATTCCAACCTTTGCTTGTACCCTCAGACCTGCTTCTCTGGCTTTCTTGTCCTGCCTTTCCCCATATAAATGCTCCTGTTATTATATTGTTCTCATCTGAATAATCCAGGAAACTCCCTAGAACAAGCTGGGTGGATGACAGATGTGGTTAGGCTGTTTTGGATTGTTTTGAGTCAAGCTGACCTGGGCTATTATGGGAAGAAGGCTGATTAAGACTTTGCAGGTGGGCTGTTCTGAGAACAGAGTTAATTAAGACTGTGGGAGACTTCCAAGGAGCAGCTGATATTTTCAAAATTGTGTATAAAACCCCAGAACTGTGCTTTCTGTAGACCCTGCAGTCACTAGAAAGGGGACCTGGCTTGCTGTGCAGGACATTAGTAAACTTTCTTTTTCTTGCTAAAACTTGACTT
>NW_003852456.1:9981470-9990133 GCF_000181295.1 Otolemur garnettii
ACACAGCTGAGTCTGAAATCAGCCTGTACTTGAAATATACTTGCCCTCTAGAACCTCTGCCCTACCATGAGAAGCAAAAAAAAGAAACCAGAAAAAGCAATAGTTAGCCTGCTAGTTCACAATCAACTGAAGCATACCTAGACCCGGCCTCAATGTACAGCCAAATTCTCCTGGACTCAGACTAAACCATCCAACCAACCTCCACCAACCTGTGGACCCCTGAGCTAGATTAGATTGCTGTTAGACAACTAAATATTGGTATTTTTATGTAGCATTATTGTGACTTTAGTTGACTTATAACTTTAGTCTTTTTGACGTTCATTAAAATTGCTGTTGCCATAAACTGAGTTTTCAGACATGACCCAGAAGGCAAAGGGAAATATTGATACACTGGATTGTAATAAAAGTAAAACCTTCTGTTCATCAAAATACGTCAAGTGACTGAAAATACAACGTAATAGCTGACAAAGGGCTTGTTCACAGTGTGTGTCTAAAGAACTCATACAAGTCAATATGGAAATGACAGATTAGCCAAGAGAAAATAAGATAGAGATTTAAGCAAGGCCTTCAGGAAGGAGGTGTTCAAATATCCAGTCTACATATGAACACTGCTGTCTGTCATTGGGAGTCATGGCAAGACAAAGTCTACCCACTTACAAAGCGGCTGACAACTGAGAGGACTCATGCAGCAATGTGAGTCATACACACTATCGTGCCCTCCCAGATGGAAGAAAATTGCTGCAAACTTTGGAAAACCATTCAGTGCTGTGGGTGGGTGGGCTGGAGTAGGTGAAGCATCCCCAGGTAAGGAGAGACTGGTATGAGATGAATTTGGGAAATATGCAGATCCCAGGCTTAGCAGAACCTTGTAAGATGTGATTAAAAAAAGAAAGAGTGCAAGTTTAATTTTAAGTAGAATGGAAAGACAGAGTAAGGCTTTATGCAGAGATAAGTAATTATACATATTATAGATTTTAGCTTCCCATTTCATTGCTGTGTATGGAGGATGGGTCACAATGAACAGTAAAAGAACACTTAGTGGGATTATGTTAGTAATCGGTAACAACAACGACTCTGGCTGTGATAAGAGAACTAACTGTAAAGAAGTGAGTGGTTTCAGAGTGTATTTGGGAGGCAATCAAAAGATTGATGAAATATTTGGGGGGCAGAGGTTGTAAAGAACAAAAATCAAATGAGGAGGTATTGCTTTTATTAAACAGTCTCCTGATTTTTGTGGTTTAGCAATAGGAGCTTGATATGATTTGCTGATTAAGACAAGGAAGAAATTAAATGTACCACCTGGATCTTAACTTTTGTCTTTCTACTTTGACAGACAGAGTTTTATTTCACTTTACACTAAGCGTCTTACTTCACTGAGCCTAGCTGGGATCTGATTTGATGAAAGTGGTGTTAAGGAGACAGGAGTGAGGACAGTTAGCAGATAATTCAACATCTCTGCAGTCAAGGCTGTTAAGAGTTTAGAGCTAGGATAAGAATCCCATCTCTCCACACTTCTCTGTACATGTAGCAGAATGGCATAGAAATTATCTGAACTGGTGACCAGCTCATGAGCATTGCAGAAAAACAGTGAAGGTGGTTAGAACAGATCAAATAATAGTAGCAAAGATTTTACTTTGGATTTTTAATTAATGTATACTTTGAGTAGTTCAATAAAAAAATTATATACACTGATAATAATGTATTATGTAAAATGTCCTTTATTTTTTAGAAAATAAGTTTATATAGTATCAGAAAATAGAGTTATTACAGTGACTTTCATATTACTTTGTATTTTAATACTGTACTTGTCTTCATAGTGCAAATGTACACTGTTAATTATTATCTTATTTCCCTAAACACAGGGACACTAATGATTTTTTACAAAGACAGTGACCAGAGCAAAGCAATATATCCCTTTTATGTAAGGCCTCTCATGTACTATTTGTTATGTGCAAATGCAATTGGTCAGATCAATTTAATACTAAATAGTAATTAAAATTAAGAACCAAACAGACTGAATGTAATCCCATATTTCTAATAGAAATGTACTACAAAGAGTGGCAAAGGATCCCATGTAAATAATTGGATTGCAACTTCCAAGTTAATTACCACAGAAGGAATGTTAGTGTTTCACCTGTTATACATTTTAATACAATATTTCAGAAGATTCATCACCTTGGAGAGAATGCCTGCATTTCATTTTTATAATTTGTAATGATCAAAGTATGAGGAAATATTGATTTTCAGATCAGTGGATAATTGAAATAAATTAATTTCTAAACTAAAATGTAATTTTAGTTCTTATAGCCCTTTCTCCTGGCTATTTTTCAGCTTAAATCAATCCTTTAAAAATATGATTGAAGGTAGAATTTGAAATGCTAAATTGGCTATAAAAAATGTTATTCCTGGACGGTGCCTGTGGCTCAAAGGAGTAGGGAGCTGGCCTCATATGCTAGAGGTGGCAGGTTCAAACCCAGGCCTGCCGAAAAAAAGAAAAATAATGTTATTCCTCTGATTTCTGTCTTTTAAAAGAAGAATTCTAGGCATTTCATTTTATTTCTAACTATTCTTGAAATAATGATTTAGAAAACAGGCTAAGCATTCATATCAGTAAAAGTAATCTTTTACAATAGCCTCACCCCCTTCTGCCTTAGTAAAGTATAAGCAGAGATACTAATGATGTCACCTTACATTCGTCCAAGGGATTCACTTCTGTCTGCAAAATTCCCTCCTTCATATCAGTAATCCCCACACCTCTGTGAGGAAATTTAGAGAAGATTTTCCTAATTTGAATTTATGGCTGCTAAAATTAAAAAATATATACATGATTTGAATATTAGATCAGATTCTGATATGCGTGAAATATATATTTTGGTTTAAAATGAATTAAATTGACACCTAATCCCCATCTCACAAGGTTGCGGTTGATATTTCCTCCTCTGATAGCATAAGAGAGACTCTAGCAAAAGCCTGCTGTTTTCATGCAGAAGAATAAATTCTACAAACCCCTCTGTTCTTCTGACCATACACACTCCTGGCAATTATGCCCTGGATTCAAACTGATAGGATCTTTTAGTCTCTGTAGTCCACAGGTGGGGACAATGCCCTACTGCCCAGAATCACGGGGTTATTTAGTAGGGAGAGGGGCCCCTGCTCCCTGGGGGACTTTCCTGAGGTCACCCCACCTCTGTTGGCAAAACTGCAAGGGGTTTTCCACCTAGTACTAGTTGCTCATTGCAAAAAGGTCCAAATAAAGGGATTTTTAATAGGGCAGGCAGACAGCAAGAGAATGAGAGAAGCTGACCCCAACCCATCTCTCCAACACACAGAGACCACAGGCTTTAAAGGAGGGGCCACAGAAGACAAATGCCATTTTACCATAAGGACGTTTGCACTAGGATCTTTACAGCAGGTCAATTCACAGTTGCCAAGACATGGAATCAACCCAAGTGCCCATCAACCCTTGCTGAAAATCACTTGATCACTTAAGTGAGAGTCTTTCCCAGGCTCTTTATTCTATTCCACTGTTCATCTGCCTATATGTGTGTCTTTCTGTCAACACTACACTGTTCAATTACTGCAGATTTGTCATAAGTTTTGAAATCAGCACATGTGAGACCTCCAATTTTGGTCTTGTCCAAGATCCTTCAGCTATTCTATTTTTCCACTTTCAGAAAATAAGACAATTTACCAAAGAAGCAAACCAAATATCATACTGACTTTGCCCTAGGCAGGTGGAGCCATACCGAGCAAACATTAGCATATGTTAGTGTGGGAAATTATGCAACAGAGACTTGACTGAATTTGTTATTGGTCATATCATAAGACAAAAAAAAAAAAAAAACCCCAACAAATCTCAATTTTTGACTTTTCATTTTCCCTGCAAGCCTGAATTTTGTGATACAAGAGGTGCTTATGTAGTGACTGCAGATTATTCCAATGTTTATTTGTTTTTTGTCTATCACTTGTTTTTCTTTTTCTTTTACTATTTGGGAAAAAAATAAGGTAAAACCATTCTTGATCCTGCCAAGCGTTGCAAAGATTGAACTAGCTTCCATAGTGACGGACCTATTATCAGAACAGCTCCTGGGCACAGGTAACAACAGCATCACCCCATTAAATGAGGTCCTGCAGGCAGAATTTCACATAAAATTTCACTGTTGCAGAATCGTTTTTTTTTTTCCTTTTGCTGTGTTTTATTTTTAATTCTCAGGAGCCATGACTGCACGTTTTCATTCTTCCCTGAGAATGAGCCCACGTTCTTCCCATCCCTTTCCCAGCTCACCTAAGTCCCCTGAAGAATAATAGTAAACAGTATCCACCAGGCAGATGATATGCAGTTTAGAGTGAAGATTGCTAAGTAGAATCAACCTTTAAAAGATAGCCAAAGAGGGCAGTGCCCGTGGCTCAAAGGAGTAGGGCGCTGGCCCATATACCGGAGGTGGTGGGTTCAAACCTCGCCCCAGCCAAAAACTGCAAAAAATATATATATGTTTATATATATATAAAACTGCAATATATATATATATCCAAAGAGACGCCAAAAAGAGAGACTCGGAGTGGATGGATATGATACCGGAGGAAATCCAGGGGTGTTGGACAAGTTGCTGAAATATGCTTACAACCAACTCACTGTATAAATACACCTCTAGCAGCTGCGGCTAAGAAATAGTCTGAGGGAATTTACAGCCAATGGAACTGTAACCTGTAGCATTACAGGGCAGATTACCTCAGGGCAATTCTCCAGGTGCCTTGTGGAGAGCAAGCCCTGTGTGTAGGCCCGAGCAGCCTGCCGCCTTGGCAGGGGGCACGGTGCGCCCAGCCTGGCACTGCACCTGCCCAGGGAGAGCCCTGGGGCTGCTCACAGCCAGGAACAGTTCCCATGGCTCTTCATCTGCTCACATAGTACAACTATCCAGGGAAGCCTTGACATCTTACCAATGTCTTGGTTCTGCTCTCAGAAATTCTGATTTAACTGCTCTGGAGTGGAAGCTGAACACCATCTTTCACCGCTAACTTGTCAGTTCTCCCAAATGATGCTAAAGGGTAGCCACGGTTGAGAAACATTAGCAGCAAAGAAATCTTAAGGTGGAGAATAATAGGCAGGAACACACACGTCTTAGCTTGCTTTACAAGTCACACTATTTTTTTTTTTCCAAATTCAATCTATGAATCACAACACAGTCCCTAACCTAATCTTAACACCCTTTTGTCTGGAGAAGAAGGGAGAGAAATATACCACGTGTGACCAACCTGCGCTACCCAAATGGAGGGAAATGAGAGAAACCTGCAGTGAGAGTTTGGCGTGAGAAATGTCAGGTGTTTGTCAGAAGAGGGGTGCTGATGATCCAAGTTTGGATAATACCTTTAATGTCTCTGTTCTGATCACAAAAATATTCATAATGTACATGCCAGAAGGTTTATGAAGTTGTTTTTTTTTTGAGATAGAGTTTCACTATGTCATCCTGGGTAGAGAGCTGTGGTGTCACAGCTCACAGCAACCTCCACGAGCTTAAGTGATTCTCTTGCCTCAGCCTCCCAAGTAGCTGGGACCACAGATGCCTGCCACAATGCCCGGCTATTTTTTTGCTATTGTTGCAGTTGTTTAGCTGACACACCACCCTAGGTGTATGTGGCTGGCGCCATTACCACTGTGCTACCTGTGCCGAGCAGGTTTATGAAGCATTTTAAGTTGTATACAAGTGTTTCTATCATTCAAAACACAAGAATATTAAATGCCAATCCAATATAGTGATTCAATATAAATCCAATAATCTGTTTTTAATAAACACCTTGCACTTAATAATTTCTTTGGTTAGAAAACTCTTGCCACAGTTTTACATAATTCGCCAGTGGTTGTTATTTCTTAGGTGGGTCCCACTTATAAAGGGTATGTCCACATCAGTATCTACTTCCAAATTCCATTAGCTTGCCATGGAGGCCAGAGCCAATTAAGTTAATCATCTATTCTCGTTCAATAATGAACTTGGATACCTGAGAATCAATTGGTCACCATGGAAATTCAGATCATTATTAAATGCCTGATAATACTAATTCTAATGTGCTCTCCTAATCATATCAAATCATTGTATTGAATTCAATTCTTTATCCATGAAATGTTATTTTCTCTTGTTGCTGTAATATCTATGTTTTATAAGTAATGCAAGTTTGTTACACACAGTTTGGGGCAGAGAAGTTTTCTTTAAAATAATATTATCTCTGACACTCAGGGAGGCTGAGGCGGGAGGATACCTTGAGCTCAGAAGTTGGAGACCAGCCTGAGCAAGAGCAAGACCCTATCTGTACTAAAAATGTAAAAACTAGTCAGGTGTCATGGTGGTGGGTGCCTGGAGTTCCAACTACTCAGGAGGGTGAGGCAAGAGGATTCTGAGCCCCAGAGACTGAGCTTGCTATGAGCTAAGATGATGCCACAGCACGTTACCCAGGGTGACAGAGTGAGACTTTGAGAGTGAGAAAAAAAAAATTAAATAAATAACAATATGCTCCCTGTTCTGAGTGTCTAGCCTTTTTGAGGACCATTTACATTATGTTTCTATGGCTACAAAGTGTCAGGAGGAACAGTGGCTTTTGTCTGGCATGAAGGCTGCTCAAAAACCACCACTAGTCAGTGGGAAAGCATCAGGTCAAATCAGCATTTCTGGTTCTGAAGTTGGTCTGTGGAAAGCGCTGTCCTAAGTTCCTACAGCTGGCACATTCCCTTCTTTAGGGGGTAAACACACATGTTTCCTTGGTAACGAACTTTAAGTAATAGCTATGAAGGCCCATAACTTACCACTGATGGATCATACAGGATGTGTATGAATTTTGGAGTATGTTCAAGTAATCACTTTGATCTCTATGAAGTTATGTCTAAAATGCAGGGTGTCTCAAAAGTTATCCCTAAAGTCACTGACATAGGGCAAATAGGAAATGGTAGCTGAATGTAAGCCTTATTTATAGAACATTCATTACGAAATTTTACAGAAAGGTGGCCAACATGTAGAGAATATTGTGTAAAACTGTGTAGTGAATGTTTTGTAAATTAGGGTATATTTAGCTACACTTTCCCTTTTCCCCTATGCATGGCAACTTCAGGTGTGACACTGGGACACCCTGGGGAAGGCTTCACCTTAAGGATAATCTGGGCTCAAATCAATCACAATCCCTTAAATTGTGAGAGACCCTGTGTAGGTAGAGTCACATGTCACACCTTGTTACTGTCATAATGCTGAAATTCTAGTCCCAGATCATCAAAAATTTGTCCTCTAATTTTAGTTTGTTTATTCTTCTTCCTAAAATTTATCTGTGCCCCATAAGTAATGGATAAACTATAGCACTACGAATAAGGATGACTTTACCATCTCCTAAAGCATAAAGTCTCAGCAGCAGAGTTTCCAGAGAAGAGTTACCATGAGCAGAAAGATTAGCATTAGAGTTGAGATTAAAAAAAAATTAGATACAGTGGGCATTAGAGATTTCTGGATGGCAAGTTGCTAGAAAATTGAGATTTACATTTCACTCTGATTTAATGTCTCTACAGAAAATGGTTAAAATAAAGAAGAATAAAATTGGGCAAAAGACTTCAGTAAAATGAATGGTAGGCATAAAATCCATTTAACCTTGGTCCGCTTGATGCATTTAGAGTCAATTCCTTTGCTTGAGTGGATGCTTGTCATCTATTCCTTTGGGCCCTTATCAGACACTATCTTCCTTCAGCAGAATATTTTCTTGTTTCTTCATGACCAAGGGCTGTGATTCACCCTGATGGATGCTCTCAAATGTGGGGCAATTACAGAATGAAACAATTTGATAATGATGACAATTACTACCACATGAAAGAGATTTTTGAAAAAGCATAACTATACTAAGAGTGAAACAAGTTTGGGGCAGGAACTCACAAAACTGTTTGTCTTATGAATCCTAAAGAGATAACTCCATTTGAAGTACAAGTTAATATGAAACCTCTAGTCTAAACTTTTGGGAGAGTTTGTGTTATTTGATGACATTTGAAGGAATGAAAACAACTATGATTTTTTCCCAGTTATAGTCATGTAACCTTAGGAATCAGGGTTACATGACTACATAAATATCATTATTGAGCGTAAACTAAAGCCCACATAGTTTAATTACATAATTTAATCAACACTTAAAATAATTCCATGATAGGTGCTATCACTAAACCACATTTTACCAGTGGAAAAAAATAAGGTTAATTAATCTCATGCATACTTGCTCACGGGAATTTGATATTTCTAAACAAGGAGATACTCTGAGATTTGCAACAAACAGTTAAGCTGAATTATTTTTAAGAGCCTGTATTGTGTATATTTTTAATACAAACTGATTGTAGTTTAATAAATCTCCTGAGGTATTTCTACATTGTTATTTTCTTATTGTAAGATGAAGTGATTTTTCTCTAGATAATTGTCACTCAATTTACTTTTTGCTATGTTTTGTTCTATTTTTAGACACACAAATCTCAACAGAATATTTCCAATCTCTTCACTTCCACTTTGCATTTTCATTATTATACAATGACTGTCGAAGAAAATATCTCATTAAAAGTTAATTTTAATCTAATGCATAGTAATGAATGTTATTTTGCTTATACTCCCTGAAGTTGACCACCTCCCAAAAAGTCTCATTATGACTTTTTTTTTTTT
>NW_003852456.1:9990292-9992981 GCF_000181295.1 Otolemur garnettii
TTTTGGTTATTTGCAGTTATCATTGTTTTAGCTGACTGAGGCTGGGTTCAAACCCGCCAGCCTTGGTGTATGTGGTCAGCACCCTACCCGGTAAGCTACAGGTGCCACCCTCATCATGATTACAAAAAATTTTAATATGAGGTACAAAAGTTTAGGTTACATTGTTTTCATTTCTAAAGTAAAGTTCAAGTTGTAGTTGAGCCCTTCACCTAGGAGGCCTGCTGAACAGCCTCACACTGTGGACATTGGGTGAGATCCTGCCAGTCACCCTCCCTCCTCCTCCATCTCCTCTCTCTCCTCCACCCACCTCACTCTACTATACTTGTGTTGTTCTTTTGCCAGCATGTAGTTGTTTATATATTGGTTTCATATTAGTATTGAGTACATTGGATACCTTTTTCCTATTCTTGAGATACTTTACTAAGAAACTCATTATGGCATTTTTGAAAGCACATCATAGATATATAAATTCGAGCTACCCTTTAACAATAAACAATGTTTCATTCTGGGTAGTAATAAGAAAAGATGTTACATGGTGTTGTTAAGAGACATGCAGCATTGATAAAAGATGACCGGGAGCCATTTTAGTTACAGCAAAATTATCTCTCTCTCTCTCTCTTTTTTTTAAACTTTCTAAAAGCAACATAGTTTATCCCAAATGGAGCACATTTCTCCTTCCAATTCTGTTTAGTTGGCAATCTTCTTCAATTATGTAAAGCTAAGGACACTTAAGAGCAAAATGGGTCCCTGATCAGTGCTAAAGTGTGTTGCTGTTTAAAGGAAGCTGGGAAAGCCTGCTGTTAATCATTTAAAGCATGGTAAATTCGCATCTCTGGACTTCCTCACCCTGTGGATGGTGTGTGCAGAAATTTGCAACAATTAATAAAAACCCTCAGTAACATCCATCATGAGGTTTAAGTGGAGGGGATGAGATGCCATCCCCAGGAGAGAAAGACAACAACCACCCTATGTTGGGTTCCCACAGTCTTTTTCCATTGCATGGGGTCATCATCATACAAACCAGTTCAAATGGTTCAAGGGAATGTTGTCACTTAGAGCCCTCAGGTCACATGACTGTATTTCATGAAATCATAATTTTAAGACTTTAAATATAAATGCATATGCATAAAAATAGAGATGGAAAGATAACTTCTAGAAAGAAAATTAAGCTGTCTGAAGGGGTGGGGAGGGAATGAACGGAACTGCGTCAGTCCACGACAGCATGTGATGGGTGGCCATACACGGGCTGGGGACCTCAGTGGAGAGAGGAGTGGGTTTGTGACCTATAAATAAAAAATGTTCCAGGCAGCAGGAACAGCAAATTGAAAATCCTAGCACATTCAGAACCAAGAGGCCAATGGGGCCAGTGAAGAGACTGAAGCTCCAGTCGACAACAAACGAGGCCAGAGACACATGTGATGTGAACATGTACAAATCACGTACAGATTGCATACAGATTACCTATGACCTTGTACATCTTGGAATAACTTGGATTTATTTTTGAATGTTATTACCAGCCTGTGTGGGTATTTGAGCGTAGGAGTGAGATGATCTGATTATATATCTTTAGAAGATTACTCCAGTTCCTCTTAGAAGAGTTCCAGGGCAAGGAGACCAGTTAGGAGCATGCTAAAATAGTTCAGCCAGGTGACATGGCTGGTTTGAGTCAGAATAGCCAGGGCGTCATTATCCAGTGGAGGTCCCTACAACTCTGCACAGGCATCTCAAGAGCTACTGTACTGAATTTTCTTTTTCTAAGATTTTCTCCCACAGCTTGGTAACAGAGTATGTAAGAATATTTCTGGAATGAATACATGAATACAATGACAAGAAGACTCAATAACAACCTTGGATATTCAAACTTAGAAGTAAGATTAACTAAGGAAAATGAAAGCGGTATAAAGGTAGACTTAATTTCATAAAATTCCTGAGGCTTATAGTGGAATGCATAGCTTGATTGTATGAAGGTAAAAGCTGTTGGAAAGAAATAGATCAAACAAAAGGGTAGAAAACTTCTTTTCTTTTCTGTTTTTTTATGATGTTTTCTCATATTTTATCCTAAACCAAGTGTTTGGGATAACAAATGCAAACATTATAACCTCATTCTTTATACTCTCAAAATAATCTGAAATAAAAATAACCAAGTGGTAAATGCAGTGGAATATTTTCAGTTAAAATAAAAAAAAGATTGAACAAGAAAAATTTTCAAATTGCAAAACTAAAAGTAAGTTCTTTCTAGAAATATCTACTATTGATATTAATGATGTTACAAACCACATGAGCACACCCCCCCCACACACACACTCTGATAGATCACTTAACATGTAATTCTCTACCACTTAAAAAAGGATGCTAGCAGAATTGGGCAGTGTCACAGATAAATTAAGAAATGGTTACCCAGTTAGGCACAGTGGCTCACATCTATAATTCCAGCACTCTGGGAGGCCAAAGCAAGTGGATTAATTGAGCTCAGGAGTTCTAGACCAGCCTGTGCAAGGATAAGACCCTGTCTCTAAATAGTAGCCGAGTATTGTGGTGTGCAACTATAATCTCCACTACTTGTGAGACTGAGGCAAGAGGATCACTTGAGCTTAGAAGTTTGAAATTGCTGTGATGTATGATGACACTACAGCACCCTACCCAGGGTGACAGAGTGAGATGCTGTCTCAAAAAAAAAAAAAAAAAAAAA
>NW_003852456.1:9993001-9998450 GCF_000181295.1 Otolemur garnettii
AAAGAAAGAAAGAAAGAAAAAGAGAAAGAAACAGTTATCCAAACTAATTGAGAGATCTATAGTTCAGGGAAATGTAGGCAAAAATCTACCTTTATTTAAGAAACATATCAGTGTTTTAAAAATTATATATGAAGAAATGTCAGCTAGGTAACACTTTAGGTGCAGTAACAAATACACTGATTCTATATTAAATAAAAGGACAAGATCAAATTGTACATTGTCTTTCATATCGTGTCAAAGGAATTTATATTTAAATTATTTCCATTACACCTTTGTTAATAGTTGGAATGCATATTCAAAAACTATGCTTTTCAATTTTGTGATAAAATATAACTGTGATAAAATATATTTCTGGGAAGAGGCAAGATGGTTGACTGGAGCCAGCTTTCCACAGAGGTGCCCATCCAGAAGGAGAGTTAAAGGACAGAAGTTTAGTAAGTAAATTGATGATTTGGAGCTGAGCCAAGAGAGAAGGTTGAAAAATGCACATAAACCCTGCTGAGGCGAGCTATGACCCCAAGATACAAACAAAAGGTACAAAATCCATCACCAAGCAGACAGGAGCCCCCTCACCCTTGAGAATGGCTCATAGTATACTTTCTACAAACAAGCAAGCAAAGTTTAAACATCCTCCCATTTTATCCCATGGGAGAGACCCTCTAAAAAACAGACCTCCTTTTTCTCCTGCCAGGCATAAAACTGTATAAAATTGTATATATTCTCTACCTGCAATTCTGAACTCCCAGCACTCCCCTCTACTCTCACTCTGAGGTCTGGAAGCCTGTCCCCCATTGAATCCAGACTCTTGGGCATTTTCTCTAGAGGTGTGGATAGGACGTGGGCTATGGCAGGTCTGTGCTGATTCTGCAGCTCAGGGGTAAGGAGAAAATGGTGAACTGAAGGAACCATACAGGAAAGGAAGAGGAGGTGCCCTCTCCCCACCCCCAGCACAGAGCAGCAGCAGCAGCAGCAGGAACAATAGGGCTCATACCCCTGGGGATATTTTGGACACTCCCTGTCTCTCTGGGCAACCAGAGAAAGCTAGGCATCTTCTCTGGTGGCAGACATTGGCAGAATAGATTGGGACAGTAACACAGACCCTGTGAGCAAAGGGTATGGCTGAGTGGAGCACAGTGGGACGAAGACGCATGCCATACTCCTAGGGCAGAGCTGTGCTAGAGGACTGCTTAGTGAGCCTACGAAACACCTTTTCCTCAGGGGATCATAGCTGAGACAAAGGCAGGTGGAAAACCGAAAGCTGAGTGTAAGCTCTAACCAGACCTGCCCCAACACAGACTGCAGGGTAAATAGAAACATCAGCTCTGGGCAGCGGCACAGACTGGGGCTGAGTTGGAGTTTCTGTGAACTCAAACAGCACCTGATCCACGGGGAATATAGCTGGGACAGAATCACAAATTCAATGCAAATATAAGTGTCAGCAACATCAATCAGGTGCAGGGCTAGAACTGAGTGAACCGTCCCAGCTTCCATTAACCACCTGAGGTTGTCAGGCTCAGCTTCCCCTGCCAGATGGTGGCAGAGTGCGGAGGCCTGGTCAAGGACACATAAGATCTCTCTGTGACTCCAGCAGGCTCAAACCCCTGGAGCATCTGCTCATTGGAGGGAACTGGGTCATAGGCCTGCAGGGTTACTAGTGACTGGGTGTGACAGAGGTGCAAGGTGAGGAAGGGGGCATCAACCTTCCCAGACTAATTCATTTGCTAGGTGGTCTTTCTGACTTCACAGAGCACCAGAACAAGTCATACTCGAGCTGCCAGCAGATCCCTGCTATCTAGTTGCCAGAGACCTTTTGAACTCCCTCACTTGAGACCGGGTGCTCACTGGGACAACTGATTTGGATCTCTGGACTGGACCAATCACTGGAGCACTATCCAAAATCCTACCCTGGGTGTGTGATTATGGGAAGGTTTGATTTTCCTTTTCCAATTATTGCTTGTGGGGAGGTGGGGTGACTTAATTGCTGGTGTTTCTCCACAGCTGAGACTTCAACTCAGAGTAGCTAATTCACTAGGTTAGGACACAGATCAGCTGAAAACAAGACAGAGCTACTTAGCGCCACCACACCAAGTAACTCCCCAGTGTCTCAGGCTGTAGCACTGTATGGGTCCTTTGCAAAGCTCTAGAGGAAAAGGTACGCATACCAGTCACAGATCTCTGGTAAAGGGCTGGTTAATAACTACTCCAGGAGCCCCCCAACCCAACTTTACCTTATCTGCTCATCTAGCCAAATGGTATAAAATAATCATAGGGCAGAATCAGCGGAAACCAGAGTAGATCAACTCCCTCAAGGAACAATACAGCAGACACAACTGAAAATCTATTCATAGACAAATGGCTGAGATGTCAGAAATTGAATTCAGAGCTTGGATTGGAAATAAGATTAATAGAATGGAGGTAAAGTTGGAATTAGAAATTCAAGGAGCAATTCAAAAGTTGTCTCAAGAATTCAATGAATTCAAAGACAAAAATCACCAAAGAATTTGACACACTGAGACAAGAATTTGCAGCCTGCAAAGATCTGAGAAATACAGTAGAATCCATTAGTAACAGAATGGAGCAAGCAGAAGAAAGGATTTCTGATATTGAAGACAAAGCTTTCGAATGCTCCCAAGTGCTCAAAGAGGAAAAGAAATGGAGAGCAAAAACAGATCCTTCTCTCAGAGAGCATTAGGATAATTCAAAGAAAACTAATATTCACCTTATAGGAATCCCTGAAGGCAACAAAGTTGCTCTGCAAAGCACAGAGAACATTTTTCATGAGATTAAGAAGGAGAACTTTCCAGACATGCCAAGAAATTCTGAAATACAGATAGCAGACCACTTCAGAACCCCAGCATGGCTCAGCCCAAATAAGACAATTCCCAGACAAATCATAATTAACTTCACTAAAGTTAATATGAAGGAGAAAATTCTGAAAGCAGCCAGATGTAAGAAAACCATAATCTATAAGGAGAAGAATATGAAAATGACTACAGATCTCTCTCTGCTGAAAACTTTCATGCTAGAAGAGGGTTGTCATCAACTTTTAATCTCCCAAAATAAAATAACTTTCAACCCAGGATCCTGTATCCAGCTAAACTGAGTTTCATTTATGATAGAGAAATTAAATACTTTAATGACACTCACATGTTGAAGAAATTTGCCATAACTAAAACAGATCTCCAGGATATTCTCTGACTTATCCTCCCTAATGACCAGCACAATCCTCTACCACAATAGTAAAGTCACTCAGGAACTTTTGATCAAATTCCAACTTTCACAGTGGCAAAAGGATTAAAAGTGTCCACTGGACTTTCGAAAAGCTCGATACCCAAAATTCTACCAGGCTTGTCAGTATTCTCAATTATTGTGAATGGCTTCAATTGTCCTCTAAAGAGGCACAGGTTGGCTAACTGGATACAAAGACTCAGGCCAGATATCTGCTGCATACAACAATCTCATCTTACTTTAAAAGATAAATATAGACTCAGGGTGAAGGGATGGTCATCTATATTTCAGACAAAGGGAAATTAGAAAAAAGCAGGTGTTGCAATTTTATTTGCAGATACAATAGGCTTTAAACCAACAAAACTAAGGAAAGATAAGGATGGTCACTTTGTATTTGTTAAGGGTAATATTCAATATGATGAGATTTCACTTATTAACATTTATGAACCCAACCAGAATGCACCTCAATTTATAAGAGACACTCTAACAGACATGAGCAACTTGATTTACTCCAACACCATAATTGTTGGAGATTTTAACACTCCTCTGGCAGTGTGGGATAGAGTCTCCAAGAAGAAGCTAAGCAAAAAAATTTTAGATTTAAACTTAACCATTCAACATTTGGATTTAACAGACATCTACAGAAAATTTCATCCTAACAAAACTGAATACACATTCTTCTCATAAGCCCACAGAACATACTCCACAATTGATCACATCTTAGGTCACATGTCTAACCTTAGCAAATTTAAAAGAATAAAAATTATTCCTTGCATCTTCTCAAACCATCATGGAATAAAAGTTGAACTCAATAACAACAAGAATCTGAATACTGATACAAAAACATGGAAGCTAAATAACGTTATGCTGAATGATAGCTGGATCATAGATGAGATTAAGAAGGAAAGTACCACATTTTTAGAACAAAACAGCAATGAAGACATGAATTACCAGAACCTTTGGGATACCGCAAAGGCAGTCCTAACAGGGAAATTTATAGCACTGCAAGCCTTCCTCAAGAGAATGGAAAGAAGTTAACAACTTAATGGGGCATCTCAAGCAACTGGAAAAGGAAGAACATTCCAACCCCAAACCCAGCAGAAGATAAGAAATAACCAAAATTAGAGCAGAATTAAATGAAATTGAAAACAAAAGAATTATACAATAAATCAAAACATCAAAAAGTTGATTTTTTGAAGAGGTCAATAAAATAGATAAACCTTTGGCTAAGCTAGCCAGGAAAAAAAGAGTAAAATCTCTAATTTCATCAATCAGAAATTGTAATGATGAAATAACAAGACTCCTCAGAAACTCAAAAAATCCTTAATGAATATTACAAGAAACTTTATTCTCAGAAATATAAAAATCTAAAGGAAATTGACTAATACTTGGAAGCATGCCACCTTCCAAGACTTAGCCAGAATGAAGTGAAAATGTTGAACAGACCTATATCAAGTTCTGACTATACCATCAACTATACCAAATCTCACTGAAAAGAAAAGCTCAAGACTGGATGGCTTCACATCAGAATTCTACCAAACCTTTAAAGAGGAACTAGTACCTATATTACTCAATCTTTTTCAAAATATAGAAGAAGAAGGAATATTATCCAACACATTCTATAAAGCAAACATTGCCTTGATCCCCAATCCAGGAAAAGACCCAATGAGAAAAGAAAATTATAGACTAACATCATTAATGAATATTAATGTGAAAATATTCAACAAACAGAATCCAGCAACACATCAAACAAATTATGTACCATGACCAAGTGGGTTTCAAGGCTGGTTCAATATACATAAATCTATAAATATAATTCATCATATAAACAAATTAAAAAACAAAGACCATATTATTCTCTCAATTGATGTAGAAAAAGCTTTTGATAATATCCAGCATCCATTCAAGATCAGAACACTTAAGAAAATGGGTATAGAAGGGACATTTCTTTTTTCTTTTTTTTTTCTTTGAAGTTATTTTTTTTGGATGGGGCTGGGTTTGAACCCACCACCTCTGGCATATGGGGCCAGGGCCCTACTCCTTTGAGCCACAGCAGCTATCTCCTAGAAGGGACATTTCTTAAACTGATAGAGGCATCTACGGGCAAACCCACAGCCAATATTGTATTAAATGGAGTTAAAGTGAAATCCTTTCCACTCAGATCAGGAACCAGGCAAAGTTGCCCATTGTCCCCACTGCTTTTTAACATTGTAATGGAAGT
>NW_003852456.1:10000866-10004350 GCF_000181295.1 Otolemur garnettii
TTTATTGATTTATTTTATCAAAGGTCAGATTGCAGACTATCCTTTTGTTTGTTTACCACATCATACATCTCTGTATTAAAGGCAAATTCAATATTTTTTATGTGAAAAGAAAATATATTTCTGAACTGTTGAAAGATAAAATTTAGTATCAATAAATTCTGAAAGGACAGAGAAGGAGGAAAAGAAACTGTAATGGGAATCACACATTGACAGGTGTGATTACAGATGAAATGCCTGACCTATAAGACCAGATTAGCAGCAGTCTGTGAGAAAGACAAATCAAAGTTAACTGGATAAAGCGTAACTTTAGTTAGTATCAGAATATTAGCCTTTTTATGCTTTAAAATTTGGTTTACCTCTCATAGGAAGTCTTCCTGACCCTGGAATGCTGGGTTTGAGACCTGCTTCTATAGTTAAGTTGGTTTGGTGAATGCAACTCCAAAACAATGAAGTGTAAGATTATGAGATACTAAAAACTGTAGACTTCTTTGAACATTAGTTAGAATTCTTCTAACAAATTTTAATAACCTCTGTAACTTAGTAATTAATCTCTTTATTTAACTCTAAAGGTAGAGATACTCCAGAAAAAGAATCTATACATAAAGTCTTGTGGTTTCTCCTGAAATTACTCTTTTCTTGTTTTTTAAATGCAAGAAATACCCATTTCCTCAAAGGAGGATGCAAATGTTTTCTTTTTCTTATTACTCACCTCTGGTGTTTTACAAGGCATCCCTGCCTTATAGACCACCCATTTAGTAGAAACAATTATTTAAAGTATCTCATATCTCAAAAATCATCAAATATGCCAGAGAGATGTAATCACAGAACAAAATACAAATGTGGCAATATCAATGAAAATAATAACAAGGCATTTAATGAAACTTATGCTATGTCTTATGCTAATGTATTTCATAAAGATTGCTGAGATTTCAATAAGAGGTAGTTTCTAAATTTTCTCATTCTAAGATATTTTAAGTATTTCTTGAGTAGACCAAATATTTATTTATTTTTTATTGTTTAATAAAGGTTAATTGAGGGTACAAAGAATTAGGTTAAACTGGTTGCATTTATAAGGTAATTCCTCTTATAATTGTGTCCTGCCCCCAAGAGATGGGCTATACACTGAAAAGTTGTGCCCCTTAAGTGGGAGCACCCCCATTGCCCTCCCACCTCCCCTCTCCCCACTCCCTGGTTGCCCTCTACCTTGAATTGATTTGAGTTTTTCTCTTATGAGGGTATATGATAGATTGTCTACTGGCTCCATATTAGAATTGAGTTTATTGGACTCTCACATCTCCATTCTTGTGATGTTTTACTAAGAAGAGGACTGAAAACTAATACAATCTTTCTGGAAGAAAATATGGAGAACTCTCAAAGAACTCATGTTAGACCTTCCATTTGATCCTGCAGTCCCATTACTGGGCATCTATTCAGAACAAAAAAAAAAAAAATCATTTTATCATAAGGACTTTGCACTAGACTGCAGCTCAATTTACGTTTTGCCAAAATGTGGAAACAGCCTAAATGCCCACCACCCCAGGAATGGATTAACATGCTGTGGTATATGTATACCATGGAATACTATTCAGCTATTAAAAAAGATGGCGACTTTACATCTTTTGTATCAACCTGGAGAGAGTTAGACCAAACATTTCAAATCATAACTGAAAGAAAGCAAACAAATATAAAATATTGAACCACAGAGAATGTATTTAAAGTAATATGTGTATTTAGAGGGAAATTTAGCACCCTAAACACTTATTCTATAGTAAAAGAAAGGCTAAAATACAGTAGGTATAAATCTACTTTTAAATTAAAAAATAGTGATCTAAACAAAGAAATAATAAATATAAGACCAAGTCAATGATGAAAAAATACAATATATAAAATGAACAAGGGAAAAAAATGGTTTATGAATCAATTAATAAAATTGGTAAATTTAGGGTCTTAACAAAGAAAAATAAAATCAAGAAATAACATCTGAAAAAACACTATAAAAATTAAGCATTGCAGCTTTTACAAATACTTTAAGATGACATTATCAATAAATTTATGTGAATAAATATGAACATTTAGATGTAATAAAAAAATTTCTAGAAAAATACAATAAATTCCAGGAGAATTAAACAATCAACTGGTTCTGTGACTATTTAAAATGTGAATCTAGTAGTTAAGAAAAACTTTGTTCTTAGAAAAGTTCATGTCAAAATAGTTTCACCCACAAAATGCCCATATTTATCCATAAACAAATAATTCTAACATACATCAAATAAATATAGAAAAATAGTACTAACAAAGTTATTTTATGAAGCTTTGGTTATATGTGTATTGTTAGCAAAACTTAAGACTTCTGTAAGAAAGGATAATTCATGGCTGGCTTTATTCATGAATAGAGATTTGAAAAAGCAAGGCAAAACATTAGCAAATTCACTCCAGTGATAAATAAAAAGGCAAAGTTAGGTCACAATAGCAAGTTTGGTTTCCATGAGAAAAGCAATAGATATAATTTACCCAAACAATAGATTAAAGGAGAAAACGTACTGTTTATTTCAGTAGTTGCAATCCAATAGAAAACTTTTGATAAAATAAGCATTTCTTTAGGTTTAAAAAAATAAAACAGATGCTCAGCAAACCACACACAGAAGAGACACGATGAAGTGTATCTGTGTCACGTTAGTAAATATGATAAAGTGTGTTTACAGTAGAGAGATGACATACAGACAAATAGAAAATGGGGAGATAAAACCTTAAGTTGAGCATTTAATTTGCTATTGTATGAGTCATAAAGACCAAAAATAGCCATTATTGTCCACAATTAAGTACTATAATGGAGTTTCTAGCAAAGAGTAAAAAGAGTAAAAAGAACTAAAATTAAAAGCACTGGAGTGGAAAGAAAACATTTTTCAAAACATTGTTATTATTTGCATATATTAGGAGGTCTACACTGAAACTACAAAATAATCTAATAATCTATAGGGAAATGCTTTGAATTAGTAAGAGGTTTTAGAAAGTTTTCTAATTTTGATTCAATATGAAAACTTAACATTTCTTGCAAAATCTTTTCTTTTGTCTTGACTTTGGACAGGTTCATCACGATGTGTCTTGGAGAAGCTTTATTAGAGTTGAGGCAACCTGGGGTCCAATATCCCTCTGAAAGGAGTGTGTCAGAATCTTTGGTGATATTTGGGAAATCTTCATTTATAATATTCTCTAGAATGGCTTCCACTCCTCTGGGGCATTCTTCTTCCCCTTCTGGGATACCTATAACTTGTATGTTTGAACATTTCATAAAGTCTCATAATTCTGTCAGTGAATGTTTTGCTTTCTCTCTCTTCTTTTCTGCCTCTTTAGCTATATGAGTTATCTCAAGAGCTTTGTCCTCTACCTCTGATATTCTTTCTTCTGAAAGATCTAATATATTATTGATACTTTCTATTGCATATTTAAGTTCCCTAATTGACTGCTTCAATTCCTTCAGCTCTGC
>NW_003852456.1:10004763-10012452 GCF_000181295.1 Otolemur garnettii
AAAAAGAGAAAGGAGAGGGGGTGAGTAAAAGGGAATATTGACAAAAAGAAGAGAGGCACAGAAAGAGGGAGACAGGAGTAATAGAGATGTACAGTAGGGTACTTTGACCAAACCTTAAAAGAAAAAAACCCAACCTCTGGGGGTGCTGGGTTGGATGGTTCTCCTGAGGTCAGCAGCTCATTGCCAGCCTGTTCAGAAACAGCACCCCACCTCCACCAAGTAGAGAGGAAAGACAAAAATACTATAAATCAAACTAAAACAAATAGAAAACCTTATGGGATAAAGTTGGGGGAAAACCAAATAATGGGGCAGAACACTAGCAAAAATGAAGTTTTAATTGTTAAAGAAGACAACAATGGAAAATTATATTTAAACTAGAAAAATGAAGAAAGAAAAGAAAGAAAAAGAAAAATGAAAAAAGATAAAAGAAAAATCTAGAAGGAAAATGTTGAAATAAAAAAAAAAAAAGAAAAGAAAAAAAGCCAAAACCAAAAACAAAGCAGTATATATATCTTACTGAATATTGTCTGGGCAACAGGTGATGTTCTGGGGTATGAGCTGTTAATCACAGTGCTGACACAGCTATACCAGATGGAGACTGGAGGCCTCTGCTGATTTCCCAAACCCCTCAGGGTTGAGAGCCTAAATCTTTCCTCATCCCACTTAACTCTATGCCCCTGAAGGCCAAGGCTATAATCTGCCAAACAATGAAATCTCTGTGTCTCAGTTCCTGCCTTTGGGCTGCTCAGACACTAGATTACTAGCCCAATGTCACCAGCCTGATCCTCGAGCTGTCACCCTGCAGGTGGGGCCTGCAGGGGCAGTTCTCCCACAGTGGCTGCCCATACTCTGCGACCCTGAGGGCAGAGCCTGTAGGGGCAATTCTCCCACTGTGTCTGGTGGGTGGCCCACAATATTAGCTCCAATCTGGCTCAGGGGCTCAGTCCCGGGCCCTAAGAGAATGCCTAAAGACACCCACACTCTCACTCAAGTTCTCTCAAGGTAGCTAAACCAAGTGCCTAAATCCAAAAAAATAAAACAGCTCACACGTAAGGCCTTTCCTACTTGTAATCTCACTGTTGATGTAGTTACAGCTGGGGCAGCCTCTGACCAAACGAACACACTCTAGGACTTGCCAGTTCTCCACTGCTTTTGTACTCCTTGTGGGGTCAAGAGTCTTTTGCTGTCTCCCTGTGTCCCCAAAGGGATACTTCTGGGCAGATCCCAACAGCCAGTGATTCCTGGAGTCTTCACTCTCCAGTCTCACTGTGCCCAGTTGCAAGGAAGCTGTTACTCAGCCACCACCTTGCTCCTCCCCTCCTGAAAACTTAACATTTCTTTATAACAGCTATCAACAATGTGAATTTCATAATAAAGATACGTACATATTAGTTTTCTAAGATTGAACACTAAAGAAATTCTGAGAATGAAATTACAAACTGTTCCCTAGAGAAAATAAATAAATAGCAAAAAATTATAATGACACACCATGGAATGGACTAGTTGATATTAAAAACTGTCAATTATCTAAAGTGCCAGCCACATACACCTAAAGTGGCGGGTTCGAATCCAGCCTGGGCCCGCCAAACAACAATGATGGCTGCAACCAAAAAAAAAAAAAAAAATAGCCAGGTGTTGTGGCGGGCGCCTGTGGTCCCAGCAACTTGGGAGGCGGAGGCAGGAGACTCGCTTGAGCCCAGGAGTTGGAGGGTGCTGTGAGCTATGCCACGGCACTCTACCCAGGGGGACAGCTTGAGGCTCTGTCTCAAAAAAAAAAAAAAAAGAAGAAAAACTGTCAATTAACCCCTAATTCATCAATATGCTCCATGTAATTCTAAAATTTCAATTTCTTCTGTGTTTGTATGAAATTTAGAGCTAATTCTAAAATGTTAAGGAAGAATTAGAAAGTAAATCTTTCTTGAACTTTACCAGATATCAATTAATTGTTGCAAGCTATCATGGTATTAACACAGAGGGTTTTTACTCCCAGGACAGAATTGAGAAACCAGAAAGAGAATAGCACAAATATTGAAACTTAATTTGTAACAGTAAACATTTCAGATCAATAGAGGGAAAGACAAACTTTCTAATAATGTCACTGAGGACTGGTTATATAAATGGATAGAAAATAAATACTGGGCCCCTAGCTCATATCACACAAAAATTCAGACCAGATGGATTAAAAACCTAAATGTAAAAGGTAAAATTGCCAAGATTTTAAAAGACAATATAGAACACCAGTATGACCTATCCTTAAAAAATTAATTTTTGCATTTGACTTCATCAAAATGAAGAAGTATTCATTAAGCCATATACAGGGTGTCCATAAAGTTTGTGTGCAATTTACTATGTTAAACTAATTTAAATTGCACACAAATCTATCTTTATCTCCACCCTCTCTATATAAAGAGATTTTTTAAAAACTAGCCTACAGATGTATGATGAGACATTTTCACATAGGCATTCACCAAATATCAATATCCAAAGTCAATCAGAGTACTGTGTGTGTTTTCAATAAACAAGAGGAAAAATAATTAAAAATTGGAAATATAAATGAAGAGGAATTTTACTAGATAGGAAAAACAAATATCTCATAAAAAAAACAGATGACCCATATTAAAAACTAGTGAAATAAAAAAAAATAAAAAATAAAAAATAAAAAAACTAGTGAAATGAAGTTTAAGTGACCAGGAGCGATTATTGCATACCATCAAATTCAGGGAAAAGACAATATCAAGCATTACCAAGGATACAGAGCATTGTTCTTCACCGAAGTAAAAATTGGTATAACAACTATGGAAACAATTTGTCACGACAAAATAAATTTGACACGTATACTCCCTAGACACACAAATCTACTATTAAATATGGACCCTAAGAAAACACTGGTTCTATCCCTGAGCTGTGCACAAGAATACTTACAGCACCACTGCACATGACAACTAACCCTAGGGACTGACCAAATGTCCACAGAGAGAATTGTTACAGAAAAGTAAACAGTAGTAAACACGACCCAACTAGCATTGTGAACACTGATGTGAATTGATCTTAAAAATCATTTTGAGTGAAAGGAGAAAGCCATGAGATTTTAGGTAAAGTTCAAACCCAGGCATTTGTTTAAGGCAAAATACAAGGTGGCAAAAACTACAGAGAAGTGTAAGAGAGTAAACACAAAATTCAAGTCTTTGCAGGAGCACAGTAGCATCACTGATGGTTTCTTTTGGCCAAAATATGGAATACAAAGACATATATTTTGTATTGATTCTGCATGTGTGTGTGCATGTGTGTACATGTGTGCATGCATGTGTATGTGTGCATGCATGTTTATGTGTGTGCATGTGTATGTGTGTGCATGTATGTACATGTGTGCACTGTGTGTATGTGTGTGCACAAGTGTGCATGTATGTGCATAAGTGTGCATGTATGTGCATGTGTGCATGCATGTGTATGTGTGTGGATGTGTTCACTGTGTGCATGCATGTGCATGTGTGCATGCATGTGTATGCATGTGCATGCGTGTGCACATGTTGACATGTACGTGTGTGCGTGTATATGCACATGTATGCATGTATGTGCATTGTGTACATATGTGTGTGTGCGTGTGTGCATGTGTTTGCATGTGTGTGTGTGTCTGTGCATGTATACATGCACACATTTAGGTTTTAACATACTTTCATTTAAGGTACTTCACAATATCAAAATAGTAAATTCTGGTCTGTTATATTTATCATGTGTCTTCCAGGAAATTAGGTAGAATCACACACTCTTATGTAAAAGCTTTTTAATTGCACAGAGAATTTGAACTTAAATTTGTTACATTACCAATTTCTTTAGTAGATTAATTTTCCCTTGCTCTAAGCGAGGATGAAAATGTAAAAAATCATGTTATCCAGGAGATGGAAATAATGGTATGAAACACAAATACATGTGAGATGCTGGATTTTCGTAATCCTAA
Source organism: Otolemur garnettii (assembly GCF_000181295.1). NCBI lineage: Eukaryota > Metazoa > Chordata > Mammalia > Primates > Galagidae > Otolemur > Otolemur garnettii. The sequence goes on from NW_003852456.1 coordinate 10,008,719, forward strand.
CTCATTGGTGTCAGCTAAGGATAGATACACCAATTCATGGGAAAGTAAAGTAGACAGATTGGTAATTCTTACAGTTATCATCAGTTGAATTTATGATAAGTCCAAATCTTGGTCAATTACTTTAGGTCTATGGGGTGTCCATAAAGCTCATGAGCAATTTAAAATTTAAAACTATTTTAATTTGCACACACTTTATGGACAGCCTGTATTATCTTCAAGTCTTAGAGAAATTCTATAAAGGAGAACATTAGAAACGTCAAACTGATTTGCCAGTTACACAGCTTGTGTGCTGAAAAGCTCAGACTGAAACCTAGTGTATCTCTTTGCTTTGTGTCTTTGTCCTTACAGGATATTATCCTGATATTATTATTCAGGACCACACAGGGGGACATAATGGAGCATGATAAGATCTGGTTCTGAGTTTAGCACTGAGAACTATTAGCTGTTTGACCTTGGGTAAAAGTTAATAAATTCTTAGGGACTCCCTTTTAAAAAAATTAATGACAACAGTACCCCACATGAGAGCTGTTCTGAAATTCAAATAAAATACCCATGTAAAAGGTCTAATGCAAAACATCCAGTCAGTACGTTTTTGATTTCTTAAATTATCAACTTGCGGCAGCTTTCATCGGAAAGGTTGTTGGAGACCCAACAAACTTCAGCATCCTCAAGCTGATCAAGCGAATAGAAGAAAGAGATATCAGGATAACAAAAGTGAGAATATGATAAGGAACTCACTCCTATGACCATTTTTGGAGTCATTGCTGTGGAGGACACATGATAATCCCTGAAGGAAGTTGATTCTCTCAAAATGGGGATCATTTTGGGGGTCAAACTGCTTTAATAATGTTGAGGTGAGGGGAGCTTTATTTGGAGAAAGAGAATGAAGGAAGAAAATGAAAGAAGTCTATTATTAGGTCAGCTGTATCTGACACAGATCTTAAAACATCTCCGAGCCTGGGACAACTTACTATTTAAGTCTCACTCCTGTCATCCTGTGGGGATGGGTTCAGAGAAATGCTGGCCAGGAGGACCTGACATGTGGGCGAGGCATAGTTCTGTGGCTGATCTGACCTGGAATGCTGCTCGAATGTGTTTAGCAAACACGTTTCTATTTCCATGACATCCTCACCGTGAAAAAATCAGAGCTCCTTTGGCCACATAAGCAATGTGGGTTTCCCATCACTCTTCATTCCCTTTCACTGGATTTCCACATCTATATCGTTCTGAATCCTTATTTCCAACAACCTAATCTTCCAGTTCATCTAGAAGGGCTTATTCTTTTCCTGTTATTTTGTCCTGAAACTCTAGCTTAGGACTCGTGAACATGTACAGACCTCCTCGTTTTCTTCTAGCTGCTTATTTGTTTGTCCAAGTCCTGCCAGCCTCAGGTCCCCAGTTGCTGTGATCCACTAACTTGCTGGAGCCCTTGTTCCTCCCCAGCGCCAATGTCTAGAAATCATGGTAGAAATTGGGTAACTTCTCCTTGTCGGTTAGATACACGTCAGCCTTTAATGAGAAAATCTTGCTCAAAATATTAATACCTATCTACCAGGTCAGGTCTCATAGGTAAATCCCAAGACATCCCTGGGAATTATTAAAAGTGGTGTAGAAATGTAAAGTAGCATAGGTTTCCAGAATTTTAATCACCTCGATGGCAGCTGCCATTGGCAAGGCTATTCATTAGATATTTTCTCTCTGTATCTGAAATTCGAAGTCATTCTGGTTTTGCCCAGTGTTGAGCTTTGCTATCCCCATGAGACACACTTCACTGTGTGTGGAAGAAACACTGATTAGAGATCCTTTAAGGCACAAGTGAGACACTGAGGTAAGGCAAGCAGCACTGTGGCTTACACTGAACTCCGTACCTGAGCGCATAGCCTCTTTCTGAATGCTTTCATAGTCATGCCAGTCTTTTCTTCTCAAACCATCTGTCCATGAATAGAACTGCCCATCTCCCAGGCCCAGTTGAAAAGTCTGTGGAAAAGGAAAGCATTCAAGCATGAAAAGGAGGTATTTCCTTTTGCATGGTAGGTAAACACAGCCAGGCACATGATGGGCAATCAAAGAACATTTGTTGAATAAATGATTCCTCAGGTAGTGAAAAGAAAGCTATTGCTGGTGACCAGGTAAATACATATTTTCTCTACCTTTATGAGGAAAGCATCTCTGCCACACAGCCCCTACCCCTCTCTGTTTTATTTTATCCACAGAAATTAATAGGCTGTGACCTCTAAGCATAAATGCCTGGCTGTTTTTATTTGCCCAGAGTGTCAATATTGATAATGCTACCAATTCTGGCATTGACTTTAATTAATTTTGCAGGTCATTCGTCCATTTTAATCAAGCATATTTGCTTTCATCAATTTTAATCAAGCATATTTGAGTGTTTGTGTAACACTACCAACCATTCACTGAATGCTCAGTATGTGCCAGGTGCTATGTTAAATACTCTGTGTATAGAAGTTTGTTTAATATTTGTAATAGTCTTGGCTTATAAATCCCCAATTTTTTTTTTTTTTGCCAAGTAAACTGAGTCTCAGAGAACCACAATTACTTCAATTTAAGTCACAATTGACAAAACCAGGATTTGAATCAGTTCTGTTAAGACCAAAATTGTGGACCAAGCAACTATCAAGTACGGTATCCCGTCTAGAGTTCCACTGAATTATACTGTGTGTTTATTCTTCCTTATGGTCAAAATAATCATCCCCCCTCGTCCACTAGAGACACAACATATGCTTTATGCTTTTCCAAAACCCAATACATTGTAATATCAACTTGAAAATTATTTCTGCATACCTGAAGCTAATTCTATTCTAAGGCATTTATTTCTGGTAACAAGAGAAAAAAGTTTTGGATAAAATTTACCTTTACAATCTTAAAGATAATGTAAAATAAATTTTTTCATATCCACATACTGTTTTTTTTTTCTTTTTTGTTCTTTTGGGAAAGTAGTAATACAGCTATAGAATAAGGAAAAAAGTCTAAAAGTAGAAAGTTTAGGTAAAAGGTGAATAATTTCAGTGAGGCATTTTTATTCTAAGAGCCATTCCAAGGCACATAAAATGTCTTGTTTGTTAGTTTTAGATAACATAGCTATGATGATTATGAAAAATTACCTACCTCAGCCCATCTTTATAGCTTATAAAGATCCACTTGTTTTGAAAGGATAAAAGTGGTGCATAAAATTAAAAAAAAAGACAGGGTAGTTAAAATCAGACAAAAAAATTTCCAAATCAAATGACTGTCATCGAAAAACCTCATGGTAGTGAGTGCACAGGAGAAAAGAAAAGAGGGAAAAACATGGAAATCTGAAATATTAGAAATAATGAGGATACATTTTAAAGGAAGATAAAGAGAAAGGAAAATTATGGAAAAACAAACAGAAAACAACAAAATAAAAAGAGAAGAAAATAAAGATATATATAATTTGGGGGATACATAGTACACATTAAAAAATCAAGAATTTTTTCTAATTGATGTTGAATTCAGATATGCATAGAAGGTTTTAACTACACAACCCATGTTTTGTCTCAGCAGTCATTTATAGACCGTCTTGAGCACTAATGAAATCTCTCACACTGAGTCAGACAGGTCCAGCCTACAAACATGACTTTCAGATGAAGACAGATAATTTCATAGCACATTTTCACATGAAATAAGCATAGTCTTATGTAAACCCCACCAGGCAAGCTCCCTCTCTGGTTACCATCCTACTGTTTCTCTTACTT
>NW_003852456.1:10013154-10023034 GCF_000181295.1 Otolemur garnettii
TTGAGCTCAGGAGTTCAAGACCAGTCTGAGCAAGAGTGAGACCCTGTCTCTACTAAAAATAGAAAATCCAGCTGGGCATGGTAGTGGGTACCTGTAGTTCCAGCTACTGGGGAGGCTGAGGCAGGAGGATGGCTTGAGCCCAGGAGTTTGAGGTTGCTATGAGCTGTGATGATGCCATGGTGCTCTACCCAGGGCAGCAGAGTGAGACTCTGTCTCAAAATAAAATAAAATAAAACAAAAACAAACCAGGCAGCCAACTCTTGCCAGGCATTTCAGAGGTCCCTGAACATAAAAAGATGACAAACTTGAAGGGAACAAAGGCAATGTGAGACACAGATGAAAATTTAAGAAAATGTAAATTTAATTTCTTCAAAGAGCTTTAAGGAAAGTTTCTCCAAAGAAACAGAAATTTAAAAAGAGCAGGACATGTAGAGGATAAGGAAGAGCTCTTGAAAAGTAAAAATGTGATCTCAGGAAAGCAACAACTAAGAGACGGCTTGGAAAAAGGATGACAAAGGGACCCAAAGAAATAGAAAAACAGAAAATGAGAGACAGAGAGAAAAAGGCAGATACAGAGAGAGGTGGAGAAGTGGGAACAAGCCTCAGTCCTGACTGTGCCAGAGGCTGGAAAAGCATCCCTGTGCAAAGGAAGAGTTTAAATAAGCGAACAGGCAAGCAAACTTACTCCTTTTCTATATTTTAGGACACTATTGAAATGAGAGTTGCAGTTCTTCTAAAAATGTTAAAATGGATTAATGACACATATATAAAAAGCAAAGCAAATAAAAAGCAAGTCAATAGAAAAAGTTGCATAAAAGGGGTAATTATAGCACACTGTTTAATTCGGTATGAATAATACAACCTAAATATTGGCTTAACTAAATTTGGTGCTATGTCTATACCAGTGGTTGAGGGAAAGAGAGAATAAAATCATTGAACAGATATTTTATAGAAAAGGAAGACAGAAGATAAAGACAAAATCAGGAAAAATTCAGAGAAGAAGAATAGCCATATTGTCTATAAATATGGAGTTATATACGACAATAACTATAAGAGACTGACACAGGGATTCCTGGATATAAGAAATTGCACATAGAGGGAGCAGGCCAGAGGACTATTACGTACTATTACGGACGTCATAGTAATATTGCCTCTTAAGAATTATTTGCAAGTATTTACATACAAATAAATTTCAAAGCTTCTCGAGCATTTTTAGCAGGTATTAATGTCCCAGCAAGATGTGTTAGCATCATGAGAACATTTCATGATGATGGGGGATTCTGGTTAAAGCAGATCAGATAAGATGCTTTCATAGAGGCCATTTGAGGATGTGCTTTAGCAATTCCTCTCCTGTCTGTGCCAATGCGACCCCCAGACCAGCAGAGTCAGCATCAGCCTGGGCACCTGGCAGAAACACACACCCCAATCCCAGCCCAGACCTATTAAATCAGAAACTGGAGACAGAAATCTGTATATTATTAACAAGTTCTCCAGGTGACTCTGAAGCTTCTTAAGGGTTGAGTACCCCAATCTTTACAAATAGGAAAATGACAAAATTATCACATTAAAAAAGTCAAACTCATTAGCACAGCACTTGCCACAGTCACATACAGGGCTGATGACCGATACCAGGCTAGGCACGCCCACATCCTTTGGACCTGTCAGAAAGGTAAGTGCATAGCGCCAAACCAATCCTGGTGAATCTGAATAGAACTGCCATGGACCCAAAGCTTAGTCATCCAGTAAATGGCCCCTCAGCACTTGGATCTCCTTTCCCACGAGCAGTCTCAGGCCTGGACCCATTTGGTCCTCTCTGGGGTGGTTTTGCATGTCCTCTGTTTGACGACAAGAGTACAGAGCCATTACCTACGGCTTTGTAAAGTTAATATAAAGAACACTGTACCTGCACAGTCGAGATATTTCAGGCCCCTCGTTAGGCCTTTACTTGGTGAGCACTCTTTCCTCTTTGTGGTTTCACCTTGAGGACATTTTATTCATTGTGAAGTCTCTACAAATAATTAACTTGAAAAAAAATGCTGGCTGGGAATGAAAGAGACAGAATCCATTAAGTAGAAGCCACACATAATAAGTAATAAATAGGTAGAGCGAGGTCCCGAGCCTGTGGAAACATAATATCCTTTTGAATGGGTTCTGAGCAAAAGTTTCCAAGGGCAGCTCCTCGCAGGCAGTGTATTTGGCAGAGGTATTGCTCCACTGCTACAGCTTCTATGCTCAGGGATGTGACATGTCGAGTGAAAACTAGGGTGTGCTATTACTGTAGGGAGGATGGGCTCTGGGGGTGCCTGGTGCTGTTTTAGCTGCTGCTAACTTAAAACATGTCGCAAGGACTCTCAGTGTGGAAATCTCTGGTGAATACTAAGAACTTGCCCCTCAATTCTGAATTCAGGCAATCTTGTTTATCTCAGCTACAAATGGTGATAACAGCAAACAGTCACACTTGAGAATCTCCATATTCTTCTTAGTAAAGTATGTCAAGAATGGGGGAAAAAAAAAAAAGGGGAAAAAAGTGTCCAGTGTACTCAATACTACTATGAAATCAATATATAATCACCTACACGCTCATATGAATGGCAAAACATAACTATAGCCCAGAAAGTAGAAGGGAAGAGGAGAGAGAGGGGAGGGGAGTGGGGATATGCGAGGAGGAAAGGTATTTGGGGGGACCTCACCTAATGTACATATTGTACTCTATTAAGAAATGAGTACAATTGTGATGGATGTGTTACTTAGTTCAATGTAAGCATTTCACATTGTATATCAAAGCAGTACACTGAACCTCATAAATGCATCAATGTACAAAGTTATAATTTAATAAAAAATAAGAAGAAAAGGAAAAGATAGTCTGTGTCCTAAAACCCATCTTAGGTTTTATAAATCAATCAACAGATTTTTACTCTTGTAATCAACCTCTTACTCTACTTGCTCCTGGGAAGCCAATGTGATGCAGCAGAGAATGGCTGGATCCGAGCCCAGAAGGCTCAGTTAGTTTCTGTATTCCCTCTAGGTCTCTCTTAGCTCATAGAGGAAAGGAGGGCAATGCAAATAACATCCACCTTGCCCACCTCACAAGGCTTTTTAAGTAGTAAGCCAGATAAAGTACACAAAAGCCCTTCACTCATGAGAAAGTGATTTATAAATGCTGATTGTTGTTGCCATCTCTGCTATTTTTATAGATATACGTGTTTGTGTCCATTGCCCTTAAAACATTTTAACATAGTTGCAGAGATAAAACTTCAACCATTAAACAAATCATAAATTATGTGGGGCCAAACTCTTTTACAGTAGATGCTGATGGAATATCCTGATAGTGTGAATTCTTATGCTGGATATATTTAAGTTTCTTATATATTTAAGGCACCCAGGAGGTGTGGCAAACACAGTGCTACTAAAAAGTCTCTCAAGGGATCCCATGGATGGACAAGAGAGGGCTGACATTTATTCTGATGTAAATTTATTCTCATTAAAATAAAAGAACAGATGAGAAAATAAAGTTTAGAAAGGTTTACCTCATATCATTAAGTTATTAAATCACATAACATTTAATAATACTATGTATGTGACAAAGTAGACTTTCAGCCAAGGGTGTCTGCCTTTAAACTGTATGAATTAGCAAATAGCCAAACAAGTACAAAGACAGTCTGCATTTCTGTATTCCCATAAAACATGCTAAATCAGTGCCACAGAGAAAAGTCACTTTTTTTTTTAGTAGATAAGACAAAACTTTCAAACAAAGAGAGACTAAAGGCTAACAAACTCAAGAAAAAAGCTCAACATGTCTAATCATTAGGGAAATGCAAATCAAAACTACAATGAGAGATCAACTAACTCCAGTGAGATGGCTTGAATTAAAAAGTCCCCAAACAACAGATGCTGGGATGGATGCAGAGAGAAAGGAATTGTTATATGCTGTTGATGGGGCTGTAAATTAGTATAACCTCTATGGAAAGTAGCATGGAGAGACCTCAAAGAACTTAGAGTAGGCCTCCCATTTGATCTAGAAACCCCGCTACTGTGTATCTACCCAAAGGAAAAAAGGTCATTTTATGCAAAGGACTTCTGCACTGGAATGTTTATAGCAGCACAATTCACAATTGCAAAGACGTGGAAACAGCCTGTGTGCCCACCAATATATGAATGGATTAACAAACTGTGGTAAGTGCATGCTATGAAGACTACGCAGCCATAAACCATGTTGATCTAGTATCTTTTCTGACAACCTAGAAAGGAACTGGAAACTGTTCTTCAGAGTGAAATATCTCATAGAAAAATGGAAGAACAAACACACATACTCAGTACCAAGTTAGAACTGAGAACTCAACACTCCAGTGCACATTTGAAAGTAAATCTCAGTGACGATCAAGCTGGAGGAGGAATGCAGGGGATGGGTGAATTCACACTATTGTGTACAGAGCACATTATCTGTGTAAACCTGACTGGGCTGACCAAGACCTCCACCTTGTAAATGCATCCTTTGTATTTATCCTGAGCTGCCCTGGGTAGAATGCCATAGTGCCACAGCTCACAGCAACCTCAGACTCCTGGACTCAACCAATCCTCCAGCCTCAGCATCCTGAGTAGCTGGGACCACAGGTGTCTGCCATAATACTTGGCTAATTTTTTGCTATTTTTAGTAGAGACAGGGTCTCACTCTTGCCTAGGCTGGTCTCGAGCTCCAGGACTCAAGGGATCCTCTTGCCCTGGCCTCCTAGAGTGCTGGGATTACAGGTGTGAGTCACCTTGCCCATCCACAAAATTATTTTCATACACCATTTTAATGATACTCATTCGGTCACTCTCCAAGGTGGCTGTGTATGTCCTCAGGTTGGAAGAGATTTGCAAAAGTGAAAAAGTTAGAGGCAGAGTTAGTTCTGGTAAATGATACAGAACACTGCTCTGATTTTATTTTGAGGACAAGAAGAAGAAAGAAAAAGCAGCTGAGTGCTTTGATGCTCAGCATCTCAGGCGAGATCATTTCTCACTTACAAAACACTGAGACGCTGGCCACACAAACTCCAAGGTGAATTTTTCTCCGTATAGAAATGTTTGCTTTTATTATGTGTGCGTGTATATATATACATGTATTTCTTTAAGGTATTTATTTGCAAGAAAAGGCTGCTATCACACTCATGTTATAACCACATTTTATTTTAAATGCTTCTATTAACCCACAATACAAGGAATACACAATTTGAGAGTTCTATGGCCCCAACTCCAATCACCCTGACACTATTTTTGAATGAGATTTTTATTCTTTGGTCAGTGAGAAGATTAAACATCACTTGTTTCCATGGGTAAAAGTCAGATCACTTTCATCTTAGAATTTCTTGGGTTTCTCGTGAAGAATTTCTGAAGATGCCTCCCAATTTAGCTAGCTAGGACTTGTGTCTTGATAGCTGAAGAAAAAAAAAATTATGTGTTAACTTCTTTTCTCCCTATATTGCCACTTAAGTTTTATTAACTTTAAAACTAGGATTAATTGTCAGTCAACAGAAGCTTCTGTTAGTAAAGAATCAGAAGGTCAGTAGCAAACTATTCTTACATGAATAACCAATGGGTGGTGCCTGTGGCTCAGTGGGCAGGGCACTGGCCCCATATAGCAAGGGTGGCCAGTTCAAACCCGGCCCCGGAGAAACTGTAACAAAAAAGAGCTGGGCGATGTGGTGGACGCCTATAGTCTCAGCTCTTCAGGAGACTGAGGCAAGAGAATTGCCTAAGCCCGAGAGCTGGGAGCTGTGACGTCATGACACTCTATTGAGGGTGACAAAATGAGACTCTGTCTCAAGAAAGAAAGAAAGAAAGAAAGAAAGAAAGAAAGAAAGAAAGAAAGAAAGAAAGAAAGAAAGAAAGAAAGAGAAAATGAACTAAAGCTGCCTGGTAAATTTTTCTCTGATATTAAATAGGGCTAGGAACTCAGAAGTAATCATAATATTGCACCTACCCAAAATTTCCACCTAAGCATGTGATGTAGGATAGTTGTGTTACTGACCCTCAAAATTACTATGATTTTTACTGTTTTTCATCACAACCGAAACCCGCTAGGCTCAGCAGGGGAGGGGAGCCCTCTCTACCCCAGATTTCTAGACACAAGCATACCTGGGAGGAATATTGAAGGGATCAGCTTCTTACAAAAATGACAAATTTTCTGAGAATATTTTTCATCTCAGAGTATTCTCTTTGTGATTCCTACTGGGCAAAATAAAAAATAACAACAACAAGAAAAACACACAAAACACAAAAATTAGTAATAGATGTGGATAGCATTTCTGCAAAAGTGTAAGATCAAAGAAAAGATCTTGTCAAAAAAGTGGATCATATTAACCTTCAAGAATCACCTGTTCCCCATTTTGCTGGTGAATCCAAATATTTGTGGTTTTCTGAGAATATTAAGCTTGAGTTTTGTGACCCCCCCGAATTTCTCTTCAGAAGGACTTCACGTGGTGCCTCCAGAATGCCACCCTATCAGTTCCTCAAGGAAAAATCACAGATCCTCAGTTGTTCTCCAGAATCAATAGAATCTTAGACTGTGATTCTATTTTCTTAGTAATCTGAGCTTACTCTGCCACATCTAAAAGGAAATGTAATGTAGGACGGTGCCTGTGGCACAAAAGGGTAGGGCACCGCTCCATATGCCTCAGGTGGTGGGTTCAAACCCAGCCACGGCCAAAAAAAAAAAAAAGATGAAATGAGAGTTAAAGAGGAAGAGCAGTGATTTTGCATCATGGTAAGTATGATAGTGACAGAAACAAAAGCAAAAGAAGAGTGGCAGCTCTTCCTCCAACTTGTCTGTCAACCAAGTAGTGCTTCATTTGTCTGTTGATAAAATAAGCAGTGTAAGAAAGAGCACCAGACCCAGAATTACGGCCCAAGATATAAAATTCATTCACAATTAAGCAATGATGAGAAATCACTGATTTTCAACTGGTGTGCCATGAGAGCATCTTAGGTGTAAATTTTTAAAGATGATTAATTAGGTTATTTCAAAAAAGTTCAAAGTACAGTTAAGCATATTGTTCTTGTTTTTTATTCTCTGTTATTTTTTTGATCAACGTAATTTCAGTGTGCTGCAGAAGTTTAACTACAGGTTCAGATGTGTCATGAGGTAAAGAAGGTTGAAAAACACTGCCTTAGATGATAGCAGGGCTAGGTTACCTATTTCATATTCCTGCAATATCACTATATAAACACACATTTAATTTGGCTATAGTTATAAATTATAATTGTTACAGTAGCTAAAATCATCACATGAGCCAGTGCCCACATGTAGAGGAGACCTCAATGCTGTCTTCAATGTGATATTTCCTTCTTTCAGTTTTGTTGGAATTTTAAAGGCTTTGAAAGTGAGGATTTGAAATCTTTAACTGATGGAAAGTGTCCTAAACAGCAAAGATGATTACAGTATGCAACCTTCATGCTGAAAAGCTCCAACAAATATGTTTTTAAGCCTGTCTGTCCTAATAGCTGAGTTGGTGCTATAAGCTCAATCAATCTTTAGGAAAATCCAGTGAAAAGGTAACGAAGTTATTGTAAACCTTTAAAAATTGAACACTTTTTTTTATATTGGTGAATATTACAACTTAAAATGGATCATTATTAAGTCAGACACAAAGCTTACAGACACAAAGCCAAGGGTATTTATATCATGTCACCCTTCTACTGCCAATGTATTAATCCCAGTGTAATTTGATACAACCCACCAGTCAGCTGGCCCCTCAGCATGTGTTTGTTGAACACCTGTTCTGGCACTAGAGATAGCGCTGTGAGATGAACAGAACTGCAACCCTCAGAGACATTATGTTCAGTAGAAGAAGGCAATCCTGCATGAAATCAGTATTAATGGAGCACCTACTGTATACCTGGCACCATCCTAGATACATGGGATTTATCAGGGACTAAAGCAGAGAGACGTGCCCTTGAGAAGACTGCATACTGGAATTGTGATATTAAAAAATATAAACAAGTGAACTACACAGTATTACCTCCAATGAGGAATTTATAGTTTACTTATTGCAAGTACTATGAGGTGAGGGCAGACACATGCTGAATATGGGACATGATGACATTAAGATGCCCACGACCTGGAAGGAATGGCTCCTAATTGAGAATGAGATTGATCACTAAGGAGTGGTAACTTCTCCACTGGAAAAAATTTCACTCTAAAAAAATACTACACGAATTAACTTTCCTTACCTACAGAGATCTGTTCTCATGTGGTAAGATAAGCATCCATCTTTTTCAGGCTGAAGTGTCAATGCTTTCAAATATCTAAAAGGTTGTTTTTAATTGTGCTGACTATCTAGCATAAATATAATTTGTTTACATTGTTTGGGGGAGGATAATCTCCACTTCCTTAAATACCACACAATAAAATGTCAAGACCTGTCAAGTAAAAGAAAAAGCACTTAAAAGCTAAATCTTAAAAGGGTCTTATGCCATGGCTTCCATGGCTAATTATTTCAAATACCAGCAAAGATGTTTTCCAAGCTTTAATTTAGAGTATCTTGTTCAATAGATTACAGACATGAAAAACAATAGATCATTATACTTTCCTGTACTCTGAAAATAATTTACTTACAGGAAAGCAATTTCGATTATTATATCTTGCAGTCAAAAGTTTTTTTAAATTAGAAGTTAATTTAAAATGCTCCACTTTATGGGACATAGACATGGGATTGAATGGCATATGATTAAATGCTAAGAAAGAAGATATTTCTGCATTTGGTTAGGAAACAAAACAAAAATATGCACAGTATTTATCATTTCTGTATTAATGGTGTCAAATACACAACAATGCAATTTATGCTATGTCACTGTCTTTGATGACTTGAAAAGCATAAACAAATGAGATAATAACAGAAGACAAATGTAAAATCCCCCAATACAGATCGATCAGACACAGAGCAGCAGGAATTCTCATTTGTTGCTGGTGGGGACGACCACTGAAAAAATCTCTTTGGAAATCATTTTGAAAGTTTCTTACAAAGGAAAACATAATCTTACCATATAATCCAGCAGTGATAATCTTAGGTATTTAACTTTCAAATTATAAAACTTATACACACACACATACACACATACCACTCCAAGCAAACATTTATAACACCTTTATTCAGAATCCCCTCAAACTGCAGGCAACTGAGATACATCCATCAACAGGTGAATGAGTAGGTAAAACCATGGGACTACCTATACAGTGGGATATTATTCAGTGATAAACAGAAATGAGCATCAAGCTACAAAATAAAACATGAGCGACTCTAACTGCACATCGCTTGGTGCAGTAAGTGCATCTGACAAGGCCAGACGCCACATGATTCCAGCAACTCTGTTTTGGGAAAGGCAAAACTATGGTAATGGTAAAAGATGGGGAGTTGGTTGAGGATCATGAAAAGCCAAGAATGGGCTGAACAGGTGAAGGTAATTTTTTAGGGTGACAAAACTATTCTGCATGATCCTGTAATTGTGGATATGTGGCAGAATGCATTTCTCAAAACCTATTATGTTTCATATTACAGAGAATGAGCCTTAATGTATATAATTTTTTAAAAAAGTAATCATATAAGGATGAAAGGCAGAATGTGATGATGAAACCTAACTGTGGGAGAGGATATTTGCAGGTTATGTTACTGACAAAGGTTTGATAACCAGAATCCACAGAGAACTCAAACTTATTAATAAGAAAAGAACAAGTTTAACAAATGGTGCTGGGCAAACTGGCTGGCAACCTGTAGAAGACTGAAACTGGACCCACACCTTTCACCATTAACTAAGATAGATTCTCACTGGATTAAAGATTTAAACATAAGACATGAAACCATAAAAATACTAGAAGAAACTGTAGGGAAAACACTTGAAGAAATCT
>NW_003852456.1:10024153-10027939 GCF_000181295.1 Otolemur garnettii
TAAGAGTGGCTCACCTAACAACCTCCCAAAACTACAGATGTTGGCATGGATATGGAGAAATGGGAACACTTCTGCACTGCTGGTGGGAGTGCAAGCTAATACATCCCTTTTGTATTTTTTTTTTTTGGCTGAGGCTAGGTTGAACCCGCCATCTCCAGCATACGGAGCTAGCGTCCTACTCCTTTGAGCCACAGGCGCTGCCCAATACGTCCCTTTTCGAAAGAAGTTTGGAGAATACTTAGGGAACTAAAAGTAGACCTGCCATTTGATCCTGCAATTCTTCTACTAGGTGTATATCCAAAAGACCAAAAATCACTTTATAACAAAGATATTTGCACCAGATTGTTCATTGCAACTCAATTCATAATAGCTGAGTCATGGAAAAAGCCCAAGTGCCATTGATCCATGAATGGATTAATGAATTGTGATATATGTACACCATGGAATATTATGCAGCATTAAAAAAGATGGAGACTTTACCTCTTTTACATTTACATGGATGGAGCTGGAACATATCCTACTTAGTAAAGTATCTCAAGAACAGAAGAAAAAATATCCAATGTACTCAGTACTATTATGAAACCAATTTATAATCACTCACACTTTCATATGAAGAATAGATCACAACTATGGCCCAGAATGAAGGAGGGAGGAGTGGAGGATGGAAGGGGAGGGGCGAGGTCAGATCGAGGGAGGGTGAATGGTGGGATCACACCTATGGTGCATAATGCAAGGGTACATGTTGCATCTATTAGTATAGAGTATAAATGTCTTAACACTATAATTAAGTAAATGAGATGAGGTATATATTAAACAGTGTGATGTAAGCATTCCTAATTCTATATGAAATCAGTACATTGTACCCCATAAATGCATTAATGTATACATGATCTATGTGTTTATGATTTAATAAAAAATAAATTAAAGAAAGAAACCTAACAGTATCTTCCTTCCTTCCTTCCTTCCTTCCTTCCTTCCTTCCTTCTCTTTCTTTCTTTCTTTCTTTCTTTCTTTCTTTCTTTCTTTCTTTCTTTCTTTCTTTCTTTCTTTTCCCTAAGTATTCTCTTTCTTTCACTTTGTCACCCTCAGCAAAGCACCCTGACATCATACCTCACAGCAACCTCCAACTCTTGAGCTTAAATGCTCCTCTTGTCTCAGCCTCCCAAGCATCTGTGACTACAGACACCCACCACAACGCCTGGCTATTTTTAGAGATGGGGTCTCACTCTGGCTTAGGTTGGTGTCAAACCTGTGAGCTCAGGCAATCCACCTGTGTCGGCCTCCCAGAGTGCTTGGATTACAGGCCTGAGCCACCCAACCTGGCCTAACTGTACTTCCAATGTATGAAACAACCTCACTGAAGGGGTGAAGGAAGAAGGTCCTTATTCATTTAGAAGCTAACTAATGTGCACACGCTGACATCTCATGTGGAACGGTAAACACTGCAGACTCAGAACAGTGAGTACTGGGAGCAGGGAAGATGATGAGAAGTTACTTAACCCAACACGTATTCTCTGGGTGATGGACACCCGAAAACGCTAACTTCCCCTGTATGCAGTCTATGCATGGAACAGAACTGCACCTGTACTCCACAAATTTACACAAAATTAAATAAACACAACAAATAAATCCCAATAGAGAGACATTTTACAAAATACCTAAGCAGTAGTCTTAAAAACTGCTTATAACGTACATAGTTACCATTCAATTAAAAAAAAAAAACTGCTTAAATATCTCAAGAATGGGAAAAAAATTATCCAATGTACTCAATACTAATACGAAACCAGTTAATAAACAACCACATGAAAGAAAAACACAAGTATAGTTTAGAACATGGGAGGAGAGAGGAGGGGGAAGGAAGAGGAGCGAGGAGGGGAGGTGACTGGTGGGATCTCACCTAATGGGTGAGATCTGTGTGAGGGTGTTCAGCACACACCCTGGGTGAAGTGCTCAACTACAGCTTGAACTTTACCTCTGAAGTGAAAACAATGTACCTAAACATTTGTACCTTCATTATTAATCTGAAATTAAAAAAAAAAACAACTGTCAATGTCATAAATAACAAGGAGCATCTAAGAACCTGTCATAACCAAGAGGAGTGTAGGAGCCAAAAGGATTAAATGTAATGTGGTACCCACAGGAATAGAAAAAGGATGCTAAGTAAAAACTAAGGAAATATGAATACTGCTGATGGCAGTTAAGAACACTGTATCAATGTCTCTTCATAATTTGTGACAAATACAACTTGCTTATGTAAGATGATAACTGGAAATACTGAGTTTTGAGTTTATAAGGGTTATGTATGCTCTGTAATATTTCTGTAAACATAAAACTGTTTAAAAATAAAGTGTTTTAAAATGACCGTAAGTCTTTTTAGCAACAACCTTGGAATTTTAAAACAGCTTACACTTTGTTATGTGATTGAATCTATTTGCTTGCTGAAGTGGACTTGTCTTTTCAATTTCCTGCCCTCTTGTCATCATTTCTCATTCTATGACATGTATTAGCATAATTAATAACCGTTACATAAATAACAGGGACCAATGCCACAGGCTTTGTCCGTGCTAAACCAGTTTGCCTTTAGATGATGACAAACTACTCATTTTAATATTTTTTATTTTATTTTTTTAAATTAAATCATAACTGTGTACAGTGATGCACTTACGGGGTTCAGTGTACTGATTTGATATACAATGTGAAATGCTTACATTGAACTGATTAACACATCCATCACAATCATACTCTTTTTTTAATAGTTTTGAAATGTACCATTGCATCATGAACATTAGGTGAGGTCCCCCCAAATACCCTCCCTCCTCCTGCTTCCTCCCCCTCTTTCTCTCCTTGTCCCTTCTACTTTCTGGACTATAGTTACGTTTTGCTATTTATACGAATGTGTAGGTGATTATATATTGATTTCACAGTAGTATTGAGTACATTGGATACTTTTTTTTACATTCTTGAGATACTTTACTAAGAAGAATATGTTCCAGCTCCATCCAGGTAAACATAAAAGATGTGAAGTCTCCATCCTTTTTATGGCTGCATAGTTTTCCATGGTGTACAAATATCACAATTTGTTAATCCATCCATGGGTCAATGGGAACTTGGACTGTTTCTATGTCTTGGCTATTATGAATTGTGTTGCAATAAACATTCTGGTGCAAATGTCTTTGTTGTAAAATAATTTTTGATCATCTGAGTATATACCTAGTAGAGGAATTGCAGGATCAAATAGTAGGTCTACTTTTAGTTCCTTGAGTATTCTCCAGACTTCTTTCCAAAAAGGTTGTATTAGGTTGCATTCCCACCAGCAGTGTAGAAGCATTCCCTTCTCTCTGCATCTACGCCAACATCTGTAGTTTTGGATTTTGTGATGTCGGCTAATCTTGCTGGAGTTAGTTGATATTTCAAAGTGGTTTTGATTTGAATTTCTCTGATGATTAAAGATGCTGAGCATTTTTTCATGTGTCTGTAGGCCATGCACCTGTCTTCATCAGAGAAGTTTGTGTTCACGTCTCTTGTCCACCTAGAAATAGTGTTATTTGTTCTTTTCTTATTGATTAGTTTGAGTTCTCTGTAGATTCTAGTTATCAGACCTTTGTCAGAAGCATAACCTTCAAAAGTCTTCTCCCATTCTGAAGGTTGTCTGCTTGCTTTACTTACTGTGTACTTGGCTGTGCAAAAGCTTTTTACTTTGATCAGATCCCAGTAATGGATTTTTGGTATTGCTTCAATTGCCCAAGGCATCCTCCTCATAAAATATTCTCCCAGACCAATTTCTTC
>NW_003852456.1:10028368-10036445 GCF_000181295.1 Otolemur garnettii
TTCTCAGTTTCATAGTTCTCTTTATAGAGATCTTTCACATCCTTTGTTAGGTAAATTCTCAGTTATTTCATCTTCTTTGGCACTACTGTAAAGGGAATAGAGTCCTTGACTATATTTTCAGCTTGACTATTGTTGGCATATAAAAAAAGCTACTGATTTGAAAGTGTTGATTTTTTACCCTGATACGCTACTGTATTCTTTGATCACTTCTAAGAGTTTTGTAGTATAGTCCCTGGGATTTTTCACATATATAATCATATCAGCAAAGAGTGAGAGTTTGATCTCCTCTGACCCTATTTGGATACCATTGATCACCTTCTCTTGCCTGATTGTGATGGCTAAGACTTCTATTACTATGTTCAATAGTACTGAAGACAGTGGGCATCCTTACCTCATTCCTGATCTGAGTGGAAATGCTTTCAATTTTATACCATTAAATATGATATTGGCTGTGTGTTTGCTGTAGATGGCCTCTATCAGTTTAAGAGATTTCCCTTCTATGTGTATTTTCTTAAGTGTTCTGATCATGAAATGATGCTGAATATTATCATCAAAATATTTTTCTGCATCAATTGAGAGAATAATATGGTCTTTGTTTTTTATTTATTGATGTGATATATTATATTTATAGATTTGCATATGTTGAAACAACGCTGTAACCCTGGAATAAAACCAGCTTGATCATGGTGTATAATTTTTTTGATGTGTTGTTGAATTCTGTTTGCTGAGATCTTATTGAATATTTTTGCATCGATATTCTTAAATGATATTGGTCTATAATTTTCTTTCTTCATTGGATCCTTTCCTGGTTTGCGGATCAGGGTGGTATTTGCTTTATAGAATGTGTTGGAAAGTATTCCTTCTTTTACTATGCTTTGATAAAGGTTGTATAATATAGGTACTCATTCCTCTTGAAAGGTCTGATAGAATTAGGATGTGAAGCCATCTGGTCCTAGACTTTTCTTTTTTGGGAGATTTTGTATTGTTGATGCTATTTCAGTGGTTAATATAGGTCTATTCAAGGTTTCTAATTCTTTCTCGTTGAGTCTAGGAAGGTGGCGTGCTTCCAGGTATTGGTCTATTTTCTTCAGATTTTTATATTTCTGGGAGTATAGTTTTTTTGTAGTAACCATTGAGGATTTTTTGAATTTCTGAGATATCTGTTGTTATTTCTTCTTTATTGTTTCTGATAGATGATATTAGAGATTTTACTTTTATGTTTCTGGTTAGGTTGGCCAAAGGTTTATGAATTTTATTAATCTTTTTTAAAAAACCAATTTTTTGTTTCATTGATCTTCTGAATGATTCTTTTGTTTTCAATCTCATTTAATTCTGCCCTAATTTTGGTTATTTATTTTCTTCTGCTGGGTTTAGGATTGGAATCTTCTTCATTTTACAGTTGCTGGAGATGATCCATTAAGTTGTTGGCTTCCGCTCTTTCTGTTTTCTTGATGAAGGTTTCCAATGCTATATATGTCCCTCTTAGGACTACCTTTGCGGTACCCACAGGTTTTGATCATTTGTGTCTTTATTATCATTTTGTTACAAAAATTTGGTGATTTCCTTCTTAATCTCATCTTTGACCGAGCTATCATTCAGCCTAAGATTAGTTTCCGTTACTTGATTTGAGAGATTCCTATTGCTATTGAGTTCAACTTTCATTTTATGGTGGTGCAAGAAGATACAAAGAATAATTTCTAATCTTTTAAATTTGCTGAGGTTAGACTTGTGTCCTAAGATATGACAAATTTTGAACAATTATCCATGGACTTCTGAGAAGAATGTATATTCAGTTTTATTAGGATGAAATGTTCTGTGGAGGTCTATTAAGCCCATTTGTTCTAGGGTCAGGTTTAAGTCTAATATTTCTTTGTTTAGTTTCTTTTTGGAGGATCTATCCAAAACTGTCAAAGGGGTGTTAAAATCTCCAACTATTATAGTGCAGGAAGATATCAAGTTGTTCATATCCATTAGAGTTTGCTTTATAATTTGAGGAGCATTCAGATAAGGTGTATAAATGTTGATTATTGAAATCTCTTCATGTTGGGTGTTTCCCTTGACAAATATGTAGTGATCATCCTTATCTTTCTTTATCTTTGTTGGTTTAAAGCCAATTGTATCTGAAAATAAAATTGCAACTCCTGCTTTTTTTCTCATTTTCATTTGCCTGTATCATAGATGTCCATCCCTTCAACCTGAGTCCATTTTTATCCTTTAAGGTAAGATGCGATTCTTGTATGCAACAGATATCTGGTCTGAGTTTATGTATCCAGTCAGCCAGCCAGTGCCTCTTTAGAGGACAATTTAAACCATTCACATTAATTGAGACAATTGATAAGCTTGGTTGTGTTTTGGGAGTCATGTTTTTCAGATGTCCAGTAGACATTTTTAATCCTTTCACCACTGTGGAGTTTGGGTTTTGTTCAAAAACTTCTGAATAAGTTTACTGTGGTGGTAGAGCATTGTGCTGGTCAATGTGGAGGATGGGTCTGAGAATATCCTGGAGAGCTGATTTAGTTATGGCAAATTTCTTCAACATGTCTATGTCATTAAAGTATTTGATTTCTCCATCACAAATGAAACTCAGTTTAGCTGGATACAAGATCCTACGCTGAAAGTTGTTTTGTTTTAGGAGATTAAAGGTTGATGACCAGACTCTTCTGGGTTGAAATGTTTCAGCTGAGAGCTCTGCAGTCATTCTGATATTTTTCCCTTTGTAGGTTTTGCTTTTCTTATGTCTCACTGCTAGCAGAATTTTCTCCTTCACCTTAACCTTGGCAAAGTTAATCACAATGTGTCTAGGAGAAGCTTTATTTGGATCGAGTCTTCCTAGGGTTCGGAAACTGTCTACTATCTGAATTTCTGTATCTCTTGCAATGCTTGGGAAATTCTCCTCCACAATCTCTTGCAGTACAGCATCTGTACCTTTAGGACCATGCTCTTCTCCTTCAGTAATTCCTGTAAGATGAATGTTTGATCTTTTGGAGTGATCCCATAACTCTCTCAGGGAATGGTCAGGTTTTGCTCTCCATTTTTCTGCCTCTTTGAGCATTTGGGAATGTTCAAAAGCTTTATCTTCAGTTTCGGAGACCCTTTCTTCTGCCTGGTCAACTCTATTACTGAGGGATTCTACTGTATTTTGGAGCTCCTCAACTAACTTTTTTATATCCTTGAACTCTGCTATCTCTTTTCTCATTGTGTCCTTATCTTTGGTGACTTTGTCTTTGAATTCATTAATTTCTTGAGACAACTTTAGAACTACTCTTCAGATTTCAATTTCTAACTCTTCTTCCATTCTGTTCATCTTATTTGCCATCCATATTCTGAATTTGATTTCTGACATTTCAGCTATTTGTCTATGCATGACATCTTCAGTTGTATCTCTTTTGTCATTACTTGGGGGTGGGGTTGATATACTCTGGTTATTCCTCTTTCCAGAGTTCTTCCATTGGTTCTGCACCATGTTTGTTTTCTTCTGTTTGGTTATTAGAACTGATAGGGTGATATTGAATTGGGGTTCCCAGGTAGTAGAGATATCAGCCCCTTATCAAAGCACTAGGCTTTGCAATTGTGCCTTATCACCTACCTCCTTACAAAGGCCCCTTTCAGAGTTTCTTTTTTCTTTCTTTCTTTTTTTTTGGAGACAGAGTCTCAGTTTATTGTCCTCAGTAGAGTGCCATGGCATCCCAGCTAATAGCAACCTTCAACTCCTGGGCTTAGGTGATTCTCCTGCCTCAGTCTCCCAAGTAGCTGGAATTACAGGCAGCTGACACAACACCTAGCTATTTTTTGTTTGTTTGTTTTTGTTGCAGTTTGGCCGGGGCCAGGTTCAAACCCACCACCCTTTAGTATATGGGGCTAGTGTCCTACTCACTGAGCCACAGGTGCTGCCCCTCAGAGTTTCATTTTAACTATTCTTATTTACTTACTTGTGTTGATGCTATTTAAAATTCTAATGCACCAATGAGTCTCTTTACTATTCTGACTAGGAAATAAAAATCCACTTAGCAAAATAAATTTGTGGTGAATATAAATTTGAATGGAATGAAAATTAAAGTAGAAAGCTCTAGCTTCTGTTTATTAAACCAATAAATCTATAAATGGGGTAGTGTTACTGACATAATTATTTATTTTGATCCAATATTATTACTGCTTATAAAAAGGAGAAAGTTGAAATATGTTTATTGTAATTGAGTTAGTATTGTGATAAACATCTGTTAAAAGATTGGAGTCCAATTATCAGTTTGACTTTGTTTATCCTTTGCACATGTGTGCTATGATTCAATAAAATGTAGTATTAATGTGAGTCTTTACTTATATTTTTAATGTTTGGTCTTTGAGAACAACTCCACTTTTATTAAAACTGAAGACTCTTGCTCCTCCTACCTACCTTAGAAAGACAGTCAGAATGCATAATACTTCAAATAAGGTCTTTTTAATTATACAGCATTGATGCTTGGGGGAATATCAAATAACATCAATCTCTCAGTGGACATACATACCACCTAAATAATCTGAGCTTGTAATGGAAAATTTCCAAAATTCTGAAATATCTCACAGTTGACCTTTGTAAGAAATCACTTGGATCAGAATTTATGGGATTTTGTGACATTTAAGATTGGGAGATTATTTATGAGTTTTGGCACATGGAGTTGTTTAGGAAAATGAAATTATTTAAAAATCTTGAGCAAATTTTTTTTGTAACTAGACATCCTTGTAAGTTAGCTTGTTTTCCCCTAGAACAGATTTTAGAATCAAGAAAGAAAAGAAAGACTAGAGAAATAAAATTTTTTAAAAGAGAAGTTTAGAAGTTCTCTAGTCTCCCATCTCATGTACTTTGAGCAACTATTTGTGCTCATAAAACTCTATATTTTTGTGTCTTCCTATTATTTTCACTCAAAGATAAAAAAACTACTTTCTTACATATAATGATTCCTTAATTATTAGAACATAATGGTTCTTTAAGGTGACTTTAACCCTCTTATTCTGGAACCAATGTTCCAGAATGGAAACCAATGGAAATAGTTACCAAAAATACTCCAGGTACTCATCAGTAAAATCAGTTTTGTTTTCAAATATGTATCCTTCTCTATTTCCTCCTTTCTCTACATTCATTGATCTACTCTCTCCCTGCCTCTACATCATTTGGACAGTTTTTTTCTCAGATCATCAGCATTAATATGCCAAACAAATACAACTATCCTTTTGGGGATTAGGTATTTAAAATGTTTGTCCAGGCAGAATTAGAATGTACTTCTGCTGAGTCCCAGCCAGAAGAGTAGAAGGTATTTGAAAAATACTTCATGTGAAAAAATGCTCATTGTGCTAAATCATCAGAGAAATGTAAATCAAAACCACCCCGAGATATCACCTATCCCCAGTGAGAAAAGCCCACATCACAAAGTCTCAAAGCTGCAAAGGCTGGCGTGCATGTAGAGAGGAGGGAACACTTTTGCACTGCTGGTGGGACTGCAAACTAATACAGCCTCTTTGGAAAGAGGTATGGGGAATCCTCAAAGAGCTAAAAGTGGACCTTCCATTTGATCCCACAATCTCATTACTAGGCATCTACCCAGAAGAAAACAAATCATTTTATCACAAGGACATTTGCACCGGATTGTTTATTGCAGCTCAATTCACAATCTCTAAGATGTGGAAGCAATGCAAGTGCCTATCAACCCATGAATGGATTAACAAACTTTGGTATATATACTCCATGGGATAGTATTCAGCCATAAGAAAAGATGGAGACTTGATATTTTTTATTAACCTGGATGGAGTCAAGTATATTCTTCCTAGTAAAGTATCACAATGGAAAAACAAGACTCCGATGTACTCAGTACTAATATGAAACCAACACATAAACAACTACAAACCCACATGAAAGAAAAACACAACTATAGTCTAGTGAAGGGGAAGGGAGAGGAAGAAGGGTGCCTGGCAGGATCTCACCTGATTTGCACAATGTGAGAGTGTTCAGCATGCCCCCTGGGCAAAGGGCTCAACTATAACTTGAACTTTACCTTAGAAGAGAAAACAAAAACAATGTAACCTAAACATTTGTACCCTCATACCAATCTGAAATAAAAAACAAGGAAATTACTTCAGTTACACAGAAAATGCTTTTTTAAAACCTAGTTTACAATTTTAATTTATTTTAGTAGACTTTGTAGAGGTGCAAACATAACAGGGCATAGAGCTTATTGCTGAGAGCTGAAAGGGGTGAAAAAGCTGTGAGATCTCCACAACAAAGATTTCTAAATAAAGAAGAAAGATCACAGGGGCAGAGTTACTTCTGTGACACGCGGCCTCTGCACTTCAGAGTATACTTCTCCATTAAGAGTAGGATGAGAAATAGGAAGAGATTACGGAACAAAAGCATGAGCATCTCTTCTTTGTCAGAACTTTCCTTTGACACAGCTTTTTAATACTCTTGTTCTGATGATGCTGTGGATTATCAAGATGTTAGTTCAAAGACTCTCGGGCTATTGCCCAGGACACCAAAAGACCATTAACTACCCCCCAAAAGTGGGCTCTAGCAGGAGTTCCAGTCTGTGTAGAGTTCATTTTGTGTCTGTATCATTGGATGTCATGCTGTTAGTGAAGGCTTTCATCTGGAAACTTCTCCATACTGTGTCTGCTATGATAGAACTTTTACTGATTAATTTTCAAATCCTTGATTTTTTTCATGGACTTTATTTTTTAATGCATTTATTTATCCATTTCTTAGACATTTAAGATGTGTTATACTTTACATTTGTTACCAAAGATGCAAAGATCAATGTACTCTGTGTGCTTAAGGAGCTCCAATTCTGATGTTGGGGAAGACATATAAACCGACATTGTAGCTATTTAGGGTGTCTCAACTAGTTGAATGTATGATTTTGGATTAATAAAAAAAAATCCTAATTTTTAGAGAACTATATATCAACATTTCCTTTGAGTGAATGCATTCCATAAACTGCAGTAGAATTGGTAGGAGCTAGGAAGACTTCATCAATAGAAACTGCCATTATTTTTACCTTCTATTATAGCTGGTGCAGTAAACAATTGAAATATTGTTTACTTGTTTCTTCTTTAAATCAGGGCAATTATTAAACTCATCACTAGATATTGTTATTTTATGAGATGGTAAAGGTGTATAGTGATTCCTACCTCATGAATTTAACTTTAAAAAATATGTTGGTAACTCTGATTTAGTATTTTTTAATCCCTTTGTTATTATATGTATTTCATCTTATGGTTTTAAAAAGGGTTTATTCCAAAAAGGGTTAAGATTTTTTTTTACCAGATTATCATGTTTCTGTCCAAGAAACCCTGGTTTAAGGTAATAATATAACTTAACATGTGAAGTAGGACACTTGAAAATGAGAGAAAACATCTTTAATAATTATATAACCAGTAAGATTATTGAAAAAAATTTTGGAGTGTACCTACTTTACCTCCAAAATAAAGTTATAATTGAAAGAAAAGATGTCATTATCAATTAACAAACATACAAAAAGAGAAACAGTGATAATACAAGAACTGAAGGTGACCTCCGATTAATTTTGCAAATCTTTGATTTTTTTTTCATGTGCTGTCTCTGTACCCAGCCTGGCACCTGCCCGACCTTGGCATGTCAGATGGGTGGGACAGATGGATGACTGTTTAACTGTAGACCAGAGACTTTCACCTTCATCATGCTTTGCAGACTTTAACAAACCATCCTTTGGTTATTACCTTGGTGCAATTTGAAAAAAAAGTATTATCACATACAAGCATAAATTTTCTACATTCTTTTATTTTGGCACTTTTTAAGTTTATACTTCTGGACAAACAGTAGATGAGCTGGTAATAGAGCTAGTAACCTTCACAATTTCTGAATTCTAATAACATAGAGTCTTATAGTTTTAATAGACAGATGGATAGATTGTAGAATCGGCACATTAACATAGTTTTAAAAAAAAGATTTGTCAAGATACCAAACAATTACAGAATCCCAAAACCAGAGATGCTGGCGTGGATGTGGAGAAAAGGGAACACTTCTACACTGCTGGTGGGAATGCAAACTAATATGTTCCTTTTGGAAAGATGT
>NW_003852456.1:10036820-10075987 GCF_000181295.1 Otolemur garnettii
GGGGAGGGGATGGGTGGAGGGACAGTGATTAAAGGGATCACCTCTATGGTTTATCTTACAAGGGTACAAGTGAATCTTTCTAAAAGTAGAATATAAATGTCTTAACACAATAACTAAGAAAATGACATAAAGGCTATATTAACCAGTTTGATGAAAATATTTCAAACTGTATATGAAAACACCACACTAAACCCCATGATTGCATTAATGTACACAGCTAGCATTTAATAAAAAAAAAAAAAAAAGATACCAGACAATTTTAAAGGGTTCATAGAAAAGGAAAAGATCATGGACTTTTTCAGTCAATGGGCCTGAGAGTCAAGTGACAATGATACCACATATTAGCAACAAAACTCATTAGTGAAGATGATATCATTTAGTTCATCCTGATTCCCTTCACTCTTCCCAGGTTAAAAACAGAGGAATAGTTGAGAGGATCAGATGACATACCCTGGAAAAATTCCTTAGAAATGTGTCCAACTTTTATAAGATTGACACCCTATACAAAGGATTTATAATAATTATTTTTAATTTCCCTGATAATTTTTGAAACCCCACGATTAATTCTTAATTCTCCATGCTCCAAACCTTAGAGATGCCTTCATTTTCTGTATCTCGTCTACCAAATTTATCAACAAAGTACTCTTCCCTTTCTTCACAAGGCTTACAGATTCTTCCATGTTCTTTGAATTCCCTCAACCACCACTCAGGAGTGCTCACATCTAATACTATATTGCAAGTGATGGCAAATTTATCTTCTTCCATAAAACATAAATGACATAACTATATTTTTATATTCTTACTCTATCATGTTAAAAATGCACTACCATATTCTTAACTACTGCTTAATGTTGTTTAACCTGACCTTCAATCTCAACACCAAATTCACCTACTTCTCTTCTAGACAAGCTTACAGATTGCAATATTCACAAACTACGTTTGCAAATTAGAAACAGGACTTTTTTTTTAGTTTCCAAACCCTATAATTTGTAATTCAAATCAACCCTTACATGTATGGTTTTCCTCTCTGTCCAATTGTGATTTTGCTATCAAACCACTCGATCTTTTTCAATTGGCCTTCTTTAACAAACCTTAGGTAAAACCATCAGTTATGATGCACAAGTCTTTGCTATATATACACATATGGCTGCTGATGTTACATGATAATTCATTACATCAGGAAAATGGGTTGATTGGCCTAGTAGGTTTCCCATTGGCACTGAGTATTTGTAGTTTGAGGATCTTGCCACTAGATGGTAACCACAGACCACACTGATTTCATAAGTAAATTATCTACATAACTATGTGGGGGTTAAGGTCCCATGTGAAGCTATTTTTAAAGTTTTGTATCCAAAATAATTATATCTACCTCATCTATCTGTATCTAAATCATATCTTTATTTAAGCATATCATTATTTGTGTTTATTTATTTATTTTTTAGAGAAGAGTCTCACTTTGTCACCCTGGGTTGAGTGTCATGGTGTCATCACAGCTCACAGTAACCTCAGACTATTGGGCTCAAGAGATCCTCTTGCCTCAGCCTCCCTAGTACCTGGAACTACAGGTGCCCACCACAATAGCCTAGCTAGTTTTTCTATTTTTAGCAGAGACGAGGTCCCACTCTTGTTCAGGTTGGTCTTGAACCCCTGAGGTCAAGGGATCCACCTGCCTGGGCCTCCAGATTGCTGGGATCACAGGCACGAGCCACTGTGCCCAGTTTAATATCTGTGTTTACATATACATATTTAGATATTATAAAATGTATATTATTTCAGTAGTATTTCGATATAGATATTATTAATAACATTCAAAAATTTAGAGGACAATAAATATTTTGAAACACTCTCCCTTTCCATTTCTCTATTTATTATTTTCTGCTCCTTTATTTACTGTCATTCATTTATTTGAGCCACTGCACACAGCCGAGAATTTTTTTTTAATGAAGTAAACCATTAGGGGATAATTTTGTCCACCTCATTTCACAAAACCTCTTGTGTTTCCAATAGTTCTAATAATTGACAGAAAATTTTTTTCTTATTTATCTTTATTTGAGGTAAACAATGCAAAGAGACTTCAACAAGTCTTTTTCAGCTTCTTTCATAGACTACACCATTAACTAACAACAATAAAGCTTGCATTCTACTGGTCAATAAAAAAATAATCATTTCATAGTGCACACTGGGCATCCTCCATTGTGCTGTTAAGCCCTTTTCTGTGTGATACATAATCTAATACAATAGCGCTTCAGGGCCTGTATTATGATCACCAGATTATTTGATTAAGAATGGATTTTTTCAAAGTGTATCTCAGTCAGTAACAATTTACATGTTACCCTAGATATCATTCTTCTCTAACCAAAAGACAAAAATTAAGGATAATTACTGGCCATGGTAGATGGGCAAAGCAAAACAATAAATAAGTTAAATGCCATACATTTACTTTGGGTTTAAGTGTCTATTCAGATATGGTACTCTGAAATAATATAAAGCCAAATAAAAGTGCATTATGAGGTACATAAAACACAAACTCCATGTTACCATCTGCAGCACTGCACAAATTCAAATGGCATCTAATCATAAAGAAAGCAACGGATCTTGCAAGTAATTGGAGAATATTTTCTGGTACCACTTGTTTGCAGCACTCCACAACTTACTCTTCATCTTGCTGTCATTTGCACTCATGAAAATAAGAGTCCCAAGAATCAAAACACAGCACATTAGTGATTTACAAATATATATAAATGAGTCAAGATAATTGAATTTCCTTAATGCAAGTAAAATCAATGTGCAGCCATGAGCAACAGTCCTAAAACCCCAACTTTAAATTAAAGATAATTAAACTGGCGGCTTTTAACAACAAAGGGAAAAATGTCAAGAGTGGGGGAGATTTTGCCATGTTCATTGCAACACGTGTTAGTGAAACATCAATATAACTGAATATAATTCAAGCAGACATCCAATTAAACCCCAACCGTATCTCGAATATGCTATTGAATTGGCAGTTTCATCTAAATTACAGATATGTTTGAAGACATTAACTATTGAGATAAATAGTTTGTGATTATGTTTTCTTAAATCTTTTACTGCCAATGTGCATTTCAAAGTGGCGTCACTTGTCTAGGTTTTTAATTCGTCATATGTAAAATGAGAAGTTTTAGACTGGCATTTTTTAAGCCTTTTAGACCCCCCAATCTCCTGTCCTCTGGATTATGGAGGAAGAGAGAATTCAGAGGAATGTGGCTATCTGCATCACAAATTGAAGGGAGAGTCCAGAGCTGGCCAATGCCATCTAAAATGCTATTTTATTTGGGGGGTATTGTAGGACTCTCTCATTATTTAAAACAAGCAAGCAACAACAACAAAAACGCTCTCTGAAAGTAACATGATGTATTTACCAGGAGTTTAATAAAAACATCACTATCAACTAACTCTGTCTGACAGTGAAGGCCGTCAAACTGAATCCCTCAGTCTTTAACTTTAAGACATTCAGCAAGCATTTTGCTCGGCCCCTAGTTTGCGCCAATCACTGGATGGTCATAGTGGGTAAGATATGATGCTGTCACTGAGGGAGCCACATTTTACTGGAACAAGCAGCGTCCTTCACCACTAGCTGCAAGTCAAGTGGTGAGGAAATGATCTAAATTAGAAGCACAAACACGTGAGAAAAACAGAGGCCCCCACCTGCAATCCTAGCAGTCTGGGAGGTCGAGGACAGAGGATTCCTTGAGTTTAGGAGTTCCAGACCATCCTGACCAAAAGCAAGACCCTATTTCTGCTAAAAATAGAAAAAATTAGACAGGCGTGGTGGTGGGTGCTTCAAACAGGATCAGTTTGAGCCCAGGAGTTGGAGGTTGCTGTGAGCTAGGACACCACAGCACTCAATGCAGGGGGACAGAGTGAGAAAGCCACTAGTTTCAAAAACAAAGAATAATCTACAGAGAATGCTGGCCCCAACCTTATGCTATGAGCACATCTCTCTAGTGTGCAGTTTTGTTAGAGCACAGCTGCTCAGCTAAAGACAACACCTTCAAAACATCCTGTGCAATGACCTAACCCCCAGCCTGCTGACCTTAGGTCAGTATCCAGGACAACAGCCAAAAATGCTCCAAGAACAGGAAAGCCTTGTCAGCCCAGAGGTATAGGAAATAAAGGACACCTGCCCCTCATGCAAAACTGGGTTTTTCTTAATGAAAATTAAACTTTTATTTTGCAAAGGTCTAAGGATTTCAGGGTTCAATATACGTAGTAAGACTAATGGCAAATAAATCGTCATAGAGCTGTTGAAAAGATTAGGGGAAAGACAAGGCTCACCTCACTACGTAAAGTGAAGGGGAGAGTGAAAATTTCACTAAGTATTGGAATTTTCCAAGAAGAAACTGAGGAAATTCTCCCAAACCACTGAAGCAGAGTAAGGAAGAGAAAAGGGATTTTGGAAAAAGAAAAATAGTAAATTCATTTAAAAATGAGCTTTAATGACAAATAAATGTTAAAGAAAAAAGTTACATTGCCTGTCAAGATATTTGCATATAGAAACCACTAGATACACTTTTTGTGAGTTTAATTCTTAAACCTCTGTTTTGTTTTACCCACTTCGTGAAGAAGTAATGATAACTCAGAGGAATTGTTAAGTTCAGAAAATAAGTTCAGATTCATAGGTGACATGATAAATAACATTTACCATAATTTCTTTAGGAATGATAATAGTTTGTTGCTGCTTTTAAATTTGCAGACAAATATTTTCAATTTCATAATCATTTAATGAACTTTTATTATGTGCTCAGGTTTCTATCTAGAGATGGTGATGGGCATTAAAAAATGAAAAAAGTTTGTTTTAAATCAGAAATTGATAGTTACGCCATTATTTGGTAATAGATTAAATATTTATTGCATGTCTATATGTGCTAAGGATTTGTGACAAGCAGAATTGCCACGGTGCTGAATAATGTACACATAGCTGCCACAGCTTTATGGCACATAACTTCCTGAGGATAAATTAAGTGCAAAAAAAAATTCCACACTGAAAAATCAAGATTTCAAGTGTTAAGAAAACCTCACCAGCAGTAGAGGCATGAACTCTGCACATCAAGCTTAGGAGTGTTTGAGAGAAGTTTTAGAAGGATGTTATAAGAAGTGAGAATACTGTGTGGAGATTTGAGTGTCTATGTGAAGATTTGGAAGACCACTTTCTACTGGGGACAGAAAGTCATTCGTTTCAATCAGACTGAAATAGATTCAAAGTGTGCCTCTCTGGTGGCAAGAGATATACTGAAGTATTTAGGGTTAGGGCCTTTCAGAGGGGCCTGGAGATTGAGCTCTAGGAATTGCCTAATGCCTTAAACAGGGAAGGGCCAACAACTGCCTTGTTCTGCAAAGACTCCAATGGCTGTGATCCGCAAAACAGTTTCCAGAGGGGCAGTTGTTGAGAGGCAGGGGCCAAGGGCATTAAAAGATTTAGAGAGAGAATTCAATTCAGGGAAGGAAAGGCTGATAGGGATGATGGTAGTTTCAAGAGTAATTCTAGTTTATATGAACAGTGAAGCGATTACAGATAGACAACTAATTAAAAGCAAGAAAACACCCAAGATACCACCAAAAGTCTTCTGGACTTAAAAAATAAGTTCAGGCTCTAAATCCATAGCAAAGTGGTTACAGCATTGGCCACATACACCAAGGCTGGCAGATTTGAAACCAGCCCAGGCCAGCCAAACAACAATGACAACTGCAATAAAATAATAGCCGGGCAATGTGGCGGGTGCCTGTTGTCCCAGCTACTTGGGAGCTGAAGCAAGAGAATAGCTTAAGCCCAAGAGTTTGAGGTTACTATGAGCTGTGACTCTACGGCACTCTACCCAGGGCAATGTCTCAAAAATAAAATAAATAAATAAATAAGTTCAGTAAAATCTCAGCTTACCAAATAAATGTATGTAAATCAGTAGGATTTCTGTATACAGTAGAACATCCATAGCTGGCTGCCTCCCTATCCTGACCACCTCCTTAAGTTGCCCTAATTTTTATGGACTGGACATGCACCATGTGTATGTATCAGTACAGTAGCCTGGTTCCTTATGGTGACTGTCCCTGAGCATTGACTAGTTTCTTACAGTCCCTTGAGTGTCAACATTACAGAGGGTCTACCATATGTTGAAAAAATAAAATAAAATGAATAAACTAGCAAAAAGAAAAAGCTAAAAGAATTGTGGATATAATGGAGATGACAGAAGAAGGGAGATACCATGGAAGAATTTGAGATTGAGATTTTTTTACAACAGGTATGATTTAAGGCATTTAAACTGATGAGGAAGAATTTCTGCATGACACAAACTCAGTAGGCGCACAGACACACACGTACACCTTATCTGAGAAGTGTTGCCCAACATGATCTGCGAGCTTCTCTTCTCTTTCTTGTGTTCTTTAAAAATAGTAGCTTTCATTTAATATTGTTGAATTGACTGTAACTGGTCCCAAACTCCATATCCATTTTTTGACTGTGCTATCTCCCCCAACTTTTCAATAGAATGGTTTGTTGCTCTTGAGATAATAGTTTGAAAAATCATACAAGCTGTTGGAATATTTTCAAAGTGATTATATGCTGAATAGCAGCTTGGATATTCTATTTCCATCTGTTCCAAGTCAGTAACTGTTAAGAGGTATTATTATTATTATCATCACTATTATTATTATTATCATTGTAATTATCTGAATTCCAAATTAGGAAACAGACACGCTGCACATAATCTTAGGATGGGTAAAAATATTCTTGCAGAATGCAAGATTTCGTTTCATATAAGAACATCTTTTGAACTTGATTCCCTCTCGATTTTAAAAAGGGCAAGTTCATTCAAGTGTAAATAATATGCTCATGTCTGTGACTAATGAAACCATTTTAAAATAATAAATTAGTCTGCAAAGCTTTCAGCATGTGTTCTTTTTTAACATTTTGCCCTTCATTCTCCTTGAACAATGAAGGCAACCCCATTACTGCTTGTAATCACCATTTATTTCTAAGAATAGGAATGCCTTGCCATTTTGAATCTCCTCCTTTGGTTATAAGACTGGGAACCAGGGAAGAGATTCTGAGAATCTGAAGCAGATCTCATACACTACAAGGCATTGGCCCGGTAGACTCCCAGTGCACTCTAGTTTTCCATAGTTTCTACACAGCATTAAATTAATTATTTCTGGTACACTTAGCTCATCATTCATTGAGCTATAATAGAAGTGTGCAGATATCTTAGATAATTGTGCCGTGACCTCTGACTTGAAGTTAAAGGTTATTTCCTTTGTACTGTGTTGCTTCTTTGTAAAAGGTTAAATTTTTATTGTATATAGTTCTGAATAAAGTAAAGTGTATAAGTGATGTTTTTGCCCAAATGGATACATTGTATAGTATTTTTAATGCAGAAACCCCATTTCAGCCATTCTGAAAACATGATTTACCAGGACACAGATGTACTGTTTTGGCAGCAACCCTGCTACCCAGGAGCTGTGCACTTACACCAAACCTTTGCTGAGATTTAAGGGCATACCAACAATTATTAAAATACAGTTTTCAAAAGTCTGGCACCTTTTATCTTCCTGAGCATCCTATAAGCCGCTGCCTATCATTTCCTCAGCGGGGGCTCCCCCTCCACGGCCCCTCCCCTGCCTCCTGGTGCAGCTGCACCTGCCGCTCTGCCCTCAGCCATCCCCCGGGGCTCTGCCAACCACCCTCTGCCTCACACAGTCCCCTCTACCCTGCAGGTGTCTGCTTTGATATTTACTATTTGCTCAGAGAGAACTTCCCTGATTGTGTAATTTAAATTAGATCTCCCCCAAATTATCATCCCCACCCTGTGATTTGCCTTCAGAGCCCTTCCAGTATTTTATATTTGCATATTTCTTGGAATTATTCAGTGCAAGTGGTGGCCTGGAGCACCTCTCCCCTGGTTTCACCGTGCAGCCCTAGAGGGCAGAAGCCTGGTGTCTATTCCCATTATATCCCCAGGCGTGGTGCTGCTGTGCCTGTGACTCAGACTTGCTCAGCAGATAGTCGCTGAACAAATAATCAAAAATGAGCATAGATATTAGTGAGCCGCCAGTTTGCAAATCTCTTCTTTTTTTGTGGAGGGGCGGGAGGATATGTTGTAGAACTTGGGAACTTTGTTCTCCTATTGGGAATCATGAAACTGTGCATATTAGACTTCTTGGATGTTTTATGCTTTAATTCTTCATATCAGCAATTCCTGACACAGGATGGACAACACCAAACTGCTTGCTCAGTGAGTGTCAATGATTTAAGATGTAAAACTATCAAATCAGGTTCTGTGTCCTGGACTTAGCTAACTGATCATGCAGAAAAAGAAGGTTTTTTTTTTTTTTAAATTCAGTTAATATGAGGATACAAATGTGTATGTTTACCTTGTTTGTGTTTCTAAGGTAAAGTTTAAGTTGTAGTTGAGCCCTTCACCCAGGGGGCGTGCTGAGCACGGTGGTGGCACCGTGCAAACCAGGTGAGATCCCAGCAATTGCCCTCCTTCCTCCCTGCTCTCACTCCTCTCACCATGGCTGGGTCTCTCTTTTGTGTGGGCATATAGTTGTTTATCTATTAGTTTCATATTAGTATGCTGGATTCTTGCTTTTCCATTCTTGTGATACTTGTCTGAGAATGTGTTTCAACTCCATTCAGGTTAATCTAAAAGCTGTAACGTCTCCATCTTTTCCCATGGCTGATTAGTATTAGATGGTTTTTAATCCAGGAAACAGAAGCTTTGTTTCTGAATGGTGAACTGGCCCAGGCCACCCCACCAGCTCTTCTCTGTAATAACTATGAACTTGAGGGAGGAAGGACAGACTCAAATAGTGAGTCAAACAGCGGTGAAGGAAGTGTACTGGCCATCTTGGTGGCAAGATTCAAAAGATGACTGCAAAACAGGACAAACACCACCTTTAACACCCAGAAGAGTATTTTAGTGGGAAGATTTGTCATCTGTGCTAAAAAAAAATAGCATGAAAGTTTTAAATAATTCATCATCCATATTAATGCCGTTAATTATCAAAGGCCATCAGTGACATCCATTTTCCTTACTGAATGTGTCAAAAATGAACTTTTGGCCCCTAAAAATATGCCTGAACAAGACAGATAAAGGTTATTTTCTTCATTTGAAATTGTCACTGCAAAGGTTAAGGGGGACAGGCACTGTAAGCCCCCAGAGCAATCCTTGGCAAGAAGCAGAATTTCTTATGAGACAATTGTTCTGAATGTCTTCAGATCAGTGACTTAAATCTTTGGAAATATAGTTGACATAAATTAAAAAAAATCTGTTATCAATACGAACAAAATTTGAGCTATTTGATTTACTTAGTTTGAAAGAGTAGTTAGATAATTAAATATTTCATTTTTTACAAAAAGTTGGTTTTTAAGCCATAGTTCTTCCATTGAATTGGGTGGTCCTGTAAGATGAGATTTCAATATATTTTGAAATATGTGTTCAATCACTCAAATACACATCCACAAAGCATTCTCCCTTTCTAACAAATAAGTACTTAACCTGAAATATACTGAAATCATGTTTCATATTGGATTTTTTAAAGTAATATGATAGAAACACGGGAGTCCATAAATGCCACAAAATCTGAAAATTTTTTGTTCAATCTGAGAGATTATAAATAAATATTAAATTTCCAGTATCAATAATTCAGTGTTTTCCATGATAAAAATTGTGATACTCAACTATATATATGATTGGTGACAAGTACTATAGTTTACAACAGGTTATAAGTTGTATTGTGCATGCTAGTGAATATTCTATTTAGAGAGTGATGTGCTGAGTTTTTAAACAATTATCAAAATGTATTCATTCATTTATTTTTAAATTTCAGAATATGAAGAGATATGTATGTTTTATCTATATACTTTGGGGGGTTTTCTTTGCACAAATAATGGATTAAAAATTGTGATAAATCCAAAATGTAGAGTATTTCTTTTTTGACTAAAGAAACTTTACATAACACAGTCATTTTAAAGCAAAGAATTCAGGGATTGTTTTTCTGTGCCTTGGCAATGTTGTACAGCCACCACCTCAATTTCAAAAATATTTTCACCACCCCCAAAAGAAACCTGCATGCATTAAGCAGTCATTCCCCATTCTTCTAACTACAATTCATTATCTTTAATTAAAACAAATGTCGCTGAGCTTGGCTAAGAATATACTGGAAAGCATTCTTTTTGGTTTTGATCACACTAGCCATATAACTGTATAGTTAAAAACAAAAAGCCTTATCCTTTATGTTTTTCTTATACAACAACTTTCTAGATGCTTCATTATTTGTGTGTAGAACTCTGACCTCATTGACATATTATTTGAGTCTCCAAATTGCAAGCCATTCTTCTTCTTCATACTGAACAACAGCTCAGAGTCTAAGAACTGGCCTCCGCCCAGGCACATGCCTCCTCTTCTAATTCTAGCCCATTCTTAGTGCGAACAATTGGTTTGGGAACAACATGCCACCCAGCTGCTAGGGTTTAAATGTGTCCCCCCAAAATGCGTGTGTTGGAAACTTAATTCCCAACATAACAGTGTTGGGAGGTTGGGCCAGATGAGAGGTGATCAGCCATGAGGCCAGCATGAATGAATTCACGCCATTGTTGTAGGAGCCAGTCTTTTGAAAAAAGGAGTTCAGCTCTTTTACTCTCTCTCTCCCTCCTCCCTCTCTCTCTCTGTTTCTTTCTCCTCCCTCCCTCCCTCTCTTTCCTTTCCTCATTCTCCCTCCCTCGTCCCCCCTCCCCGTTCCTCTTGCTCTCTCTTTCCCTCTTCCTTCCTGTCTCTCTTTCTTTCTCTGCCCCTTACTCCCTTTCCCCATAGGATGACTCAGTAAGAAGGTCCTCACACAATACCAGCCCCTTGATCATGGACTTAACCTCCAGAACTGAGAGTAAATCAACTTCTGTTCTTTATAAATTACCCATCGGGGCTCAGTGCCTGTAGCTTAGTGGTTACTGTGCCAGCCACATGCACAGAGGCTGGCAGGTTTGAACACGGCCTGGGCCTGCTAAACAACGACAACTGCAACTAAAAATAGCCGGGCATTGTGGTGGGCACCTGTAGTCCCGGCTACTCGGGAGGCTGAGTTAAGAGAATAGTTTAAGCCCAAGAGTTTGAGGTTGCTGTGAGCTGTGATACCACGACACTCTACCGAAGGTAACCTAGTGAGACTCTGTCACAAAAAAAAAAAATTACCCCACCAATAGCACTCAGCTCTAGCAGCACAAAACGGGCCAAAGCACCCAACTTTTGTTTCGTGCAAGAAGAGGCTTATTAGCCACGTTTAGGAAAGAGGAAAGAACTGTGAGAAGTCTGAGATTTTACTCTGCTCTCACGATAAAACTTAGTCTATTTTTTGTTTTTAGATGCTACCAGAAGCCACAGAGACCCCTGGCTGAGGGACAAAAGAATCTGTTACTCAAATACAGCAGAGAGTGTGAACTTCACATTAGCTCCCACTGGACCCCCAAACCCACAGGGGTGACATGGAGGTGGACTCAGGCGAAGGCCTCATGCACAGGGAGTGTGATCCAGCTGAGAAGTGCTGGACTCAGGAAACCCCTAGCCACTTTCAATGTCCCAGCAGTGGGAGGCATCCTGGTTAGTAAATAAATCCGCACTTTTGCGCAAAGAGGGACTTGATCTGTTTTATCCTTCCAAGGTGTCTGCTATACAAATACTGTGGAAAAATAGTTTGCAAAAAAAAAAAAAAAGGCAAGAAAGAAAGAAAAGAAAAGAATAGTTTCCTTTCAATAGTAGCAGCAAAACTGTTAACGCCCTCGCTCAGAAGATATAGAGAACTTTTCTCTCAAGAAATATTCAGTGCTCCACAAACCAGAGGAGTGGGCAGTCTCCCACTGCCTTGGAATGTAATCGGTGCCTTATTTAGCCCTGAAGGGTCTTTGCAGTAGTTTATGCCCACCAGAGAAGGGAGAATAAAGTTGATGCTGTGGATCACATAACACAGACACGGACAGAATCCAAGTCCTCCTTCAGATGTTAAACCAGTGACTCTACTGAACCTGAAGCCCACCTTTCATTTGGACTCCTGCTCTATAAATAATAAATTGCATAGCGTTTGAGCCAGTTCAAATTTGTCACGTTAAATAGCATCCTCATAGATCAAGTCCGACAGCTAAATTTATTCTCTTTCCTCGAAGCTTCTTTCTCTAAGGATATCCCTAGACCCACAAATAGTACCTTATGGAGGGTTTTCCATAAGACAGAGATATGATGGGACTATAGTGTGAGGCCTTAATTTTTATGCATTCTGCAGACTTCTGAAGTTGGAAACGAAGGTTAGAAAGCAGAACCATAACCAGGTTGGGGGTTTTCTGAATCCGGCCCCGTTACATCCAACAAGTATTTATTAATTGGTAAAGTGATGTTTAGATTATCTTGATACAGACATTTTGGCTATCACAAAACAAACAAAACAAATGTATATTAAGGAAACTTGTGTCTTAAAGGACTAGGTTTTCCAGCAGATCCAATTGTCATTTAGCAACAGAAATTGATCAAATGGCCCACTGTTCTGGTGTGAATCCTTGGAAAGCTGGATATTCACTTCCCAAAGGTCTCGTAAGATTATTTTCTTTGAATTATGTGAAGTCCCCTCTAGTCTATATGCAAAACACAGTATCAGAAGAATGAAAAGAGGCCTGTGACATGATCAGTTTTATCAAGTAATTATCAATATATATTTTTGAAAATCTGATGTGCCACTTGCAATTCATCACAATACAATTTCTGACACTTAAATATACATGTCAAGGTGCACTACACACAGTGACAGGTGTCAGGGCTCTGTAGAGCTTCTTCTGTAGTTGATTTCGGCTCAGTGGGAAATGGTTGCTTTCATCTACCAACTGGATGTTTTCTCATGGTACAGAACGAGCACCTTGTCTCTGGAACCGGCCATTGGGAGCTATTTAACTGATGCATTTTGTTAATATGAATCAGTCCTTTGGAGCTACATTCAAACTGAGGCTTTGGACTTTGAGACCAGAGGAGAATTACAGTGTCTCAACTGCAGCAAGTCGCGAGACCCCGGGTGTTTTGCCTTGATGCCGCTTACCTCTCTCTTTGCCAGATTGTTCCATGAGGCACAGCTTCAAAAGCCCTCCCAGCTCTAGGGGATCCCTGGATACATTTAAAGAAAACAAAATTCAAATAGCAAGCATTTTGTAAGGCCTATGATAGATTTTTTAGGCACCTTCCAAAGAGCTATTAACTTTAATCCTCATAACAATTTTATAAGTTAAGCCCTCCTTTCCTCATTAACAGATAAGAAAACCAAGGCTTGGAGCCAAAGGCCACAAAGCTAATCACTGACATTGCCAGGTTAAGTCTTTCTGCTTCGAAGCTCATTTACTTTCCTTTACATCTTCAGACACCACTATAGAAATCAATTTTCAAAGAAATCAACATCAAGTGTTTTATTTAAATACTAACATAGTCATTGATCATTAAATTCTATGTTCACGATGATTTGAAAGGGCGACTCTGAAGAACACACAAATGACGCGTGGAGGTCATGTGGCAGAAGGCACATTCTCTTAATAATTGGTCTGCAGCTTATGTGGTCTACATGCCTACAACCCCATATTTACTACCTTTTGAGGTGTTATGTGAATACAAAAAATATTTATGTCTAGCTGAGAATATAAAATTATATCTATTTGTACTCTTTCTGTACCCAGCGGAGCTAGGAGCCGAAATAAGTGAACGGTAATGAGATGTGTCATTCAGCCAAGACAGACAAGTAAATGTTCTAATTCTGTCCAAATAATGGGCTGCCAGTGTGGAAACGGAGACACAGAAACAGCTGTGGGTTTTATGGAAATAATTATGTAAAATATCTAGACAGAGTCTTATGATGTATAAGAGTTAGTAATTTAATGCTACATCACTCCTTTTATCCACTGTCCAGGGAAAATAGCAAAGATTTATATTCTGATATGGTCGTATTTCATTTGTCATTGTTCAACTATTTTGTACACATCATTACACATCTCAACTACTGAATTTTTATGAAATTTTCATTTTGAAGTGGTATATTTGCCCAAGAAATATCAAAGCAACGTAGATAAAGCTGTTCTTTATTAGGCAAAAACAAAGCTTTTCAGACCGTATGTGTGAGTCTGATTTTCTGCTTTTATTTAACTCTCCTTCTGTTTGCATAGGAATTACTCTGGGATAACAGAGCTGTAAAAACAGAAACTGAATTCCAACCTGAAGAGTTAGGACCATATTTGGATTCTAGAAGTTGCTGAATGATCGCATATAAGTTTTTACCCAGGACGTTCAGATTGAAGTCAGAAATGTAAATATCACATTGTCAACTCACCAGGAAGGTGTTAAAGAAAATACACATAAGGAAATTTATGATCAACAATGTATAGGGACGTCATTAAAACAAGAGAAGAACATAAAAGAAAAGAGACGCATTAGGCTGCATGATAACATGAACACAGCTACAATTTCACACCTGCTCTTCTTTTGTGGTATTTCAATTCTTTACTTGCTTTTTAAAAGTAATCTATTTACTAAGTTTGCTGGCTACAAATGTAATTTTCATTTCTAATTATTCAATAAATGTTCAAATACACTCTTATTTATCTTTTCTGGCATGCCACATTAATTGATTTGATTTCATAGCTGCTATTTTTAAAACAAAAGTCAATCCATCATTTATACATATTGATTTTTATATTATCTGTAATTATTCAATATTGATTTTTATAGCCACATTCTAGCCTAATGTGTATGTGTGTGAGGAAAAAAAAACAGAGAGAAAACTGGTGAGATGGGAAAGAGTATATACGGTAAAAAAAGAGATTTTGTACAATTTTATGATTGGAGCAATAGGGAATTACAAGACTGAAAATACATACAAGAGGTAGAAACCAAGGAAATACCCATTTCAAACTGATAACTGCTGTAAATTTCTTTTGAAAATGTTTTGACATACTTAACAATTTTTTTTTTTAAAGACAGAGTCTCACTCCTTTGTCCTGGCTAGAGTGCTGTGGCATCATAGCTCACAGCAACCTCAAACTCCTGGGCTTAAGTGATCCTCCTGCCTCAGCCTCCTGAGTAGCTGGGACTACAGGCACCCACCACAATGCCTGGCAGGTTTTTCTATTTTAAGTAGAGACAGGGTCTCACTGTTGCTTAAGCTGATCTAATAGAACGCCTGAGCTCAGGCAATCCACTGGCCTTGGCCTCCCACAGGGCTGGGATTACAGGTGTGAGCCATTGCACCTGGCCTGACGTATTTAACAATTTTTCATCAGGCTTTCTCGCATGTGGTATCAGGTCAAAACTTCTTAGTCTTATGCTAATGTCCTTCACACCTAGACACAAATTCTTCTCTAAAATCATCCATGATTCACCCAGAGTGGAGTACTTATAACCTGAATATACATACATTCTGTAAAGTTTTGGCTCATCAGTGATTTTATTCCTTTTCCCTCCTTTTTCTCTCATCTATGCCTAATAATCACACAAATCTCTTACACGCTTGCTCAACTGCTAAATGCTTCATTACAATGTCAATCATGTCTCAATTCTGAGTCTCCCATTATTGCTGTGCACAGCGATGCCAGTTTGCACTCTCCTAGGGTGTGTGATCTTTCTGCCTCGCTCATCCGTCTCATTCATCTCCAGCTACATTTCCTGGTGTGCAGGAATTCTCTCTCCACATAGTCTACCTCCTCCATGGACACACAGAAATCCACAAACATTTAGGAAACTTAGTTGCTTTATAGTTATTAAATGTATTTATGTAAACTCTTTGAAATAAAATATGAAGTAGTTATTCCTTTCTTTTATCCCACACTATAAGTTAAATTGGGAGGCTATCCCACCAGTAAAATGATTTCCCTGTTTTGTGTAGCTGGCATATGGGTTTGTGTCACTGCATCTCATATCAACTAATTTTGAAAAGTGGAAGGAGAACAAAGCATGGGTTCCCAGTGAAGCCAGAATCACACAGAGTACATCAGGGATTTCCACAACTTTGAAAATAACGACCCTAAAAGAAAAAAAAAATCAGCACTGGGCTCTCCCAATACTGTCCTTTATTTTAGCCATCCTAGTGAGTGGGAAAGGACGTCTGACTGTGGCTTGGTTTACATTTTCCTGCTAACTAATGACAGCTCTGTCCATAAACTGTTCAAAGAAGGGTATTGAGAGTAAACACTTCTCAAGATTTCTTCATAGCACAGTAACTTCAGATTATTCTAATTCCCAATACGTGGCAGGCCCATCCACCTTTCCCCATCCCTCCTGCTGTGATCCAAGTTTGAAGCGCTGTTCTCTCTCTGGGTAGCTAAGTCGTGTCTTAACTGATCTCTCAGTTGTCATCTCTAAACAACATTCACTCCGTTTTCTATGTATCAGCTACAATGATGTTATCAAAGGGAGGAAAAAAGCATGTTACTTTCCTGCCTGCAAACCTTTCATGATGTGCACTTGAAATAAAACCTAAATCCAAGTCCCTGCCCATCTTCCCATCTCCCCCTGCACCTCCCCCTGTACTCTGCACTTGGCTTTCTGTGTTTGCCCACATGGGCTGTTTCCTGGTGTGAGATCGGTCAAAGTCATTTGATGTCATTTCACTATCATTCCTGGAAAAAGGTATTGTACAGAATGACCTCCTCCTAATATTTACTTCTTTGAGTTAAAGAATTAAAGTATTTAGCTACTTCTGCAAAAAATCTCTCCATTCATTGGTTGTAAATATATCTGTTTCTAATCAGCCAACAAATATGGCGAATGTCTCTCTTGTCCTTTATCTTTCTAATATGTTACACTTTCTACTAATTCACTTAGGGGAGAGGCAGAGTTGCTATTTCTTTTCTTTTCTTTTTTTTGCAGTTTTTGGCCAGGGCTGGGTTTGAACCCGCCACCTCTGGCATATGAGGCTGGCACCCTACTCCTTTGAGCCACAGGTGCCACCCACTGCTATTTTTTATATTCAGATATCTCTTCTATGTTTGGGCATGAGCTTGTTACTCAAGGATATTAACTGTTCCATGTGCAGCCACCAACACTACACCTTCGCCGTCCCAGGTTTGGGAGCTAGTTTCAGTTTGGGAATCTCTCTTTGGATTTCCTACAATTTTACTATCTTATACCTTTCAGTAAACTAGTGACTTTCAGACACTGTGTTGCTGGGGCTGGACTGCAACTCCTGAGGCTTAAGCAATCCTCCCACTTCAGGCTCCCAAGTGGCTGGTGCTACAGGTATGTGTCACCACGTCGGCTGTGGACTGACTTTCAGGAGGTGAGAATTTCCACTAATTTCTGAAGGTTACATCTGAAATTCTGTATGCTTACTTATTATCCTCAGAGAATGCCTCAAAAAGAAATTTCATTTCACGGTGTTTTGGTTATGAAATATTATCATATCCTCCAGTACAAAGCTATAATATATATATATACTATATGTCTACATACATATATATTTTAAAAGATCATAAAAGTTACACATATAAGAAAATAATTGGAAAGCACAGCTAAGTTTACCTTGTACAGCTGATATATCTCTTTTGTGTTTTGCCCTGTAACTGACAAGGTGAAAGGAAAGGGTTGTCCTCTCTTCTGGACCGTCACCATCAGGATCCCAGCCATCATCCCCACCTTCATCATCATCTACACACAGCTAAATGATGTAAAGAAACTTTGGCAAGCCCATCTTGGTATTTGAAACTTTTAAGCTCTTTATATCTTCAAATGTTACCTGGAACCTTTTCATGGATTTCACAAAATTAAAAATAAGATACAGAGGCTTAAAGTAATTAGGGCTGGCTTCTATACTGTGGATATTTTCCAGACGGCTGCTCACATAACTCTCATCAAATGTGAAAAAAAATTATTTCAGGAAGTAGAATGAGGTATTTACTGGAAAAGCACAGATGAAACAAAGAATCTTTAGACTTGGCTGTCTAAAAAAAATGTTTCTTGTTTATTTCCTGTAATATGTCATGGCAGCAATTTGTAAAATTCACTAAAAGTAAGTATAATCTTTGTTTCGTTGACAGATCACATATGTTCATAAATAAATTGTTCTGTCAGCCAGGCACAGTGGCTCATGCCTGTAATCCCAGCATTCTCAGAGGTGGAGGCAAGAAGATCCCTTGAGCTCAGGAGTTCGAGACCAGCCTGAGCAAGAATGAGACCCCATCTCTACCAAAAATAGAAAAACTAGCTGGGCATGGTGGCAGGAGCTTCTACTCCCAGCTACTTGGGAGGCTAAGGCAGGAGAATCTATTGAGCCCAAGAGTTGAGGTTGCTGGGAGCTATGATGATGCCATGGCCCTGTAGCCTGGGCAACAGAGTAAGACCCTATCTCAAAAATTGTCATGTCCGCTTTTGGAAATAGGGCTTCCTTTCCCCAGGGCATATTGTCGCCTGTTTTGTCAAAGATCAGTCAGTTGTATGAGGATGGTTTTACATCTGAGCTCTCTATTCTGTTCCATCAGTCCTCTCCCAACATCATGCTGTTTGAGGATTACGGCCTGTCACACAGTTTGAGTCAGGAACGTGATGCCTCCAGATTTACTCCTTTTCCTTAGGACTGCTTTGGCTATTTGGGTTCTTTTCTGGTTCCAAATAAAGCATAGAACTATTTTTTTCTAGATCTGTGAAATAAGATGTTGCTATTTTGATGG
Source organism: Otolemur garnettii (assembly GCF_000181295.1). Classification (NCBI taxonomy): domain Eukaryota; kingdom Metazoa; phylum Chordata; class Mammalia; order Primates; family Galagidae; genus Otolemur; species Otolemur garnettii. The sequence continues at coordinate 10,055,521 of NW_003852456.1, forward strand.
GGATGCTTTGACTCTATAAATCGCTTTGGGTAGTATGGACAATTTAACAATGTTGATCCTCTCGATCCGTGAGCACATGTCTTTTCATTTGTATGTGTCCTCTGTGATTTCTTTCCTTAGGGTTTCAGGGTTCTCTTTGCAGAGCTCTTTTCATTTTCTCGGTTCAGAGTATTCCTATGTGTTTTATTTTCTTTGTAGTGAAATGGGCAGGTTCTCAGCCCACCACCCTCCTCCTCCCTCCCCCCAGAGTCAACACTGGGCTCGACTCTCTCCTCCTCCTTCTCCCTCAGAGGCAAAACAAAGAAGCACTAAAAGTCCCAAGTTCAGGTGAACAATGGTGGGAACTTGCCCAGGTTGTAACCCCCAAGCTGTAATCTCCCGGCCCTAGCTAACCAGCCACGTCTTGCTTCTGTAATATGCTTGCTCAAAAATTATATAAGGCAACCTGCCCTCTACTGAGACGGACTGTCTGTCTCAGAGAAGCAGTCCCCTGCGCAGATTCAATAAATCTCCGATTGATTGCACTTAAGTGGGGTCTGAGTCTATACTTGCAGGTTGCAGGGGTCCAACAGTAGCCAGTAAATGGCATTGAGTTTGGATTTGAGTCTCAGTGATTGGTGTATAGGAATGTTACTGACTGGCCTGCACTGACTTCCTAATCTGAGATGTTGCTGGATTTGTTTATCAAACCAGGAGTCTCTTGGTGGAGTCTTGGGGTTTTCTAGATATAAAATTATGTTGTCAGAAAACACTGATAGTTTGTCCGCCTGTTTCCAGATTTGGATATCCTTTATTTCTTTCTCTTGCCTGATTAAGGAGCCTATTATTTAATAATGTAATATTGAATATTTATTTATTTATTTTTGCACTGTAACTCACATCCCCCTCTCACCTTCCCTCTCCCTGCTCCCTCATTTCCCCACCCCACACCTTGAATTGATTTGAGTTTTTCTCTTAGCAAGTATCACAAGAATGGAGAAGCAAGAATCCAACATACTCAACTCTAATATGAAACCAGTCATATTCAATTTTTAAAAATAGTTTTCTTGTATTTATATGGAAACTGACCTTCTATGATGACATGAAACTATTTCAATTTCTTTATCTGATTTTAGTTTGTTTATCAATTTTTAAACAGAATTTTTTAATTTAGTAGTTTTAATTGTGTATATCTCATTGTTATTTTTTAATTTCTCTTTTTCTGAAGCCTTTCCTCATCTTTGGTTCCACTGATCTACCTGCAGATGTGTATGGCAATGAGATTGCTCTCACAGAGAAGCAAATCCTTATTAGCAATAAGAAAAATATTAAAATATGTCTGGGCTGGAACTATTTTTTGACTTAATGACTTGTTTCCTGAAAACATCCAGAAAAATCAGTATTATTAGAAGATGAAGTATAAGTGTGTCTTGATTTTTTATGCCCAGGGATATTTCATTTTCTTTTTAACCTTTCAGATATGAATGTCACAAGTAATACCCTTGGCAAATACCCCAGCACCAGAATTATTTCAATTTCAATTCATAATACACTTCTCATAAAATTATAAAACAGAGCTGCCATTCTAACCTGAAATTATACTTGTGAGGGAAATGTATCTGTGACTTTTTGAATTTCTCATGGGAGTCATCGTCTCATTCCCCAAATGGCACAGTCAGTGCTTCCCTGAATATCTTTGGTTCCCAAAGACACTGGGAAGTTTTCAGAGAATGGCTATAATATGGTGGGAGAAAACAGGCCTTACAATTTAAAAATAGAAAAAACTTTCCCATTTCTATTCTACTTCTTAGGAAACCATGTGGCAACACAGGATCATCTCTGGATCTTCTCCTAAACTTCCATTTCCTGGAGTTCCTGGGCTGTGTCTCTCATCACATAATAATCCTCATTGGTTGCCAGGGGGCGATTACTGGAGTGAAAGTATATGAAATACACCCTGGCCAGTAAAACCAACAAAAACAAAGCATAAAATAAAGACAGAACAACTAACTAGGAGATAAGCAAAGACTTTCTTAAAACTAGAAACCCAAATCATTGTGGCTTCACAAAACGTTAGAGTTATTTGGAAAGTATTTCGATAAACTCTAAAGATAAATAGTCCAGATTTCCCTCAATATCTGTGAGATTCCCTTTGGCAGCCAGAGCCAGCTCTGCCCTGGTGAGTAAAGTGCCTGCTGGGATACCCAGGAGCTCCTGTGTGGAGCCCAGCACAGGCCGCACTGCTCGCTGACCCACAGATGTGCAGGAGGGCATCTGTCTGTATCTCATCTTTGCTGGAAGATGCCTTTTGGTTGAGCATAACTAATAATAGCAGCTAAAATTTGCATCACACTTCTCAGTTTACAGAGCACTTACATGGTAATTATGAGAAGAATGAAAACTCAATCATTTGGAAATCTATAAATATTCCCAGCAATTTCTCCAAGTACTTAAGCAGAATTTAATTGCTGGGGCATGTGCCTGAAATAGAAATATCTAACTCATCCATTTTACAGGGCACTTACTGAGGGTCCAAATCAGGAATTACTATTACTATAATATGAAGGGTAAGGTAATATTCCATATTTGTATTCAGTTTCAGCTTTTGATAGTAAACTAATGAAATACATGTAAAACTTTGTCCAAAAATTATAGGTTTTTGTTTCAGAAGTTTGATTTTCTGGAATATTAACCCTTTAAAAAAATCCACAATATACATTCTGGTGATGAAAATTTGAGCTGATGTCTATTTATAAATCGTATATATTATTAATTAAATATTTCTAATGGAAATTTGGTCCTAGAAATATTTTGATTAAGTTTTACATAGAAGTAATTTCAGGAATGGGAAAAGCTAAGGAAATGAATTACCTGAGTTAACTTTATTTTTTGACCGTTCTTTGTATCTCTTACTCCAGGTCTATATTTGTTCATTTGTTTGTTTGTTTGAGATAGAAATTCAGAAGCAACAAACCTAACTGGAAATGTTTTTGTACTTCTAAAGAGCACCCCAGCCCCATGTGAAGTTAGTTCTTGGCCATATGCCCGTCACCTTGTTTTACAGATGATAAATTCCTGTTGACTCTTTGGCATCTCTGGATCCTCTCCTAAACTTTCATTTCTTGGAGTTGCTTACACTGCAGTGAGTAAAGCTAAATCCTCTAAGTAATTTTAGTGAGTGAAATTTTCCTCTAATAAGTAATATGAATGGATCAGTCATAAACATATGATGTCTACAATGTATTTTCTAATTTATGTCTCATAGTATTTTAATATAGATACACACCTATGTGTTTGTGCAGTTAGCCATTAATCAAAGATCTGTGGGGTTTTTGAAAATGAGCAATTCCCATTGAGGCTTACAGTTCTGAATTGATAGCTACAGATGGCTCTCGACAGATGCTTGTTAACCTGGAAGCTTCTGCTTAATTGGTTTTCAAAGTTTAAGGTAAAAGAATCTTTGCCTGTCTGTGTGTATGTAATAAACACACAGCTACATGTCTCAGAAATACAGGCGCAATTAATATGTGGTAGACAAATTAATATGTGCTGAAGACTATGCAGGGAAACAAGAAACATCGGCTTACTTCAAAGAAAACTGTTTTCAAGAAAAGGCACTATAATTTAAGCTTTGCTAAGTGCCATTTCCTTGTTTTCATAGAACCTCATGTAACATAGATTGCTTTTATTTATGTAGCATATACATTGGAAAATGAAGACACACTTTGATTGCAGAGTTATCTGTGTTTAAATAGCATATCACAAGGATAATGGAATGAACCCCAGGATAAAATAATAAACCACGGTTACTATGCAGCTCTGAAATGAGGCATCCAGGATATAAACAATCTAGTAATTTTTTATTGATTTAGTTGCATTTATGATAGAAAGAGTAATTTCTTTAAAAAAGCATGAAATAAATTATAGTTCATAAATTAATTTGCATAGACCTAACTAAATAATCCTAAAGTTTATCTGAAAGCTACCATGTAAATAAAAGGCAAACTGTGTGCAGGTATCTCACAAAGGCAAGAGAGGAAACGCACATGAAATCATCTTATCAGTCCTGGATTTTCCTTCTCAATGGTGCCCTGACTCTGCTCTCCAAGGCCGTGCATTGTAGTACTGCCCAGAACCCTCTGTGCAGCATTGATTATCTTTAGTCTATTCCCAGATACAGAATTTTATCTAGGCCTGGCAGAACTTGGAGTGATCATGCTTAATTACCCAGCACAGCCTAATCGTTTATTTCTTGACTTCCCAATATTTGCCAATTATTTTTGAAGGATTATGTTGGAAGTATGAAAAGCCAATGTACTTGCTGACTTATGAGCCTCTGCTTCTAATGTCTTAAATGAAAGGGGAATGAGCCGGACCGTATCTTTAGATGAGAATGTGCACTGCAAAACCGTCTTTATAGCCACAACGTCTCTTTAAACTCATCCTTCTGTCTCTTAGGCTTGTTAGAAACTTGACCTTCCCCCAGTGCAGCTTCCTCTTCAGCTCTCCTGCCCCGCGAGTGATCATCTGATGAGGCTTCTCAGTGACTCCGTAGACCGCTCTGCCTTTGGGAGTGAGTGAATATGTAAATAAATGCTCTCTCTTTTCCTCTAGTTTAACCATTTCTCTGAAGTAATATTGCTCTCCTGTCCTCCTGATTTATTTATTTATTTTCAGATTGATACGAAGGTACTAAGGTAAAGCTCAAGCTGGAGTTGAGCCATTCACCCAGGGGGTGTGCTGAGCACCCTCACACTGTGCACAGCAGGTGAGATCCCGCCCACCAGGGGGTGTGCTGAACACCCTCACACTGTGCAGATCAGGTGAGATCCCACCCACCAGGAGGTGTGCTGAACACTCTCACACTGTGCAGATCAGGTGAGATCCCGCCCACCAGGGGGATGCTGACCACCCTCACACTGTGCACAGCAAGTGAGATCTCCCCCACCAGGGGGCGTACTGAACACCCTCACACTGTGCACAGCAGGTGAGATCCCGCCCACCAGGGGGCGTGCTGACCACCCTCACACTGTGCACAGCAGGTGAGATCCCGCCCACCAGGGGGCGTGCTGAACACCCTCACACTGTGCACAGCAGGTGAGATCCCGCCCACCAGGGGGTGTGCTGACCACCCTCACACTGTGCACATCAGGTGAGATCTTGCCCACCAGGGAGCGTGCTGAGCACCCTCACACTGTGCACATCAGGTGAGATCTTGCCCACCAGGGGGCGTGCTGACCACCCTCACACTGTGCACAGCAGGTGAGATCCCGCCCACCAGGGGGCGTGCTGACCACCCTCACACTGTGCATGTCAGGTGAGATCTTGCCCACCAGGGGGCGTGCTGAGCACCCTCACACTGTGCACATCAGGTGAGATCTTGCCCACCAGGGGGTGTGCTGAGCACCCTCACAGTGTGCACATCAGGTGAGATTCCACCCACCAGGAGGGTGCTGAACACCCTCACACTGTGCACATCAGGTGAGGTCCCACCCCAAGGTGTGTGCTGAGCACCCTCACACTGTGCACATCAGGTGAGATCCCGTCTATCCTCTCTCCCCTCCGCTTCTTGCTACAATATACTTGTGTTTTTCTTTCATGTGGGTGTGTAGTTGTTTATATACTGGTTTCATATTAGTATTGAGTACATTGGATACTTTTTTCTCATTCTTATTTTTTTTTTATTAAATCATAACAGTCTACATTAATGCCATCATGGGGTACAGTGTACTGTTTCTATATACAATTTGAAGTACTTTCATCCAACTTAACATAGCCTTCGTGTCTTTTTCTTAGTTATTGTGTTAAGACATTTATATTCTACACTTAGACAGATCACATGTACCCTTATAGGATGAACCATAGGCATAATCCCACCAATCACCCTCCCTCCACCCACTTTCTCCTCCCTGCCTTCTCCCCATTCCCTGTGTTCCTGGGCTAAAATTGGTTTATAGCTTTCCTATGAAAGCTATAAATTAGTTTCATAGTAGGGCTGAGTACATTGGATACTTTTTCTTCCATTCTTGGGATACTTTGCTAAGAAGAATATTTTCCAGCTCCATCCATGTAAACATGAAGGAGGTAAATTCTTGAAATAATTTACTGAGAAGAATGTGTTTCAATTCCATCCACATAAACTCAAAACACATAAAATCTCCATCTTTTCTTATGTAATCCTGTCCTCTTTTTGCTAATATTCTAGATGGTTCTCAACCTTCCTAATGCTGTAATCCTTTAATACAGTTCCTGTGGGTCACAGTCAAGAACCACTGTTTTAGACATTTTCAGCATCGGTCCTGTCACTGGTAATCCAGTAGATGATATTTAGGTCCTTTTGGGAAATCCCTCTAGTGTCAGTTCCTCAGTTTGGGTACATGTCCTCAGCTCACATAACCCTCTCTGACTCAGTCCTTTTCTTCCCTACCCGGAGCGACAGCTAGATTTTGTCATCACAGGGCCTACATGCATTCAAACAGCACTCTCTGATCGTAATATAATACTTTTTCCCTAAGAAGTTGTTTTTAAATTGTAAAGTAAGCAGAGCTAGAAATACGTCCCTTTCTCCTCCCAAATATGTTGCAACCTCCTGCTGTGCCGAACAGCCTCCTGGGTGCCGTCACCTCCAGCACCTGCCAGCCAACTTTGTCATGTTCTGCAGCACTGTTAAAATGCTTTAACTGCGTATCTGTTATTCTAACCCTTTAAATGAGCCAAGGATTTTCTTGTACTCACAGTCACATCCTCTTTCCTTTTCCTGGAACATATTTACCTCACTGTTCACTCACTTGTCATCACAAGTACCAGACTAATTCAAGCATCAGGCTTAGATCAGGATCTGGTACACTTCCAGCTCCCTTGTCGAGCGTTCACACTTACTCTACTCCTTCTTTCTAAAGATAAGTTGTTCAACCATGCCCACAGCTGGAAATTTTATCTGGGAATGAAGATCCCCTCCCCTCCCCCACAAAGTTCAGAAGGGTGTGTGTCACCCACTTCCTGCTTGCAGTACCGCACATTTCCTCTGCTCTCTGCCTGCATCATTTCTTTTTCTTTTCTTTCTTTCTTTTCCTTTCCTTTTTTTCTTTTTTTGAGATTGAGTCTCACTCTGTCACTTTGGGTAGAGTGCTGTGACATTATAGCTCACAGCAACCTTAAACTCCTGGGCTCGAGGGATACTCCTGACTCAGCCTCCCAAGTAGCTGGGACTACAAGTGTCAGCCACAATGGCCTAGCTAGTTTTTCTATTTTTAGTAGAGACGGGGTCTCCCTCTTGCTCAGGCTGTTCTCAAAGTCCTGAGCTCATGGAATCCACCTGCCCCAGCTCCCAGAGTGCTGGGATCACATGTATGAGCCTCCGAGCCCAGCCCCTGCATGATTTTTTTTCCTCCTCCAATCCATTACTTTTTTCATAGAAATGCCAGAGCCATTTCATTTCAACACGCATAACCCTATTACTTCCTCCCTTGACATTTTTCAGAGTCTGGCCATTGATGTTGAGATAAAACCTAAAGTTTTTAGCCCATACCACAAGATCCAGCATGATCTGCACCTTGCTTAACAAACCCCCAGCTTTGTTAATTGTGCTTCAGGTACTGAAATTTCTGTTAAGTTCTTGAAATACAGGAAACTCTTTTCCTTCCTGATATTCATAGCAGGCTGTTCTGGCTTCCTGGAACATTTCCCTCCCGATGCTTCCCTGCATGGCATCTAATCCTGCTTCACAAGTCATCGTGCACATCACACCCTCAGAGAACACTACCTTGATCTCTCAGTATGAATGAAACTTCTCTATTAATATTATCCAAGTCTATTTTTTCCCAAAGCATCTGACTCACCTTTGTAATTGCATATTTATTGGTGTGGTTATTGCTTTGATGTCTAACTTTTCACACATCTCGAGTCTCACACAATACATAATATCAATTTTGTTTACTGTTAACCTTCAGTGCCTGGGCACAGCAGGTGCTGGGACTGGGACCCCTCATGCCAGGTCGTTGAGAGCACAAGGGTCTCTCTTCAAGGGTGTGAAGGATGGTTTAATTAGCTGTATACACTGCTTGCCAGACACTGCTTTCTGGGGCAGGACTGCAACCTCCTGCAGCCATACATTCCACAAAGGTACCATATGGACTGGCCCTCATAGGTACTATATAAACAGTGGCTGGATAACAAATAAACATTATGGCAACTTCCCCAAATACCTGCATTTAGCAAAAAACAGTTCATAAGAACTCTTTCTATTGTTGTTTTTTGTAGCAACTACTCTGAAGACGAACAAACAAGTTCAGTTACACTCACATGGTCATTCATATTCTAGACGTTTTTTCCTTAACTGTATGAGTGTTAGTAACAGCATACCAAGCTAAATCCTTTGTCTGATGTAGAGAATAATCTGTGTTTTATAGCCTTTGCACAAGAACAACTTCCACTGAGGGGAAAAACAGTTCATAGAGTAGTTATTTTCCCATTTGACTTATCACCCTATCTACTTGGCCCAAACTGGGATTCATAAATTCTCTTAAATAGACCCTTTCTAACTTTGGCACTTGGTCTGGGCATCTGTCTCATAAAATTCTGTTCATGACCATGAGAATTAAGAGAAAGGCTGTGTTGGCTCGGTGACTGTAAGCTGAAAATACAGCTCGTAACATATTCTTCACTAGCACGCTGGCAACTCTATCATATCTAAATAAAAGACCAGTAACACATCATCACTTAATATAGCATAAAACTGCATTGTGGGATGGAGCAGTCAGGAAAATGTCTGTCAGCTGCTTTTTTAATTGTTGTTGTTGTTTTCTTAAATGTGAAGTCTGAGTAACCAGGGGGGAAATACATACACAAGAAACATTTCAGCACAGAAGGAAGGGGATTCGATTGGCATAACTGATACTTTAAATCCACGGATTTTTTTATTTTGGTTAGAATTTTCCTGAAAAAAGAAATGTTTCATGCCACAAAAGCATACCTAGTCAGGTGGACTCGAGGGGCTCAATTTTATCTTTATGTTCATAAGTTTATGGGAAGCCCTGCCACATAGAGATATCAAAACATTTGATAGTTTTATGCCTTTGTGACAGATTTTTAATTGCCTAGGAAAGCGGACCTGGAGAGGCCCATCTGCTGGTGCTGATTACTTTCTCAGCAGAACTGTGCACCTGAGGTGAATCAAATCTGGCCAGCAGCATATTGAGGTCAATTTTAAATGAACTTCGGTTTTTTCCTAGATGAACCGGAGGTTGCCACAAATGGCCAAGATCATTCCTCCATCTGCTTCTGGTGAAAGTTTGCTGTTCGCTGAGGTGGGGGACACAACATGAATCATTTACTAGCAAAACATCACACCGAGAAGGCCACAATATGCTTCATTAATTTAATGTACTCAAGGAGAAGGGCTAGCAGACGTGGCTTTCTGTAGGGCAGCAAGCGGGGGCACTGATCTCACTGCATCAGACGCTTAAAATCTCAGGACATGCCTTTTGCAGAAAAATAAATTATAGTCCTGAGCTAGATTTAGAAAACTGTTAGAAGGCATTTTTTTAAAAGAAGAAATATCCACTCTCTGTACAAAAAAAATCTAGACTATTGTATAACTATTGTTCATGGCAATAAAAATATTTTGAACACAAAGCATTATTTGTGATAATGACACTTAATGGCTATGAAGGTGGACATCTCCAATTATTGCAAGAAAACAAGTATCTTGAGGTAAATTGACTTTTCTAATCTTGTATTTATAAATGGATTAATACAGCTTTAAAACAATACTCTTATCATACCATGACATTTATAAACAAATACTTAACTACTTGTATAGGTAGGCTGTCTCTCAAACTGAGTAAGTAGATTCAGGAAATAAAAAGGAAATTAAACAGTAGGAAATACACACAGACATATATACATATACTGACTATATGTAAGGAGAGAGAAAGAGAAAGAGAGGGAGAGACAGGGAGAGAGAGATATCTAAAAGAGACAAGAATCACAGTTCAAAATGCATTCTAGTCCACAATGTCACTAATAAAAACACCTCAAAGAACTAAAAGTCACTCTTCTAGTTGATCCTGCTGTCTCATTGGTATTATCTAGAAGAAAAAAATCATTTTACCACAAAGACATTTGCACTGGAATGTTTATAGTAGCTCAATTTGAAGTTGACAAGATGTGGAAACAACACAAGTGCCATCAACACAGGAACAGATTAACAACTGTGGTGTATGTACATCACGGAATACTATTCAGACATAAGAAAAGACGCAGAACAGAGAGACTTTGCATCTTTCATATTAACCTGGATGAAGTAGAAACATTCTTCTAAGTAAAGTATCACAAGAATGGAGAAAAGGTATCTAATGTATTCAATACTAGTATGAAATCACTAGATGAATAACTACACTCCCACATAAGGGAAAACTGACTTCCATTCAATTTGGGGGAGAGGGAAGTGGGGGAACTGGTGAGCTCCCCCAACAGGCACAGTGTACGTCAGCACACGGTGCACTGTGAGCCCTGGGTGAAGGGCTCAATTGCAACCCAGACTTTACCTAATAAAACAAACAATGTACCTAATCTTTTGTACCCTCATCTTAACCTGAAATAAACATAAACATACTTCTAGTCCCTGCTGAATCTGAGGCCGGCTGCATGCCATCTTCTTCTGAGGCTCAGCAGAGTTTTCTGTCTGGCTGCAGGCATGCTACTGATGGACAGGCAGAGAGCATAACTCTTTCTTCTCTTTCTATGCATCCAAATTGGAATTTAGTTGTAACAATTTCCAACCGATAGGATGTCCAAGATTGAGAAGAAATAGAGGACATGTATGTAGGGCAGTGAATCACAAGACAATTTAGAGCTCGTCAACCCCAACAATAGCACCTGAACCCTTTTTCCCTTTCTAATCACGGTCTTTCCCAATTCAGATTAAATGGCAACTTTCCATAAATTCTTCATGACAGATGTGACTCTCCCTCTCTCTCTCCCTCTAATGTGTCTTTTCTTTTATGACATTTGAGAGTCGTGTCTCCCAAACTTGACTGTATTTTTCTAGAAGGTGCAGATAATTTCACGCTCCTCATTTCTGCACTGTTACACAGTTAATAACCAACTGAGCTTAGTTATGTCGAGATAAAAGAAAGTATAATGCATGTGTAAATTTATTTAAAATCACTCTTTGCCTCCGAGGAAATGATACTTTATTTGCATGTTCTACAGGTTTCTGAGTAAAACTTTTTCAGTGCAGAATCAGATCAGAATCAAACAGAAAATGTTTAAGTCCATAAAATTTTAAAATGACAGTTTCTTGCTCAGATGTTTCAAAGCTAAAGTAACCTTTTGAAGTCTCTAAATATTAACTTTCTGAAAATACGTGCTCCCTTCTTTATTTGGGGCTTGCTATGTTGTTTTGAAATCTTGTTAGCTAAGAACAGAAGGAGAATGGAAGGGAAAGGAGACTATAAAATTGGGATGTGTGGTCAAGATTCTATTTACATTTTATAGTAGAAAACTTAATAGATAAGTTAATAATAAAATATTTCAGTAATCTAAACTCTCTGATTTAGTGAGTCATATCAATTTACTGCTTTGGCAGAATTTCAAAATAAATAAACATGATTATTGAATACTGTGTGAAGACAAAAATTATACTTGAAGATCCATACCATAAGCAGTAATTACATATTGGCCAATACTTAGTAATGCTAATATTCTGTGTTTTAAAGTTAGTGACTTTAAAATCTGGTAGAAAATATGTCTGTAGGTACAGATGATTATGTAGTATCTTAATCTCTTAACTTGGGGGGTTAAAAACAACAGACACCCACTGCTCCCCATTCTGAAGGCTGGGAAGTCCAAGATCAAGGTGCCAGCAGGTGGCATGTCCCAGGAAGGCCTGTATCCTGGTTCACAGATGCCACCTTCACACCATCACCTTACTTGTTGGAAAGAGTGAACGAGCCCCCTTGGGCCTGTTCTGTAAAGGCAGGGATCTCTCCTAAACTTCATGGCTTGATCCCTTCACCAGAGGTCCCTGTTCTAGTATCAACACCTGTGGGTTATGATTCCAGCATATAAATGTTAGAGTGACGCAAACATTCGGGACATGTTATGTACTCAGAGTCAGACACATGTATTTACTGGCTTATAGAAAGAAAAAATTTAGAAACATTTTTCCCACAAAATGTTCCAGCTTTGGACTAGACCATTCAGGCTATGTAGACACTTCATGTTCCAGGCACCTAGTCAGTGACTTCTGCAGAGAGTGCCTGCACCGTAGTTTGTCTTGTAGAAACGTGCTCACCAACTTTCAGAATGGAATAGACGAGAGAAAGTACAGTTATTTCATGTACTGTGAATTTAAGACACAGTGATAAAAAACTAAAGTTTTACTTTTCTTAGAGAAACAAAACATCCTACAAATGAACAAGTTATTACTCAAGAGCTAGTATGAAATCACAGTTGGGGTTGGCTGTGGGTTTTATTTTAGTAATGGCACATGAGTAAATCTCTTAATCTCAGAAATTTCTCATGTACTATGAGCATGATTTTTATTTAACACAGAAGAGGGAGTGAATGGTTATTTTTTAATGGTAATAAAGTACTCTGGATATGGAATGGGGAGGGGGGAATCTCAAAGAAAACCTCCACGACAGAATTGCTTAGTGCCAAGATAATAAGGAAATAATCGCCCAGCATCAGGTTCCACCTTCCTTAGGATCTGCACTTAAATGTTACTTGGCATCCTCGGGCCCTTTCTGACAGAGCCTCCTGAAGGTGGACAGGGCTGCTGGCGACTGCTGGGCTCTGATGAGCCTGCGAGGGTTATTTGATGATGGTGTCTAATTCCTAGGTCCTACAGTGTTCTTGGGAGCTTTTCTGCCAGCATCTGTGCCATCTGAATCCAGTCACTGGGAACGTGCAGCCATATGTTTTTTATTGTACAAGATGATTCAATCCACAAATATATCAACCTCTCCTTTCTGTGAGAAGAATAAGTATCAGGCAATCAACGGGGCCATGATAAAGCTGGCAGAGTACTTTAGGTAAAATTCACATAAGCACATCAATGTGAATTAAATCTTCATAATAGTTTTTATGCAAAATGATTTTAAGTGTTTTAGTTGTGTTCGCTCTTCAGTGGGAGAAGACTGGCTTCATTGTTTTAGTTACCAAATTAAAGCCAAAAAACAAAAGTTTCAGGTATTTTCTGAAGGATGTCTTAAAAAACATAAAGATATCAATATTTTAATTCAAATTAAAACTCCTGACACTTACACCCTTGCTTTAATAATATTATTCACTGTAAGAATTTGGTTTTGACCACATTTTTGATTCATTTCCAATCATTTTCTTTGAAAACAGAGATGCATATTATTGCTAATGTAAAGGCTTGTGAAAGTCCTTCTCAAAAGTGACGAGGTGAAACAATAGAGTCCTTTACTGTTGATTTCTTCTCTTCTTTGCAAAATCTCTGCAAATGTCAAAGTTCTACATTAGTGTTGGAAGACCACTTTAATTTAACTGTAATCAAATAAGGCTGCATTCAAGAAACTTCAGTTAGATATACTTAAATATGTACATTCAAAATGCAAATCAAAACCCCCCTGAGATATCACCTAACTCCAGCAAGAATAGCCCACATCACAGAGTTTCAAAGCTGTAGATGCTGGCGTGGGTGTGGAGAGGAGGGAATACTTTTACACTGCTAGTGGGACTGCAAACTAGTACAGCCTGTACAGAAAGAAGTATGGAGAATCCTCAAAAAACTAAAACCTATCTTTCTTCAAAACACTTCTATTTGTCCCACAATCCCATTACTAAGCATCTACCCAGAACAAAAATCATTTTACCATCAGGACATTTGCACCAGACTCTTTACTGCAGCTCAATTTACAATCACCAAGATGTGGAAGCAACCCAAGTGCCCATCAACCCATGACTGACAAACTGGTATATGTATTTTGTAAAAATATAACTACAATGTACTCACTAATTTTAAAAAGCAAAACTATTTGTTAATTTTAAAATTAACTAACCTTTGACTTTGTGGTGTCTGCATTTGGTCGGAAAGCATTTGAATATTTGTTGGCAGCAGGGAGGTCCACAGTTTCAGCTGATCCCCTAGATGGGTATCACTCATTTTTGACCTTGAAGTCATCCTGATTCCAGTTAGGTAGGAGAATGTAGGTTTGCAGCAAAAAGTGGTTGAAAAGCAAGAGAGCATTTTTCGTGCATGTTGCCAAAGACACGGGCGTTCTACTGCATTTTTCCATATTTCAATTGAATCTTTTTTAGCATCTAACAATGACTTTCTTTCTTTTCTTTTCTTTTTTTTTTTTTTTTGCAGTTTTTGGCTGGTGCTGGGTTTGAACTCACCACCTCCATCATATGGGGCCAGCACCCTACTCCTTTGAGCCACAGGCACTGCCCTCTGTCTTCCTTCCTTCCTGTCTTTCTTTTTTTTTTGGAGACAGAGTCTCACTATGTCACCCTTGGTAGAGTGCCCTGGCATCACAGCTCACAGCAACCTCAAACTCTTGGGCTTAAGCAATTCTCTTCCCTCAGCCTTCCAAGTAGCTGGGACTACAGAAACCACCACAAGGCCTGGCTATTTTTTGGTTGCAGTTGTCTTTGTTGCTTAGTAGATCCGGGCATGTCCACCAGAAATATCCTTTGGAAAGAGAAGTGCTTTGAAAAAGGACAGGTTTTTTTTTTTTTTTTTTTTTTGAAATGCTTGGATTTTTTTGGCCACATATCATATATAGGCTAGTTTTACCTTGCAAAGAAATATTCAAATTTTGATCTGACATGAATTACACAGAAATGCTGCACTTATACGGAAATATTCTTTCAATAATTCACATTGCTGATTCTGTTCTTCACAAAATTTAACTGTTTTTGCAGAGACAAAATTACAACTAACACTTGTCCTTGTGATAGCCAGTGCACTTTAGAATAATACAGCAAGTCCACACTAAATACCTCATCCTTCAACCTTGGCATATTATGAAACTGATGACACCCATTTGCACTTGTGCAAATATAATTCATGATACTTTATATAACTTATGGCTTGCTGCAATGTGTAAAATAGTAGCTTTAGCACAGAGGTTTTGCTGATGTAAGATGCAATGAAAATAAATGAGAGCATCTGACCTGTTTGTTAATGCTTTCTTTATCTGTGCCATAACCCCTTCATGGTTTCCTGTCATGGAAGGTGCTATCTTCATATACATTAAATTTACCAAATTCACTAAATTTACCAAGTTCAGTCTAACTTAATGACATTCATCTTGAAAGTTGCAAAGAGCACGTCTACCCCTGTGTTCTGTTCAGAAGGGTGCCCCAAAGCAAGTAACTCTTCCTAGCAAAGAAAGCCTCCTGTTCTGACCCACTTGAAGTATAAAACTTGGGTGGAGTTGGTAATATCACTTGTTTCATCCAAAGCTATTGCATGGTATATATTTTCCCTTGGAAGTATTGCTGGGAGTTGTTCTGTTACAGGGAAGGCTAACTCATGCTGATGATCTGTTATAGTTCCCCTTGAAAGAGGCGGTGGTTTGTACTATGCTTTCAAATATTATCAGGGTCTAGGCTCTGGCAATGCACACACTCACAGTTTTTATGGCACTGAATGGCTTCCATTTCCCCCCAAGACTACAAGTTACTTTATAATTTGCTTCTGTTAGGGTGATGAATACTCTAAAAGCCCAGACTTCACTACTCTACAGTTCACCTACCCAAAACCCCCACATTTGTACTCCCTAAATTTGTGGAAATAAATAAATAAACAATATCGATATCCGTTGATTTACATGAGGACAGAGGAAACCCCTTAAAAAGAGACTCCAAATAAGCTGACTAGTTGAAGTTTCCACATACAAGGACATACTCAAGGGTGTGCACTGGTGGTGTGGTCAGCAAAGGTATGGAGGTAGGATCGCTGAGGGAAAATTCAGTAGGGAGAAAGAATTCTGAAATAACAAATTGTCTAGTCACAGAACCTAAGGTGGGGGAGCTGTACACAAGAAATAATCCTGTGCATGTTCTGTGGTAATTACGTGTTCTGTCCCCTTCCTAATCACCCTCACAGAATGAGTATGTTGAGGAAAAGAACAATGGTGTGTGTTCTAAATTTTAACAGTGAGCTGCCCAGTGCTCTGTGAGAAAAGTAGGGCCAGGGGTGTTCCATCGATCAACACCAAGGGCACTGGCACTGGATACTTGGAGCAACAAGAGCATATGTTGATGACCTGTGGCAAGCAGCACGTGCGAGCTGGTGCATAGGGGACTCCATGAGCATTTCTAAGGAGACCTCAGACTCTGAAATGAGGCCCTGGCAGGAGGAAAACAGGAACTGTAAGTGGTGTTGGAAGCTTTCCTGGACGACTTGGGTGGAAGTCAGGGCTTGGCAGTGGCAGCAGCTTTCAAAAGACACAGTACAGAAGCCAGGAGACAAGAGACAGCAGGTGAAAATAGCATCTGTGAGGACACTGGAGTGGTTGGCGAGGGCAGTGATGAGCCTGGAGAGAGCCCAGGGAACCAGAGGAGAGGAGGGAACTTGGGAGAGAGAAGAGGCACATCCCATAGATCACAGCTGGAAACCTTGGGACTACTGAAAAGGTGCACTCCCATTATTCTTAGTTTGTAACTGCCCATAGGCTGGGGACACCAGAAAATTGGTAGGTTAGTGGAAATAAGTTGGAAAATAATATTTAAGGAGAAAACTATTGGTCTGCTTATCATGTGTATGTTTGTATATGTGTATTTATTTTGTTAATAATTTATTTCTTATTTTTAATTATCATGGGTACATAATAATGATGTATCTCTGTAGAGTTCATGTGATGTTTTGACACAGGCATACAATGTGAGTTAATTAAATCAGGGTAATTGGGGTATCCATCCCCTCAGGCATTTATCATTTGTCTTAGGAACATTCCAATATTCCAGTTCCACTTTAAAAAAATTTTTTTTTATTTTTACATATACATGTGTTTATTTTTGCCTTCACAAAATTAAAAAGGCTTAAAATTTAACAACAATAACAATGCTTAAGATAAGGACTAGAAACAAAAACCTCGTAAAGAATGAACAAAGATAAATACATTCAGAAAAGAAATCAGATGATTGCTGCAATGAAGTATTAAGCAATAATAATAATAGTAATGCAAAGAAAGTAACATTCGCATTGTCAAATAAGAGTATGTCTGTTATAGAATGCTTTGACTGTGAGGTTCATTATGGAGTCATCAATTTACTTTTTCCTATTACTTTCTTCCCAAAGTCTCAAAAAATAGACAACTAATATTTATAAATAAAAATAAAAAATAATTTCAAAAAACAGATCATGCCAAATCTTATAGACAATAGAAAAAGAAGAAATACTTCAAAATCATTCTGCTTAATTTGGATACACCTGATATTAAAATTGGAAAACATATATTATTATAAAGGGGAAATTACAAACATAATTCACTTATAAATGAGGATGCAGTATCCTGTATTCTAAACAACATATTAACAAGTTGAAGTAAAAATTAATGTTTAAGTAATGTACTTTAGTCAAAATCAAATCCA
Organism: Otolemur garnettii; assembly: GCF_000181295.1. NCBI lineage: Eukaryota > Metazoa > Chordata > Mammalia > Primates > Galagidae > Otolemur > Otolemur garnettii. The sequence goes on from NW_003852456.1 coordinate 10,073,077, forward strand.
ATTTATGTGAGAATTAGGCACTTTTTTTTTTTTTAAGACAGAGTCTCTGTCACCCTGAGTAGAGTGCCATGGCATCATCATAACTCACAACAATTGTAAACTCCTAGGCTCAAGCATTCCTCCTACCTGAGCCTCCCAAGTAGCTGGGCTGACAGGCACCCGCTACCACACCCAGATACTTTTTCTTATTTAAGTATTGATGGGGTCTCACTCTTGCTTGGGTTGGTCTTGAACCCCTGAACTTGAGCAATCCATCATCTCCTCCTCCCAGAGTGCTGGGATGACAGGTGTTAGCCATTGCACCTGGCCAATTGCACTTCCTTAGTTATTGTAAAGTATACCCTAACTTATTATGGATTACAGTCATTTTGTTGGGCTATCAAATAATTTACTTTTAAAATTACATCATGATTAACAATAAAAATATTTATACCTGAACTTAATACAGTTTAAAAATATGGAATAAAAAATATAGACTAGACTGGACTTATGTTTTCTGCTATTTAACCAACAATCCCTGGAGCCTATGTTGGAGCCTATGTTGGAGCCTGGGTGAAGGGTGCACTATGTACATGGACATAGAGACACTGAATATTATTGGGCTTTTTTTGGTATTACAAGTGATTTTGTTATATTATTTATAATTTTATGTATTTCCCAAATGCTACAATGTCAGTATTAAAATTATAAATAGACTAATATTATTTGAAAATTCAATTTAAAGTAAATATGACACATAATTATAAAATAATTGACATGTCTAAAACAAATACATGATAAAAATGTCAAACATGACACATTAAGAATTATAGACAATGGATACAAATTATTCAACAGTATTTCTAAGTCATGAAATTATGGATAATTTAAAATGTCTTTCTTTTTATTGATTTAAATTTTCTACAACAGACACATATTACTTTTTAACAAAGGAAAATAGTATTTATTGCTCCAAGAAGGGATAAATAATGTGATTTTATTAGGAAAAAACACACACACAGGAGACACTGCAGATTGACAGACAAGGCTATGGAGACACTAATGTGTAAATCAGCCATCACATCAAGGTCACATAAACACTCAGCTATAATAATCTCCAGCAGAGGGGTTTTCACATCCTTCTGGGTAATTACTATGAAGTAGTTCTAAGAAATTATGAGGAAGAATCAGTAATGCACCTTAATTGGATGAAAGATTTAAGATAAGTCAGGGTAGTTGTCCCTTTATTTTTCTGTGAGGTGATAATTGGGTGAAATACTAAAGTACTTTTTGCTGGCAGTTCAGGCATAGAAATGGTGACAATCTATAGTTTTCAACATTTAGAATTGGTGAGAAGGACAAGGCTATCTTGTTTAAGGCAGAGGAGATGTAATAGGTAGTGCACATTTGTAGCTCATGGTAAGTAGCTGACATACTGAGTAACGATGCTTGTAAAAGCCCTCCACACCAAGATGTTTCCATGAGGGCCCTGTCCACTACATTCTCATTGATTCCACACTGGCACTGTTTTCCAATCGCCAAATAACTTGTCCTAGCAAGCTGAAGTTGCTGAATTGTGGTTATCAGAATTGTGTGTTTGTAAGTTTGCCCCTCCCTTGCTCTTCCCTCTGCCAGCTTGACTCTCTGTGTGCACTTGGGTGTTGATCCACTAGTTGCAATTCAGTACTGAGTATGTGTGTTTGTTTCTCCATTCTTGCCATGTTTCACTGAGAAGGATGGTCTCCACACAATGATTGATAACCACAATTCAGCAGCTTCAGCTTGAAACAAACACACGTACTCAGTACTGAATTGCAACTAACAGATCAACACTCAAGTGCACACAGGGAGTCAAGCTGGCAGAGGGCAGAGCAAGGGAGGGGCAAACACACCTATGGGGTACAGTGCACAGTGTCCGGGTGAAGGACTCACTTAATTCATGTTCTTATTTTCTATTAACCAATCTATTTACTAATCTAACTTTCCAATCATTTCTAAGTTATAGTTTAAGATTCTCTGTGTAATATCATCTGTCAAATTGAGTTCTGTCTCACAACAGATGTAACAAAAATACAAACGACACAATACATTCCCAATGTGTAACACCAGGACTGCCCATAAAGACAACTAGTAGTGATTGCTTTCCTCTATGATAGTAAATTAAAAAAAATTCTCAATACACAAATGGAATATGCTTCAAGAAATATTCAGAATTATATTTAGTCAAAATTATAAAATTAGTAACTCTCAAAAGCAATATAAATCATCATTTTGGTTTATACTACAATGTAATAATATCATTTTCAATATGCACTTTATGATTCTTTAAGTCATACTGCATCGTAATTGAAAGGCAGCCACCTGGTATCTTTTTGGACATCCTGGAGAGAGCAGGAGACCATCCTTCTCAGTGAAACATGGCAAGAATGGAGAAACAAACACACGAACTCAGTACTGAATTGCAACTAACAGATCAACACTCAAGCGCACACAGGGAGTCAAGCTGGCAGAGGGAGGAGCAAGGGAGGGGCAAACTTACACCTACTGGGTACAGTGCACACTGTCTGAGTGAACGACACACTTATAATTTTGATTCAATCTATACAAAAGCAGAATATGAAAACAAAACACGTGTATTCCATAACATTCTGAAATTTTTTAAAAAGTAACTTTTTTTTCTTCTGGGAGGTCACATTGTTTTTGTTTCTAAGGAAAAGTTCAGGTTGCTGTTGAGCCCTTCACCCAGGGGTGTGCTGACCACCCTCACACTGTGCAGATCAGATGAGATCCTGCCCACCAGGGGGCGTGCTGACCACCATCACACTGTGCACAGCAGATGAGATCCCGCCCACCAGGGGGCGTGCTGAGCACCCTCACTCTGTGCACAGCAGGTGAGATCCCGCCCACCAGGGGGCGTGCTGAGCACCCTCAC